>NW_016107442.1:4796155-4800371 GCF_001604975.1 Cebus imitator
AAAAAAAAAAAAAAACAAAGTTGTCTGATCTAATCACTTCCATTTCTGAGGGGTCAGCATAGCACCTTTCCCAAGAATTCTCCTCTAGAACTGGCCTGCCTGAGCTTGATTTTTAATTCAAAACATTTTACTCCTGTGTGTCTTTGGGCAGTTACTTAAACTCTCTAGGCCCCAGCTTCCTCACCTGATGAAAAGGGATAATAAAAAATAATATTAAGGCTGAGCACGGTGGCTCATGCCTGTAATCCCAGCACCTTGGAAGGCCGAGGCTGGTGGTCACCTGAGGTTGGAAGTTTGAGACCAGCCTGACCATCATGGAGAAACTCCATCTCTACTAAAAATACAAAAAATTAGCTGGGCCTGGTGGTACATGCCTGTAATTCTAGCTAATCGAGAGGCTGAGACAGGAGAATTGCGTGAACCTGGGAGGTGGAGGTTGCGGTGCGCCGATATCGTGCAATTGCATTTCAGCCTGAGCAACAAGAGCGAAACTTCGTCTCAAAATAATAATAACAATAATGATGCCCACCTCATAGCATTGTTGAGAATTAAATGAAGGAAACTTTATGAAGCACTGAGGCACTTAGCATGGTGCCTGACAAGTGGTAGTGCCATTTGTCATCATCAACATCATCCTCATCAGCATCAACATCACCAATAATGCCATCATCTTCATCCTTACCATCATTAAAACCGTCCCCATCATCTGCATCACCATCACCAGCAAGGTCCTCCTCTTCATTATCATCTTCATCAACATCATCCTCATCACTAATATCATTGTCAACAGCATCAGCATCATCACCCACCATGATGATAATGATAATTATATGACCAACACTGTGACCCCCATGATCATCATCATCATAGTATGAGAAGAAACAGGACCTCAAAAATATTAAATGACTGGGCTAATGAAAGGCACTGAGATGAAGGTCTTTGACAATTGGTGTTCTATGTGAACAAGAAGTGCTTCTGTGTTAAACTCTGCATGGTTGCTATTACTTCAGTCTTCATCCTTTGAAAGGACAAGTGTGGGTAAAAGAGGAGAGACAAATCCATTCACATAATTTGCAACTTCTTTCATCTGCCTGAGTGAATATTGGTTTTGCTTTGCCTTAAGATTCTGCTACTAGACTTTGATTCCAGTGCTGAGTCACTGTCTGGGGAGGCAGAAGGGGTTTGGTGGTGGCGGTGACTCTGACCTCTCTGATATTAAGAATGTATAAAGAGAATAGTATTTGCTATGCCTTTTAATCAGCAAAATACACTCCGTTCGGGAGATGTTAATTTGCATTCTGACATCCGGAAATGGCGCCCCTGGAATGCAAGAATGTGAAGTTGGAACAATTAAAATTTTTGAGTAACAATATCTTTGTCCTATCAGGAGTCCCCAACTGTAGAGGTCTGGTCCCTATTCTTGCCTGAGATGTTAAAGCACAGAAATGATGGGTAAGTCTTTGATCATTACTTAGGCTCAATTTACCCCAAAGTAAAATAAAATTAATAATACCTACTCTCTTGAAGATAAAACTAGAACATATAATCTATTAAGATCCACTTAAATCATTAAGATAAATGAGTCTAATGTGATTAAAAGAAAAGTGTGGAAGCTGCATATGTAACTAGTGCAGGGCTTTATAATGACAATCTTTCTGGGCCTTGGTAATTTGAGAGGTCTGGACTTTATCAGAGATAGCAAATGGATTTCATTTTATGTGACAGCTCCAACAGATGCTAGTGGATTGTTTTTGAAGTGGTCAGGTTAGGTTAGGGATAGAACACTGTCATCAATTGCTGATATTTTCTATGCGCATAGGAGGATATTCATATCCACTTGGATATGAATGTCCAATATTTTCACCCCTGGACTTCACTGTCTTGAAGTGTCTTGAAGTGCAGCTATTTGATTATAGACCACCTCTTCACTGCTGCCCCCAACTACCACCTTGAAATCTTGGTGCTATTATCATCTTTTGCCAATGAATTCCTAGTGCTTATTTCTACATTTAAAGAGCCCTCTTCACCACCTCAAGTTAATGATTCAAGTGGCTGGAGTCCTTCTTTACCTAGAAAACACTACAAACCTGGGCACTGCTATCCTGTACCTTAGGGGTTCTCTAGTTGTTCCAGTTTTCCATTGTCATGAACGAACATTTATTATGAATATTAACCTGTGATCTGGGCAGGGTTCTGTAGGTTAGCTCCTCTCTTCTCCTCTCAGCGTTACCTGTGGGTGTTTCCAAGACTGGGCATTGGAATGCAATGAGGGCTTGCTCATTCCCATGTCTGGCAGTGGATGTTGGCTCTTGACTGCGCCCTGGACTTCCCCACAGCATGGTGGCTGGATTCTAAGGGCTAAGCGTCTGATAGACAGTGTGCCAGACAGCAGTCGTACTATCTTTTAGCACCTAGTCCCAGAAGGTATCACTTCTTTCAGATTCTGTTTGGCAAGGTTGTCACCAAAGTCCAGCCAGGTTTAGGGAAAAGGAACAGAGCTTCGTATACCTATTGATGTGGGAATCTCTACAATGCCTCGTAAGAAAAGCGTGTGGGATAGGATGTGTATTGATGTGGCCGTGTTTGGAAAATACAATTTGTCATACTCTGCAGGCAACACAGGCCTATTTTTATTTCAAGTTTTTAAGATCTGATTAATACAGTGAATGAGATAATTGTCTTGGTGCTCTTACTAAGACAGGACATTTTTGTATGTTGTATCAGTTGACATGTCAGGGGAATAAAGATTTTCTCCCCTATGTCCAGCTCCCTTTATGACCCCTTTCTTTGAATTTGGAACATAATGCAGCGGGAAAGGCACAGACCTGGAGTCCGACTTCTTCTTTTCATTCTGTCTTTTCATTGACAAACCTAGAGTATAACATTGGGCCACTCAATTGTCTTCGAGGCTCAATTTCTTCATCTGGCAAAAGAGGGTAGTAGTCCACACATTCTCTTTCTATAGTCTTTTCCAGATTGTTACAAAGTTATTTGATTTATTTATTTGATTTGATTGGCTTATAAATTGTGTGTTTATTTTATTAAATGTACTCTTAAAATGAATAAAATAATAAAAATAGAATACAGAATTTTGAAAAGTAAAAAATTATTACTTACTTTTTTGTTGCTTGATTTCGATATTCCTCTGTTTCACCCCAGGCCTTTCCAGTGTAGTTTATAAGTGAAGTATGCTACTTTGTAACTCACATCTTTATTAGCTTCATATCGTGTATTTTCCATATGGATGCCTTTTTGTGTACGGATTATTTTTAAATGGCACTTAGGGGAAAGAAAATCTGCACAGTCACCTTCCTATTTTCCGGGTCCCAGCTCTTATCACAAAGTCCTCTGTAGATATCCTGTTAGGCAGGAACAACAATTATTAGACTTCCATGTGGAGATAAGGCCTTTGAAGAAAAATAAAATGGGACAAGGGGTTAGAGAGTGCCTGAATGGGGGTAGCTGATTTAGAGAGGAAGTTTCTCAGGGGGAACACTGCAGCAGGGGTGTGCAGGAAGCTGAGGCAAGAACCCTGTGAAGGTTTGGGGAAGAATATTCTAGACGGAGAAAGTGGCAAGCACAAAGGTGGGAATGTGTTTGGAGTGTCCATGGGGCAGTGAGGCCAGTGTGGCCAGTGGAAGGGTGAATGAGAGATTCTACCCTTGAGCTCTCTCAGATGACTGCCCTTTCTCTTTGTTTTTTTCCAAAGTCAAATTGGATTATCCCGAGTGACTGTAGACAGCCACGTGCAAAGAGCTGAACCCTAGAGTCTGTTGTTAACTGCTGTCTGCTGGTGTGAAGCTGATTTAGCCTACAAAGAAAGAAGAGAGTTGGAGATGCTTTCTCCTCCATGGAAAGGGTTGGCTTCATGGGCCAGGACACATTTACCAGATGGAAAATGGTCCTTCTCCTGGAGGCTGGGGCATTCTCATGATCACAGGAGCTACTGGTGTGAGGAGGTGTCCTGAATGCCATCTCCTGCTGAGCCTGCTGCCAGCCCAGCCCCGAGTCCCTATGCATCAAGCTGGTTGCAGAGAGAGTTCCCATGCTTATTTTTCTTTCCCAGGAAGAATGCAGAGGCTTCTTGCAATAGGGCTGAGGGAAGTGATTTCTGAATACTGGTCACTGGAGCCAAAGGGGGGAGGTCAAGATGGCCATGTAAACTCTAGGAATGGGCTCTTACTTTTCTTTCTTTCTTTTTTCTTTTTTTCTTTTT
>NW_016107442.1:4800867-4867786 GCF_001604975.1 Cebus imitator
CCACTAATTTTTGTATTTTTAGTAGAGATGGGGTTTCGCCATGTTGACCAGGCTGGTCTTGAACTCCTGACCTCTGGTGATCCACATACCTCGTCCTCCCAAAGTGCTGGGATTACAGGCATGAGCCACCACACCAAGCCAATATAGGCTATTTCTTAAGAGTTGGTCGCAGTTCCCTTTTATCATCTCTGTGACAGATTCCTTTGTATTTCTAGTGCCCTGAGAAGGGCCTTTAATTAATACTCTGGGGGTAATTGACCTACCCTTCTTTAGCATTTACTTTAAATTTTACCTGTGTCTGACACTTACTGTATTAGTTTGGCACCAAGGCAGGCAGACATCTATGGTGTCATCTTGTCTTTGCAAAGAAAGTCCAAGAGACCTATTCTATTTTAAGGGATTTTTATTACCATATCTGAAAGCAGGATTGGATTTTGAAGTGATGAATCACTCTTTGATTTTCCCCTGTGTTTGTTTCCTAGTTTTGCCTTTAAAACATTTACCCTGGATCTTTAGAATGAAGATCTAATAAAATTGTAGAATAGAAAAGAGTAATGTGTATTTGCCAGGTTAGACTAGCAACTGAAAAAAAAAAAAAAAAACTGTTGAATCTCAGTGCCTTAATAAAATAAAGCGTTTTTGTTGGTGGTGTTGTGGCGGTGATGGTGGTGGTTTTTCTCTCCCTCCCTCTCTCTCATGCGAATGACAGTAGAGTACAGATAGGTGGGAGTAGGAATGAGATTCTGTATCACTTAATCATTCAGGGACCTCCTCATTAGCAGCAGGGCTTCCTTTGAAGCCTCTTCATTCAAACATCCAATGAACAACAGAGAATGTGAGGCTGGTGGAGGAGTCTAAGAGTCAGGCTTGGAAATGGTGATACACACACCCCTTGTTGCACAGAACTTGGTTACCTGGCTCCAGCTCCTTGCAGAAGGGTTGAAAAATGTAGCAGGGCATAATTGTCAAGTAAGAGAAAACATGGACATCAGGTCTCGCAAATGCTATTTCTCAAAATGGTTTGCTCCCCACTTGCACCACAATCCTTTGGTGTGGGAGGCAATAAGTAAAGAAATGCGAATTCCCTGGCTTAAACCATGACCTAATACAATCACATACCTGAACGCGGGGCCCTGGAACCTGCACTTTAATAAGCTGTTGTTTATCATTATTCATTGGCTAAGAGAGGAGAAGAGAGTGGTGATATTGCAAAAAACATGATAAACGCTCCTCTCTGTTTTCTCTACCTTTGGCACCTTTTCAAAGAGGAATTAAATTAATAACTTGTTGATTTGTAACTCTTGCCCTTTAAACATGTAAGCACTCAGCACGCTGGATGTTGGAATCATTAGTCAATACATCAGTACTCTTAAGGATTCGTTCACTTAACTAATAAAGCAAAGCCAAGGTTGTTTTTTTCCTCTGTCCTTGGCTGGCCGGAGCCCATGCCCTCTGTGACTGGAATCGTGTGGGCTGCCCAGGAAGCACTGGTGATGGATGGCTCCCTTACTCAGCTGACTCTGACTCGCTGGACGCTCTTTCCTTTCCTCGTCCGCTTCCTTTTCCTGGTCGCCAATCTTGGAGGGGCTTGGCATCTTTATAAGAGTTGCACAAAGAAGTTCAAATTTGCTGGACTTCGGGGGCGGAGGACTATGGCTTTGTTCCTGTCTCTCTTATCTTTTGGTTTAATAATTCCAATTTCCTTATATTCCCATGGGAAACTAGGTGGTTGCAAACACTACTAAAAACTACTGATGGTTGCAAACACTGTAGATCGCAGATAGAGCTTTGTGGAGAGAATTCACCAAGGGCCAGAGCCAGAAGGCTCTTTGATTCACAGAAGATAGAGCTGCCTCCATCCTTACACTGGTATCAAACTTGGTCTTCTCCTTCCAACTATTTAGGAGAAAAATGAAAAAACCAAAATTGAAAAAAATGATGTATTACTCAGGATTCAAAAGAGACTTTAAGGTTTTTAGTTCTATTTCTGTATACCCAGCATATGAGGTTATAGCCCAGAGATTGTGCCCATTCTTACAAAATAATCTTCACGGAACAGAAAGATAAAATAACTTTTTGATGAGAACTCACTATGTGGCAGCCTCGATGTCCTTTATGTCTCACAACAACCTCGAATGGGAGGAATGATCGCCCCCATCTTCCAGAGGAGGAAACTACGGTCTGAGGAGGTCGGGTAACTTGACTGAGGTCAAGAGCTGGGGCATCTGAGCAAAGAGTTAATTTAGTTGGACAATAGCTCTTGAACACCTAGGGAGTATTCCCCGCAGGGGTATGGGTTCGGAGAATGAATCTGCCCAGTTTCTATCTGTTTGAGAAGACAGGAATGGCATTGCAGGCAGGGGAACAGCATGTGCAAGGGAGGAGTGGCAAGAGGTGGTGTGTCTGGGGCTGTCTGTGGCTCCCATATGGCTAGGGCAGCAGGACCAAGGCTGACTCAGGGTTGGAGGCCACTGTTTGAGATTCTGCAGCCCATGAGGACAAGGCTTGAGAGTTTGAAAGCAGGGACTGGCATGATAATACCTGTAATTAGAAGTAAGGCTGGGATTAGCGAGAAGGTTAGAAGTAACAGAGTCAGTTGCGGAGAAGGGAGAAGGTCTAAACCAGGCTTTGGTCATCAAGGAAGCTGAAGAATTGTTATTCCTGCTGTGTTCTTAGAGAAACTATGGCACTATAGTGATGGTCTCATCGGGAGTAATTGTCAAAGTCTGGAGACATTTTTGGCTGCCACAACTTGGGGTGGGGGACACTGTTGGCATCTAGTAGGTAAAAGACAGAGATACTGACAAGCAGCAGACAGTCTGTGGGACAGTCCCCTACAGCATGAACCATCCAGCCCCACTGTCAATGTTGTCAAGGTGGAGGAACCCCTGACCTGCAGTAATTCCGGGTTATTGCTGGCTGGGTTCTGCTGAAAATCACATTCTTTTTCATCTCTTTTGATCAGTTTGGTGAGTCTGTGCTTGACCTTCCTCATATGTGTAGCAGATATAAGAAGACAAGAATCCAGTGGTAGGACAAGCATTTTTATGAACATTCCAATGATTATATTTGACATATATGTTCTTCATAGAGTAGGAGTCAAAACAGAGAAGTCCTCCGTACCCTAATGGAGCCCACTGATTTGGGCGAGGTCTTTTGAATTATCATGCCTAGTATACTTAAGCTACAGAATCCTTGTGTCAAGACAAATGCTGCTTTTTTGGCAAATTACTTGATTGATTTTTTTATAGCTGTAGGAATGCCCCTGGGGTATTCAGTTTTTTCACTAAGCAGATTTAGATCCATGTGGTAAAGAACTACAGTGTAGCCAAGGTCACTGTATTGCTGGATATAAAATACATTCACCAGCCATGACTTCGTCCACAAATGTGGATCACTGCCAATATTGCTTCAGCATTATAGAGTCTCTCATTGAATAGTCTGGTCATGAAGCAAGTGCTCATTGAGTGACATCATTTTAGTATGCTTTGTCAAGAAATCCTGGAGCATTTGGCTGCAAGAGACCACGTATTCTGCTCAGTCCACCTATACTCTGCCAGATGATCAAACCTGGACCAGAGATATTGAGTGACTTACCTGAGGTCACAGAGATGATGGGTGGCAGCCTTAGGTGTCACTCATTTATAAAAGTATAGGCAGATGGCTGCTGTAATTTTCTTCAAAGTTTGATCAGAGGTGAATCAGTTAGACAGAGACCCATGGGTTTAACACAGAGATAACCTGAGAAAATGGTACATCTGCTCTGATATAGGAACCGCTGTGCTTGTGTGTGTGTGTGTGTGTGTGTGTGTGTGTAACAATGGTGCTCCTTTTACCTGAAGGATCAAGGCTTTTGAATTATTAGGTTGAAAATGCTTTTATGATGCATTTCTTAAAGGTCTCATTAGTATTTAAATGGTACAGGAAAGTGCAGATGAATTGCGGGTTAATGAAAGAGCAGTGGGACTGGCAGGTAACATTACTTCCTAGACTACCCAAATCCATCTGTCTTCTTCCATGTTTGTCTCAGCAGAAATCCATAGTTAGGAAGATACTTTTTTGGCTAGGTTAGGGATGCACTTTGAGTGCATTGTTCCATATCTGAAATAAAGTCAGTGCCATGTTGCTGGGTAGGTTTAGGTTTTTTAATTCTGTCTCCATGACTGGCATGGTTTTCTGAAAGGTTTTATCATCTGTCAAATGGAAGTAATAATATTACTTGTCTCTAAATTGGAGAGGATTAAAAACTTGAAAAAATTCACATTAAGCATTTTGCATAGTGCCTGACAAATTTTAAAAGTTCAATATATGCCACTTTTTATAATAATCTTTATCATTGCTGTTATTTCATTGTGAAATTTGTCTGGCACATAGATTGTCAATGAACATTGCTTCTCTTTTTCTTTTCAGCAATTCCTCTGGTACTGTGATTGTGTGGCCCTTGAAAAGTCACCTTCCTCCTTGGGCATCCTATTTTCAATAAAATAAAGATGCCCCCTCCCAGCTCTACAAGTTCTCTGCACTAAGTCTCTGAGTCTATGGTTCTGCTCCTGGTCACACCACAGTTAAAGAATATGAAAAGATAGTGGTAGGGAAAAGTAACGCACACCTAATGAGGATGCAAAGAGCAGGTCTCAGGATGTCGATTGGGTTGTGAAGGTTTGCTCCTACAATCCAACAGAAGCAATTAGGAGGGGAAAACAGAAATGGGGTATTGTGGCATCTTCAAAGTTGCTATACTCTTATGGCTTTCAAAATGCAGTTTAATAGCTAGTCAAATGGCTCTTACTAAGGCGCATGCAAATGAATCACCAGGGCATACCACCAGACTTCATGGCGATGGGGGCCTAGTATTCATTACTTACAGAATTCGGCTGAACACAAGTGAAAATGGCAAAATGATTCATGGACAAGTCATTTTTCCTTTTCTATTTTTTTTTTTTGTAATGTAGTCAGAGATCTGGAGTAGGACTCCCGGGGACTGGAGTAAGCATTCATGGCTTATTGGGAGTGTGATTATACTATGTTTCTTAGCTCAGTTTCCTCATCTGTGAAATGAGACTATTAACAGCTGTGGGATGGTGGTAGTGCTTTAACAAAATGAAACATAGTATAGCGCCTGGCACTTAGTAATCTCAAGAAATGCCATTTTGTTGTCATTTGTTTTTTTAAAAATGTAGCAGTTGAGCAAGGTTCTATCTGAAGGCTATTAAAAAAAATCATAATTTGTAGCATGGAGAGTTTCCTGACCATGTGTCAATTAGCAAAATATTTTAGTAGACATTAAATTTTTAAAAGATACCCTAAAGAACTTAGGCAACAATATGGAAAGAATTGTGGATTGACGCAGTTTGTATAGTTCAATAAATATTGTATCAGGTCCAGGATGGAAAAAGGATGTTGCCGAAATAATTGTGATGTGATCGTTTAAAAAAATAAATCCAACAATAGGCCAGTGTACTGGCCAGCAGGAAGCTCCAACAATACCCCCACCTTTTTCCTGTACCTTACCCGGAGTTCCTTCAGGCGACACAGATAACCGATGGGTGATAAAGTCGAGGACCGGGTCTGGTGCCAGCTGAGAATACAAGAACAAGTGTCAAACTGTTATCTGATCAGAAAATGGACTTAGCAAATACCCTTTCCAAGCAGTGTTTAAGAAAAGTTCGTTGTGGGGAAAAAGTCTTCTTTTCACCTGAGCAGTCCCTCTTAGTCACAGTGACCCACTGAGTCCCACTTCTTCTGAAGCCCAAACACACGTCTAGTCTCAGGGGGTATTCTTGCATCACGCACCAAGCCCTCCTTGGAGCGATAATGTAAATAGGAATTCCCTGCATTTATACAGAGCTCTGTGTTTTCACTATGCCTGGCATTCTTTAGCTTACTTAGCCCTGGAAGCAACTCCTTGCTTTGAGTATTATTGACACAGCTGTGATCCTGGGAAGTGACTCATCCTTTCTATGCCTCAGTTTCCTCATCTGTAAAGTGGGAAATAATGATCTTACCTATCTCACTGGCTGTTACTAGGTTTGTGTGAGATAATGCAGGCAAAGAGTTTAGCAGTTTCCCAGGCATTACTTGCTGTATTTTAATAATCAAATAATCAGTAATTATTATTAATAGCAATCTTGTGAGGGACAGTATTATCATCATTTTAGAATTGAGGAATCTGAGGCTCATTCAGTCAATATATTTATTGAACAATCAAGTCCCAGGCATTATTTTAGGTGGGGCTGAGGGGAGAGAGGGACGGTAAACAAATAAACATGAACACAAGATGTACTGCATTCTGGTATGTGATATGAAGAGCCTAACACTGAGTAAGGGAAGAAAGAGTAAAGAGGTTGGGTGGGGAGGTTTGCTTGCTTAAACAGGTAGTCAGAGAAAGGCTCACTGCCAAGGGGACACTTGGGCAGAGACCTTCATGAAGTGAGAGAATGAGGCTTGCCAACATTTTGAGGAAGAGCATCCAGGCAGAGGGAAGAGCCATTACCAAGGCCATGCAGCAGGAGTGTCTCAGCCCATCATGGGAAATGGCAAAAGCCTTTGTGTGCCTGCAGCAGAGTGAGCCGGGACAGTCTGGGGACAGGAGGTCAGATGACAGGAAGCCAGGCTTTGAAGGCTGTGGTGAACACTTGTGATGTTGTCCAGTGGGAAACCACAGGAGGCTTCTGAGTTGACCTTTGCTCTGAATTTAACTTTTTGTAATGCTCACTCTGGATGCTAGGAAGATCATGTACCATAGGTAGGCAAGAATGGAAGCAGGGCTATCTGCCTGGAAACGTTTTTCAGTTCAGACTAGCAAGGATGGTGGCTTGGATGTGAGCAGTAGAACTAGAGGTGGTAGAGATGGTCACAGACAATGAGGCATTAAAAGGGCACATAAGATTCCATTCATTCCCAATCCTTGAGGAACTGCTCTGTCTACCAAGGGACAAAGCTATGTCAAGGAAACAAAGGGCATCCCCCGACTTGCCCCTGCTGCCACCTGACAACATATTATCCTTAAGGACATAAGCTCTATAAGTATTCCATAAGCTCCAGAGAGAATTTAACAACAAGGTCATGATGGGCTTGCACAGTCAACAAAAGCTTTAAGAAGAAAGTGGGACGTCAAATGTATTTCAGAAATTTGAAAAGCAAGAAATAAAGGCAGGAAGCTACTTAATTTTGAGAGATCTGTATAAGGAAAGGCACAAACCACATCAAATATAATATTTAATGTCTCTGAACATTTAGGTTACTTCTATAATTTTACTGTACAATATAATGCTATGATGACGTGCATTAGCTGTATAAATTCAGAAAAGTTACTTAACCACTCTAAATTCAATTTCTTCCTCCATAAAATAAAGAAACCAATAATATTTATCTGATAGGACTATTATGAGGATTAAATCAATTAATATATGTAGTGATTAGAAGAGTGTCCAAAGTCTGTTAGTCATTATATAGGTGTAAGCATTTCTTTTTTTCTTTCTTTCTTTTTTTTCGAAACGGAGGTTAGCCGTTGTTGGCCAGCTGGAGTGCAATGGTGCAATCTTAGCTCACCACAACCTCTGCCTCCCAGATTCAAACAATTCTCCTGCCTTAGCCTCCTGAGTAGCTGAAATTTCAGGCATGCACTACCATTCCAGGCTAATTTTGTATTTTTAGTAGAGATGGTTTTCTCCATGTTAGTCAGGCTGGTCTCTAACTCCCGACCTCAGGTGATCTGCCCACCTCAGCATCTCAAAGTGCTGGGATTACAGGCGTCAGCCACAATGCTCCGCCAAGCATTTCTTTAAAGTAAGTAGTTAAGAACAGAATTGCAGAGTTACAGAGCATTCATATTTTAAATATATATAAAGTTTTATTGTAACACGGCTATGCCCATCCATTCACACACCCTTTATGGCTGCTACTGTGCTGCAATGGCAGAGGTGAGTAGTTAAAACTTTAGCTTGCAAAATCTAAGATATTGATATTTACCATCTGGTTTTCCTTTAGTTTAATTTAGTTTTGTTTTCTTGAGACGGGATCTCATTCTGTCACCAGGTTGGAGTGCAGTGGCACAATCTCGGCTCACTGCAACCTCCATCTTTCAGGTTCAATAGATTCTTCTGCCTCAGCCTCCCAAGTAGCTGGGATTACAGGTGTGCACCACCACACCCAGCTAATTTTTGTATTTTTAGTAGATATGGGGTTCCACCATGTTGGCCAGGATGGTCTCGATCTCCTGACCTCATGATCCACCTGCCTCAGCCTCCCAAAGTCCTGGGATTACAGGCAAGCCACTGCGTCCAACCTTGCTATCTGGTTTTCATTGAAAAAGCTGGCTAATCTCTGTAATGGACACAGCTTAATTGCACTTATAAGTTACTTTACCAGTTACATTCCCTTTAGGATTCAGAGTGTGAGAATATCCACATCTGTCTCCTCTAACACTTGATATTATTAATTTTGAAAATTTTAGCCAATCTGATGAATTTAAAATTATATCTAAATTTAAATTCCATTTCCCTAACCAGGAATATCAAAGATTTTGTTCTCAGGATCACCTGAAACTCTAAAAATTTTGAGAACTCCAAAGAAGTTTTGTTTTGGCATTGTTTGCAAATCTCCTTAATGTTTGTTTAATAAAGGATGGATGGATTTTCATATTAATTTCTGCATTCACTCTGCTGATTTGTTTTGTTTAAAGAAAATTGGCCTCACATAGATTTGGGATTGGAAAAGGAAGGAATACTCTAGAAATCTCTTGAGATAAATATAAATATTCTTTGTTGCTACATCCAAACTCTATAAGTGGTGTTTTCTTAAGTGTTAGCTTTAGCATGTAATCTGAAACCATATCAATGGACTTTTCGTGCTCTGTAATATTAAAATCCATTAGTGTGTCTTGCACTTTGAATGGGTATTTTACCCACTCATGAATTTCTCATAACCTGCATTGGTTATTGGAAAATATTGATTCACTGAGTTTTGCCTATCTTCTAAATTTGGCACATTTCATTATGCAACAGGAAAAAAAAAACAAAACAAGTCACACTCATTAATGTCATCAGAAAAGCCTTTAAGTATTAAGAAGCTGTCACGCTCACAGAGCAGATATAACTTTCCTAAAATTATTTTTTTCTAGAAAGCTCAAAGTTTGTCATTGACAACAAATACTGTGAATTGTCTTCCTCGATGTGATTGGCTGACTTTGTTCACTTTTGAGAAAATATCTGCTAAATACACATCTGAATAACTGCAATTTGTGGGATGTTTTTCAACTAAAATAATATTGCGCAAAATAAGCCACTAGTTGAGCTTACAACAATCATACAAGTGTTTGTCCTAGGGATGGTCTTTATTCTTCTCATTCTGTCTTTCAGAAAATTAAAAACTCATGTACTCAGTGGTAGAGATATAATTTATAATTTGTACTGCTTCATCAGGGAATATTTTAAAACTCTGAGTGCATGCTGGTGACAAATATAATTACTTCTATATAGTTGGGTACCATTGCCTTGATTGGTGCTAAGGCACCCCAGTTTTTCCCGCTATTGCTGTGCACTCTCAGTGCAGTGTCAACACAGAGCAAAAGACGAATAGTGAGTTTAGAATTTTGGTGAAAATAGTTTAATCATGTGTATCCCTGGAAATGATCTTGGGGACTACTTGAGAACAGTTACCTTAGATAATACTGAGGTTGAGCATATTTTTGTCGGCGTTTCCTTCTGCATGCTGGCTGTCCATGTCTTTTGCCCATTTTTCTATTGGGTTCTTTGTCTTTTTCTTAATGATTTTAAGAAGTGAGGTTATACATGTATAAACGATCTTAGATAAATGAGCTTTGATAAATCTTGCTTTCTACCCTTTCTCTGAATCTTGCAACTATGTGTCCACCAATAGGGCAAAGCCTAAATAATCATGTGCATTCATACATAGTAAAATGCCATGTTGCATGAAATGTACTAACATAGAAAGGCCTAAAATGTGTTGTTAATTAATGTAGCATATATCACTCTTTAATTCTCTTCCTCTACATGAAACAGTTTTACATATATACACACATAACTATTACATATGACATATATATTATGTTATATATGACTATTATATATTCTAATGTTATAAAATGTTATATAATATATGAAACTATATTATATATAACATTATATGTTATATATATGACTATTATATATAACCATTATATATAAATGGTTATATGTATAACTATTATGTTGTTTCATATATATAAAACTATTAAATGGTTATATATATATATAACTATTATATATATAACTATTCATATATAATGGTTATATATATAACCAGTATAATGTTATACATAACTATTATATGTGTTACATATAAAAAAGGCAATAATGTAGAATATATTCCTTACCAATTCCCCTTCCCTAGGGGAGGAACCATGGACAAAAATTTGTGGTATACCTTACATCTATATATATGTTATATATATATACTTTTTAGGACCAAATGATATTCCATTGCACATATGTACCACAGTCTTATCCAGCCATCCACTGATGGACACAGGTTATGCCCATATCTTGACAATTGTGAAAAATGCTGCAATGAACATGGGAGTGCAAATATCTTTATTAGGCTGTGATTTTATTTCCTTAGGGTACATGTCTGGAAGAGGGATTACCACGTCACATGTTAGTTCTATTTTTGAAATCTCTAGAAATCTCCGTGCTGTTTTCCATAATGGCTGTACCAATCTACATTTCTACCAACAGTGTGTACAAGAATTCATTTTTCTCCACCTCCTCACCATTTATCTTTTGACTTTTTGGTAACAGCCACCCTAACAGATGTAAGGGGGTATCTCATAATGGTTTTGATTTTCATTTCTCTGCTCTTAATGATGTTGAACACTTTTCCATACACATATTGACCATTTTCATGTCTCTTTTAGAGAAACGTCTATTCAGGTCTTTTGCTCATTTTCTAACTGGGTTATTTGTTTCTTCAATATTGAGTTGTGTGAGTTATTTACAAATTTGGGATATTAACCCTTTATAAGATACATGGTTTGCAAACATTTTTTCTCAATCCATAGGCTGCTGTTTCATTTTGTTGATTTAGTAATTAAAATGCATAATTAAAAAAATTATAAAAACATGTCTTCTTAGTTCTTGTAGCATAATAGCACAGGAAGAGACATTTCTTTTACTTATTCAATAGGAAGAATTATAGTACCTGCATATATGAAAATTTAATGGTATTTTCTGGAAGAGAGGGCTTTCTTTTGGTTGCTTTCTAATGAGAAGTGTTGCCTACTGAAACTCTTACAAAGATTTGGGCCAAAGATTTTTCTAAACTTAAAGTGATCTTTCTTTTTTATCTTCAAATTCTGGCTAATGAATATAAATAAACTTACTCCAATATTTATATGAGATCCAGGGTACAGTAACCACTGTTACTTCAGATATGTGGATCAGTTTGTTTAATTTACATATTAGTGACTGACTTTTACACTCCTGTAACTGCCTTTCTCATATTTACCATCAGAAAATAAAGTTTTTAATCCCAAAAGAATAATTTAAGGGATTTAATGCAAATGTTACTTTTGAATTTAAGTCACACATAAAACAAACTAAAAACATCATAAACATAGCTAATGTCAAATTAGGAGAAGCTGAAGCAAGTTAATTTCCTAGGTATTATCTTCTGAAGTTATTCATGCTATATCTTCTGATGATTCATACCAATGGAATATGTAATTGGTAATGATCACAAATTTTCATATAACATGTTTTGTCCAGATGATCCTCTAAGTACTTTATAAATGGATTTTCCTTCATGTGGCAGCTCCTAGTTCAGTCCATGTGTATGGAGGTTCACCACATCATTGCACTGCAGATGTGTATGAAGGGGAAAGAAAGACCCATCCTGTCTGTCTTTTCATGTGTCTGAGGCTGCGTGATTTACACAGCAGAAAACATTTCCTTCCTCCGTAGTCATGGGTAGAGCACAGGATACCTTTGGATTTTAGTTTTAATGTTTTGGGTAAGAGACAGAGACTAAAATGTATCGAAGACCTACTACATGCCAGGTACTCTGATGGGTGCTTTGCATGTTTTAGATAATTGCATCTTTATAAAAACCCATCAAGTTGGGGTTATTATTATCTCTATTTTGCTGCTGAGGAAATGAGTCTTGTCTGAGATCACAACGCTAGAACATGAGAGGATCAGGATTGCTCCCAACTGCCTGTGATCTCAGAAATCAATCTGTGTCACTACCATTTCTTTTATGGTAAAAATAATACTAACAGAGTGGCCAGAAGAACACTGGGCAGCCATTGATCTCCACGACGTTTTGGCTGCTACGCTCTTGTTCACCTAGTGGTTCATGTTTCTCAGATTGTGCTCAAGCCCTACCTTACTTTGATGCTGCCTCCCACTAGAGACACTACTTGATTTCTCGCCTGCCTTCCTAACCCACTGTTTGGAAAAGATTGTCTCTGTGTGTCTTCACTTCCTTCTCATTTGTTTGCTCTTAAGGCAGTTTGACTTGCTTCTTACCCTTTCTCTGAATCTGCCTCTGAGGCTTCACCCTCCGACACATTGGCAAATCCTAATGACATTATTTGTGTTTACCTGTTCATCTACTAGAACTTTCTATTGTGATTGCCACAGTCCCTATTGAGAAACACAAGTCCCTTGGTTTTCATAACACAATTGTCCTTGTTCCCTTTTTTTCTTTTACTCCCCATACTATTTGTTTGGTTTTGCCTAATCCTCTGCATTCGCTCCTTCCTGCCACCCTCCTGACTCATACCTACTTTGAGAGCATATGTTAATTTTTCACGACTTTTATAGGCCTGTTTATATCCTGTTGGTAGCTTGAAGTTGGCTATGGTGGAGTATTTACACCACAGGTATTGGCAATGGTTTAAGATCAGCTTATCCTTACTCCAAGAGCAGGCTGTTCACTATTCACTAGCACCCCACTGCTTCTACTGACCCTCATAATTGTGGGCATTTTCTAGAATAGCCCCTCCAAACTAGTATTTTGCCTCACTTAACACATTCTCCCTGGGTGTCATTTCCTGCTCCCCAGTACACACACACACACACACACACACACACACACACACAGGGTTTTAACTATTGCCTACCTCATTTTTCCTAAGTATCTATCTCCATCTTGAACTTACTTCAGAGTTTCAGACCTGTACATCCAAACACTACCTGGAAATGCCCATTTGGATCATTTGGATGTTGAACACATACTGTAGATTCACCATGTTCCAAACTAAACTCACCATCTTGTTCTTTTCCTATGTCTCATGTTTCAGTGAATGACCCCAACATCCACCTACTACCCAATCCAGAATTTGGTGTGCCCCCTCTCTCCTTAGCCATGTTGAGATCAAGAAGATGTTATTAAAAGGGATTATCATTCTAGGGGTTAGTTCTTGGGGTAATGATATGAGGGAAACAATGACTTTGGATGATGGTATGGTTTACTTTTTAATTTTCCCACTGTTCAAATTTCTACAACATGGGAAACCTATGTTCTCCTCTGTGCTCAGAAAAGGGAGGAAATAAGCTTATGTAAATTAAATATCTATCAACTGGGTGCCAAGACTTTTAGGAGCTTTTCCATACATAAATTTACTTAATCTTCTGAATACTTCTATAATGTAGATATCACCATCAAATTTTTTTGCATCAAAATTTTTTTTGCAAATTTTCTTTGTAGATCAGGGAAAGGGACTTTGAAGAACTACAAATAAGGGAGTGATGTGCAAGGGAAATTGAACCTCAGTTAAGCACAATGGCTTGTTCAAGGAAGTTCAGCTAGTAGGTGGTGGGGCTGGGATTTGGCCAGGCCACATCCAAAGCCTGTGATCTTTCCGTTACCCACAGCTTCCTCTGGCTAGATGTGTCCGCGTGAAGGGAAACCGGCAGTTATTGGCAGCTCCCATCACAGACTCACAGAAAGTTCCTCCCACTTTCTCCCTGCACAAGAGCTCCAGAGGCACTCTTTCTAGTGCTACCTTCCTATTATCCCAAAGCCAGCATTCACCCCACCAAGACCTATATCACCTCTTTGACATACCTGAATGCATAGATGCAAAGTTTATTAATATATGTTGGAGTTTTGAAGATGAAAGAGCTTCACCTTCCTAGGGGTTGTTAAAAGTATGCCAGATTTTCACAGTTTTGTTTTTAAATCACTCACCAGTATGCAAAAGCCCACACCACATGACTAGCATGTGCACTAGAAGGGATGTAATTTAAGAGGGTCGAGGTGTAAGGCTAAGAGCTGGTGCCTGCCTTCAAGATACTGACCCTCCAGAAGGGGGCAGAACTCTCCGTCCAGGCAATGGTCAGAAAACGATAGGAGAGGATTAGGAGCAAACGTCCATGTGTTCTTGATAGCCGTTTTCAATAGCTACACTTCAAAGAATGTGTTATTTTTTGACAAGCAGGAAACAGTCACACTGTGAAGTGTCACTGCATTAAATGGCTCCCAAAGAGTTAATATATCAGTTGGATCAGAGGAATTTGAAGGAAGCAGCACAACTCTCTAAGAGGGTTTCTCCGTAAGTCAGTCACCAGGCCCTTTAGACATTGCCTTTGTGTTCTCCCTGCATGGAATGTGGTCATGATAAAGCGTACCTGACATTTGTTCCATCGTTGTTAATTAAACAACTGCTTGATGCCAGACATTTTGAATGAAAGAGGGGACAAGAAGAACAAGGTCCTTCTCTCCTGGAGCTTGCATTAGAAGAAATCAATTTTTAACAGAAAAAGAAATATGATAAAAAGAAGTGAAAGAGGAAGAAAGACAGCATGTTTGGGGCTACTTTAGTTGGGGTGGTCACAGAAGTCCTCCCGGTGGAAGTGATATTTAAACAAAGACATATTTGAGAAGAAGCCAGCCCTGTGAGCATCTTGGGAGAGAACTAACAGGCAGAAACCAATGGCAAGTACAGCAAAAGAAAAAGAAAGGGAGGAAATGAATATGGATGAAGCAAATGGCCTGGGATTAAATTGAAGACATGGTGGGGGCCAGATTTTTTTGGTCTTTTCAGATCAGGGAAAGGGATTTCAATTTTCAATTTGGGATTTCATTTTAGTGCTTTGAGAAATCTTTGAAGAACTAGAAGTAAGGGAGTGGTATGATTTGATTTACGCCTTAATCAGATATATCAGTAGATGTAGCTTTTAGACAGCCATGCAGACAGTGAATTACAGGAAAGGGTGTGGGCAATCGAGGAGGCTCTTTCAGTGGTCGACAGGAGACACGATTCTGACTTGGACCAGGATGGTAGTTGTGGGGGTGGGAAAAAGTGGATGGATTTGAGATGTTGTTTGTTGATGTATCAGATGTGGCTGGCAAAGGAAACAGAAGATTGAAATATTTGTCTTCAGCAATGATGTGGATATTGCTATCATTTACTGAAATGGGGGTTACACAGATGGAGTTAAGAGAAAGTATAGGGAGAAAGAGATTTCTTCCATTTTAGCGTATGATGCTGCAGCTTCTGTTAAAATCCTGTTCAAGTTAGGAGGGTTAATACATCCTTCGGCTGCCCACCCCATTGTTGGATGTCTCTGAAGGCCAAAACTTCTTCCACATGCTAAGCTAGACTCTGCCTTCCTGCAACTTCCATCCATGTGTACATTCGTGTTTCTCTGGAAACACATGGAATACATCTGCTGTCTTCTTAGAAACATGTGCCAAATATGTGAATACTCAAGATTTTTGACATTGTTTTAAAACATTAAAATTTTAAATTAGTTTGGGTAAAAATGCCATTAATTAGATTATAGTGTATAGACGTGGACTTCACCAAACAGCTGTACATCTGTGTGCAGAGCGTTGCTAAATAGCGTTAGTTAGAATGAACACTAAACCTTTAGCAATGATTTGTTGCCCAGGCTCTTTACATAGTGCATTTTTGCTTTTCAAAATTCACTTTGTCTCGACTTTCAGTATAATAGACACTTATTGTAGAGTGTAAGAAAAACAGAGACAAGTAACTGGATTTCAAAAATAAATATCTTCCAGTATTCATCAAAGACCCTGACAGTTAAATATTTGGCTTTTTTTCCCTCAGTTCTTATTTTCCTTTATTTTTTCTTCACAAAACTATGCATTTTACATTTATATTTTGCTTTTTCATTTGTGTTATAGCAGACATTTAAAAATATTACTTTAAAAATTTTGTTAAAGAGCCTTTATCAATGTTTATCAAATATTTCTTTCATTTAATAAGATGATAAATTATTGCAAGAAGTTTAGGTGTTTTTAATGATTGTTATTTTCTACCACTATGGTAAACATCTTTGATGTAAGAATTTTTTCATAATTTGGGTAACATCCTGAAGAAGGGGGTGTCACAAAATAAGAGTTTGGACATTTCCTAAAATCTTCCTACAAAATGTCAACACTAAGTTTCCAACAATATTGTGCAATTGACCCTTCCATTAGTATGGATACAAATGACCCTCTGACCACATTCTGGTCTCTGTTAAATGGTATCATGAAAAAAAAATTATGCTGATTTGATAGTCAGAAATTATTTGGTGTTGATAGCCTCATTTGCATTTTGTGGCTTACAAGTGAGGATAAATATTTTGCTACATGCTATTATAACATAAAACTGTTTTTATCTTGCCATAAAAACGATTGTGGGGGATTTTTAATTAATTGGGTTCCAACTAACTAGAACTTTAACTATTCAAATTTTTGGGTGAGAGTCAAATTGAAAAGAGAATGAAATAACACATACTGAAAAAGTAGAGAAATTCAAATGGGCCATCTTCTCCAGCTCTGAGTATAAAACTCATCAAGGCAAAACTGTTTTATTTAGACATCTGGGAAATGTACTTTGACAAACATCCGCTTGATGACTGTCAGTGTCATAAAGAGACTTTGATATCAAAAATCCACAGAAATTGTTGGGATAAATTATATATTTTTGTGACAAAGCACTCTTTGCCTGCTCATTTGCATTGTCCATGTGATTTGGCTTTAGCATCTTAATACAAAGGAGAGCCCCATTTTCATGTAAATGACATGACAGAATTAATGGAGAGCTCTGGGGAGGCTACAAACTGCAAATGCGGCATCTCCCCTACCTGCTTTTAGCAATGCCTACACATGGTTGCTTTTCAGTATTTTTAACATATAAATGTTTCCCAAATTTACATATTCAGTGTTTTTATAGCTCTAGAAATACTCTCTCAAACTACTACATAAGGTAACAAAACATCCTTCAAAAGTCTGATTTCCATGCATTTAGGCCATAAAAAATATATAGATAGAATTTTTAGACCCACTTTCAATAAGTTAAAATGCAACTTGTTCTGCTAGAGAGTTTGATCTTTTGCTTATCAACAGCACTAGGAGTAGACAAGATAGAATATACTTTGCTTTCTATTTATAAAACCTGCATTCACTGGGCTGTTTGCTATTTGAAATTATTAAAGCTTAGTTAGCCATCTTGATGGGTTTACATGTTACAGGTGACGCTTCTTATCTGTTAAATAACAACTGCTTGGCAAAGCACATGTATTAGACAATGTAAAAACATGTCAAGAATGGGACGAGGTCTTGGAGAGTGTGGTGCATGGGACGTAAGAGCAGAGGAACCTGACCTTATAATCCAGCCTTGCTACTTATTAGCTCTTTTCTTTTCCTTTTTTTGGAGGTGGAGTCTCGCTGTGTTGCCTAGGCTGGAGTGCAGTGGCACAATCTTGGCTCACTACAACCTCCGCCTCCTGGGTTCAAGCAATCCTCATGTCTCAGCCTCCCCAAGTAGCTGGGACTATAGGCGCGAGCCACCATGCCCAGCTAGTTTTTGTGTTTTTAGTAGAGACGGGGTTTTGTCATGTTGGCCAGGCTGGCCTTGAACTTCTAACCTCAGGTGATCTGCCCACCTCAGCTTCCTAAAGTGCTGGGATTACAGATGTGAGCCACCATGCACGGCCTTATTAGCTCATTTCTTTTTGGACAAACCATTTGACTTCTCTTCTCTTGCCCTGTTTCCTAATTAATATCCTCATAAATTAGGACTAGTAATACTTGCAAATTAAGGGTTGAATGAGATAGTACACATAAACCAGCTAGTAGATGACCTACTCATGGTAGATATATCTTAAGTCCTATGCAATTAGTATTGCTGCTAGTGTTATTCCTGTCACTGTTGCTGTCATAGAATTTTGCAACAAGAAACAGTAGATGTTGGGATAATAGGTAGTCATGTATTTTGTAGTAGCCCATTATTATAACTAATATTAGCAACCATAACAAACATGTGTTGAATACTTAACACGTGTCAGGTCTTTGTGCCTGCCGTAGGAAGGCAGGAGAGAAAAGTGAGCTTTGCCCATTGTCATCTGGGTTTCTTTCACAGAAAAAGCTGTTACTCAGAGAGCTAAAACACCTACCAATGCTCAAAGGAAACAGGAGTGGCCATGGAATGGTCGCAGAAAGAGTTGAGCAGGGATCTTGGTGACAGGCATTGCAGTTGTGGTTGTAGCTACCAAAGCTGCTCTTTTAGTAAGGAAGCTTAATGTATAAATTTAGGAGTGGGGGATCTGCTTACACTCTTGCATGCTGCCTCTCCCCTGAAAAGCTCTCTAGATCTTCAGGGGCCACAGAACAAAGACCACTGACCTTGTGCAATCTCCACCTGCTAGCTTTAGTATGGTGAAATTGAGGCCCCACATCTCTAATCTGGGGCTGGGCTGAAACATTCACTTGATGAGTCTAAGCTGTTGACTCTTAAAGAGCCAGAGTGAACTTTCCCCCAGTGGGCGGTAGATTCCGCTGCATCTGCTTATGGATGTTTACTCTTGACCTACCATTAGCAGAGACGTGACATGATGTAGTTTTCCCTCTTGTACCTTTTAACCACAGACCACAATCCATTTGCTCTGAACGTTTAATACAGTATCAAGCCTGAAATCAAATGAGTGCAGGTGGAAGAAGACATTACAGGGTATAGGTCAGGGAAAAGCAATGTTTTCAGGGTTCTGCAAAATGTGCTAATGTTGTGAGGAAAATCAACAATAAAAGCAGGGAAGTAGCACTTTGAACTACGTCTTAAAAGTCATGAACAAAAAAATAAAACAAAATAAACAAACAAAACAAAATGAGGGAAGACATGGGGAATGTTCTTTTAAATGCTGAGTCAATCAATTTAATTTCTTAACATTAAAAAAACTTTGTGCTTTAAGGATGTATCCCAGTTACCCCATCAAAAAGCAGAATTAGAAAAAAAAAAAAGGCTTAACAGTCAAATCCTTAACATCTTTACTATAAAAACGGACATGAGAGAGCCCCAAATGTTCTTGTGAAATAAAGTTTAGAAGTTCCTTTTCCAGATGTGGAACTGCAGAACTGAAAATAAAGCTTTAGTAAAGGGAGGTCATTGGCCAAGGAATTTGAAATGAAGCACCCAGAGAAGTGGGGGAGAAGTGAGGTATTTAGTTTTTACTTCTACAGCTGTTGCTTGGTGACTCACCATTGCTCCTTTTTTTTTTTGGAGACAGGGTGTGTCTCTGTTTCCCAGGCTGGAGTGCAGTGGCGGGGCCTCTGGCCTTGACATTCTGGGCTTATGCCATCCTCCCACCTTAGACTCCCAAGTAGCCGAGAATATAGGTATGTGCCACCATGCCCAGCTAATTTTTTTATTTTTTGTAGAGATGGGGTCTTCTTGTTACCCAGGCTGGTCTCAAACTGCTGGGCTCAACCCATCCTCCCATTTTGGCCTCCCAAAGTGTTGGGATTACCAGTGTCAGCCACCATGCCTGTCTGACTGATCCTGATAGAGGAAGCAATCTCTTTGGTTTTTAAAGAAATACAAATTTGTAAAACAGCATATTTTACAAAATGGCACCCTGTTTTTATGATGTTCGATAATGCCTTTAATAATGTATAGGATTAAAATATCTCAATTTTAGCACTTGGTGATAAACTATGTATACATTTAAATTCAATATTTAACGTTTAAGAAGCTGTTGAAGTGCTTCATTCATTCTTTCATTCACTTATTCACTCATTTACAACTGTTTTTTGTCAGACCGGGTGCTAGTCTTTGGAGACTCAACAGTGAAAAAAACGACATGCTTCCTCCCCTTAAGAAGCATACACAGAGAAAATGCCTTTGTGGAAATAATCCAGTATGTGGAAAATGCTAACTTTCCAAAGACATGTATTATAATGTTATTTTTAACACTAAAATTGAAAATAATCTTACTGCGTATAAACTAAGGAAATGATTACTTATGATAAATTTACTGGACATAGATATTGAACAAGAAAAGTGTTCATGCTGTATTAAGTAAACACCGTGGAGTTCAGATTTGTATATACTGAATGATTGCAATTATGCTGACAATAAGGAAAGGAAAAAGTACAAAAAAAAGAAAGGCTGTGTGATGAGACTTTCTTTTTTTTCTTGGCAATATTGCTCTTTGCAATATTTTCTTTTTGTTCAAGTAAAATAATAATAGTGTCGCCTTTCAGTAAATTCCCTTTGTGTTAGGCTTTATGAGCTTCATATACATTTACTCATGTAATTCTCACAAATCCTCACGATAGCCGTATATCACAAGTTGGGAAAATGGGGCATTGAGGATTGTAGAGCTTGGATCAAACCCGGAAATACCAATTTCATAATCTGACCTCTTTCCTGTGCAAATTACTCCTTTAGAAAGATAAATTGCTCTGGCTTTAAAAATGTGGATCCAAACACTGGTCTCCAGCGCTCAAGCTCTACGCCTTGTTGGTAAGATGGAGATCCTAACCCTATCCACTGCCCGAAGGCTGCTATGGAACAAGTCACATGTGACTATGCTTGTGAAAGTGTTTTGTAAATTTTAAATTTCCATTCAAAGATCAGTCACGGGGTATATTCAGAGTATTTTTGGGTGCCTTAATAAATGTGTATAATTAAATAATTTAAAGCACATTTTTGTTGACATGTAAATTAGCTCATTTATATATTTTATATAACTGTTTAGAACATGGATTTTTTTCTTAGTTGACAGAAAAGTGTACTGAATAAGGTTTATTTTATAAATTAGTTTCTTCTGCTAGATTGAGTTCTCTTTGCTCTTTCTCCCTTTCTCTCTCTGATACTCTCAGTCCCACCATTGCGTGATTTTTCTTAACTTTTTCCTTTCATTGAACAAACCCCTTCAAGGTCAGGAAACCACGATAATTTGCACTTTGGAGGTATTTAGCAGGCAAAGGTTTAAATTCCCAACCAGCAATTGGAAGTCCGGGCTTCGGTTGCTTTATTATGCTTTATATCTGTTGACTCAGTAAAAAATAATGTGTGGAGTAGAATTACAAAGGTGACTCTTAAAAGCATGTGGAAGGATTATAACTTTAAAATGCGCTCACCAAAGCCATGAAAATAGATGAGTTCCCCAAGAGGTACCCAGCAATACACCTTTATAGACTTCTAGGATGAATATATAAATTCCATGAGGGTCTTGACGGCCTCTTGAAGAAACTGGGGAGGAGCTTTGTGTTCTAAGAGTTTATGGTATGTTAGGTTGCATCATACGCATTTGAGATTTCATTTGAAAATGGTCTGTTTAAAATGTCATCTGTTTTTCATTTGTAGGGGCCTACTTGAAAATGGTAGGTTGGACTCTATGACCTCCTGATTTCCTCCCAACTCTAAAGTTTTTGTAGTTGTTTGAGTCTAACGTACATGTATAATTTATTTTCCAGCACAACAACCGATATTTGTCTAGGGCTTTAGTGTTCAGAAAACATTTTGCACATATTCCACCCTATCTCAAAGCAGGAGAAAAGGGGAGAAAAGCCCTTGATAAATCGAGGTTAGAAAAAAAATGCACAAGGTGTTGGTGTTTGCTATCTTTCTGTGTGTTGGTCGCTTTCGAGATGAAAAGTAATATTCTCATTTGAAGGTGACTGTGAGAATTAGAATCTTATTCACATGTGATACCTTCTAAAGGATTATCAAACACCTGTTTACTAGGTGCACATATGATGTATAATGCCATTCAAAAAGTGGTTTTACCAGGTGGGAAATTTTGAATAAACTGTGTCATCATCTAATTTAAATATTTGGTTCATCTGTTTCAGATATGCAAGGGAAAATATTCATTGTTCTGGGGTATTGTGAATCCACTCACATTTTCTGTGCGCTAAAACAGACCTTAGTATACTGGTTGTGTTAGCTATGCTTTCCCTGGAAATTCAGGTCTGTTCAGAAATGTCAAGGCTAGCTATGGTTATGCCTGCCCTGAATTTTAAAAAATGTAATAACTGAATCTTTTTCTACAGGGGCTGAGAAAAAAAAAATAGTATTCTATAATTTTCCTTAGGGACTTGGGTAGATAAGGCCAGGCGTATGTGGTGTACCCAATCAAAACACAATTTTACAGGTTATGAGTTTGCATGAGATGTGGTCTATCTCATGAATCTTGGGTTTGAATGTGCATGCAGAGACGGAGGAAACACTGCTGCAATCAAGCAAATCCTCTTTGATGTTCTTAATTGAAGATATGTGACTGTTGGCAATTCTTTCCTTGTAGGGTCTCCTCTAGGTTGGACCAGGAAGCCATGAACCAGAATGGGGCATCACCCCTGTTATTGCAGGCAGTGAAAGAGATCTCTCTGCCCACTCTTGGACAAAAGACTGAACAATATATCATATTGAGATCTATTGTTTTCTGAACACCTTGTGTGTGTTATGAAAATAACACATCAAGTGCTATAATACATTTGATAGTCTTTGTGACTTAAGCATCTTTGTTTGAGACCGAGAGATTCTAAATAAGTCATCCAAGGTCACAACTTGTTGACAAGGGGCTGAGCCAAGATTTAAACCCAAGTCTGTTGGACTCCAGAGTCCATAGCTAGCCACCGAGCTGTCCTGTCAAATGATCCCAGACAACCTCTGTACTCTAGATATGCTGTTAAAGCCACATGGCAGTTACAGTCTTCCCTCTTTCACCTTTTCCTCTTCCCATTGTTGACCTTCTGTGGATTTTCCTCTGTCATAGCTTCTTGAATAGATGGTCAGTGGCTGGAAAAGAAGACATGGAAATTATTGGTGTGTATGTGTGATTAGGTTCATTGATAAAAGATTGTTTTATATATATATATATACACACACATATACACACGTATATGTATATATATACACATATGTATATGTGTGTGTGTGTATATATATACACACACATATGTATATGTGTGTGTGTATATATATATATAAAAAACATAGTTGTGATAGTGCACCATGCATACATTTATGTTACTATTTGTCACTTAAAGTCATTTCCATCTGAACTCTAGACATGGGTGTCAAGTTTATCACTGGTGCTGACTGCTGGGCTCAATGCTTAACTTTGCCATTTTTGTCTGGTAAATCAATCAGAGTTGATAGTTGAGCAAATTACTCAACTTCGTAGGTCCTTATCTCTTTGTCTGTGAAGTGATTATATTTCCTTTCTGAGAGGATTGTTGGGAAAGTTAAAACAGATGGTACCGTAAGTGCTTTATAAACTGAGGAGAGCTTTAGTCATGGTGAGTATTTACTACTAGCATGCAAAAGATTTAGAAGACCTTCAGGTTCCTTTCAGCCAAAGAGATTTAGTGCATTTCATGAAAATGTTGGCCACTTTAGATAGGCCTCAAAAGCATGTGTGTGTGTGTGTGTGTGTGTGTGTGTGTGTGTGTGTGTGTGTGTATTATTCATAGACCTGTTTATGAAGACTTGGATTCAGACTCGGAGCAGTTTCCTCATTTACAAATCAAAGGCTATAGTTTCCTCAGAGCTTATATAAGAAAATGGATGTGAAGGTCATGGCACAGTGCCTGACATGTTGGTATCTCTAAATAATAGTATGTTTTTTGGTTTAAGACATCGTACATGGAACTCAGGCTGGGGTAGTTTCAGATCACTGTTCTACCATTAATTAGCTGCCCATCCCTACTGAGCTGGGGCAAATTCCTTAACTCTTGACAGATTACTTGACAGGTTACTTAACTTGGGAAAATTACCTAACTTTCTGAGCCTCAGTTTTCTCGTGTAGAATAAGGATCATCCCCATCAAACTGGGTGTTATAGTTTGAGTTTGTGTCCTCCAAATCTCAAGTTGAAATTTGTTTCCCAGTGTTGGAGGTGGAGTCTAATGGAAGGTGTTTGAGCTATGGAGGTAGAACCCTCAGGAACAGATTAATGCTCTCCCTGAGGGCTGGGGTGTTAGTGAGTTGTCACTCTGTTAGTTCCCACAAGAACTGGTTGTTGAAAAGAGCCTGGCATGTCCTACTCCTTGCTCTTGCTTCCTCTCTCACCAAGTGATCTCTGCACATGTCAGATCTCCTTGGCCTTCCACCATGAATGGAAGCAGCCTGAGGTTTTCACCAGATGTCCAATCTTCTAGCCAGAAGAATTATGAGCCGAGTAAACCTTTTTCTTTATAAAAAAACCTCAGTCTTAGGTATTCTTTTAGAGCAGCACTAAATGAACTAATATGCTTGCTCATGGTTTTGCTGAAATATAAGCATGTATATTAAGTGTCTAGAATACAAAGAGCTAAAAAACACTTTCATTCCCCTCTCCTTTCTTTGTCTTTCTTTGTTGGTGCAGCACTTTTGCAGTACTGCTCCTGTAGAGTATGTTTGGGAAGCTGGTCTGCTCTTTTGTGAGACTTTCTCACTAACACAGAGCAAAACTTTAATTTCTCATTAATCCTAGGATAGAAAGCTTAAAAAACAAAGGAAAATGAAGTCTCTTGAAGTTAAATCACTGATATGACTATGCCTATTGTGCATTTTAGAGTAAGTTCTTCCAAACTGCATGGAACTATGCTTTTTGCTTTTTATTCTTTTTATTCAGTGCATGGAAGGCTGAATCATTTATTAGCATTAATGGAAAACAGATTAATGTCTTTTTCCTAACACTGTAAGTTGCCTACTTTGTCAGGCAGAGAAATGGCTGAGCCAAGTTTGTGACCTCAGCGTGTGTTGGGAGCTCCAAAGCAAGGTACTTCTTCCAATGTGTTCTCCAGAGAGTGACAGTGCACTCTGTGTGTCCTTCTTTAAGTACATGACAAGAAGAAACATGCTAGCATCCCAACAGTACTTCCTATACCTTGGCCCAAAACTCTTAGCTGTAGGTTTCAAAGACATGTATTTGTGTCTTTAAAGGCCAAGAGGGAGCCACAAGTGAGCTTGTGAACTAAAGTTTAAAAGTCGCCTTTCCAGATGTGGAGCCACAGAAATGTCAATACAACTATGGGGAAAGGTGCCCTCATGGTCACATGCCAAGGGATTTGAGGTAGCAAGCCTGGAAGAATGAAAGGCAGATTAGTTTGAGTCTCTGCATCTGTTGCTTGCTGATCTCCAGTTTTAATTTCTCCTAATTAGGGAGAAGGTCAACCTCTCATAGAGTAGGAGATGGAAAGTGCCTTTCGATGAAAAGTTGAACTCGTATATTTCCATGTCGGAAAAATTCCATGTTGTGAAAAAACTCATGGCTCAAGAAGATGCCTAAATATCTTTGCTGCTCGTACAAACAGGGCTTTGATTTTCTTTCAATGCAAATCAAGTCAAGCTTTCACGACTGCCAAAAGCCTTATTTTGCACTTTCTCTGTATTCAAACTGTGTGAGATGCCATGAAAATATAAAGCCTAGTCCCTGCCTTCAGCGATATCACCATCTCATGTACAAGTTTTATACTTTTTACAGAATTCAGTGAATGTGCACCAAGTGCCTTCCATATGTGAGCTAGCACGCTAAAAAGTTCAAATATAAAAGACACTCTCCTGCCTAACATATCATACCAAAGTTTACTCCTTTATACAACCACCATTTTATTTGTTTGTAATACGGTGCATTAGTAAATTTGACTATACTAAGGTGGGTAGTCCTTCTGTCAGTCTAACCTGGGATCACTCACACGACTGCAGTTATCTGGCAACGTGGGCTGGACAGTTGAAGGGGGCCTTATGCACGTGTCTAGCAGTGAGTGTTGGGTGTTGGTTGGGTTGTGTGTCTCTCACAGGTTAGCCCAGGCTTTTTCTTGCAGAGCTAGAAAGCAATCCTAGCGTGCAAGTGACTTTTAAGTCTCTACTTTCAACCTGTTTTCTAACATTCAATAGACTCTACATTCAACAGAGGAAGTTATGTAGCCAGGTTTCGAGTCAACATGGGGAGAGACTATGCCAAGGCATGAATATAAGAGGCATGATTCTTTGTTGATCATTACCGTGACAATCAACCACTGACCCTGACCTAAATAGTAATTTATTGTTTTATTTATTTAGTTCCTAGTATGTGTCTAGTATGGAAGTTGATGCTTCACATATGCTATTTCATTAAATACATATGGTAGTTCTCCAAGGTAGATGTCATTTATTCCAAATATTCTGAAGTTAGTTAAGTTGCCTAAGGTCATACAGAGAGTAAACAGTCATGTCCATGTCAGAAAAATTTTGTGTTGTGAGAAAACTCATGGCTTAAGATCAAAATGTCCAAATATCTTAGGTGCTCATATAAACACTGAACTGAATAATTTCATGAACTGTTTTTCTCTCTATTTTGCATTCAGGGTCTACACAGACCTGGACTAGCAACCATTTTGGAAACAGAAGATGAAATATAGAATTGTGTCAAGTAGATAATGGTTATGTAGCAGCTCTGTGTGTAATACGAATGACCGTTTAAAATCTACAGAATTAAATTCTAGAGATTTTAATTAGATCTTCCTACAAAGTGAAAAGTATCTGGGCTTTGGTTATAAAAAATGCTAAAGTTCAGAATCTGGAAATGCCACTTTTAGTGTGTGATTATTTAAATTTTATGAACCTCAGTGACCTCATCGTTAAAGCAGAAATACTGTTTTAAGGATTCAATAATTCCATGTGTGTAAAACTCTGAGCACAGCGTTGGTAACTAGATGAAATCTAGGAGTAGTGGGGTAAAAGTCCTGACTTGTAGTATTTGCTAATTTCTGTGGAGTGAATACTCCCAGTAAGGATGATTTTAAGCTAGCAACACAATAGAAATGCACAAACTGGGCTCACATGCGCTGGCTTTAACACACCACTGTCTGTCCATTACTTCACTGTGAGATTCAATCAATAGAAAAGAACATTCATTTTCCAAAGATAATGGCTGTATGTATAAATGCACCCATGATGTGAACCAAAGCTTATTGGTCATTCTCAAAGAGAGAGGGGGCTTTTCATTCCACTATGGCCTCATACTCAACATTTGAGGAATCTCAAATTATTGAGCTGTGGGACTCAAATCTAGAACTTCATTTGCACTGATTAAAAATTTGGCTGGGAGGATGAAGTTGGATAATGGGAGAACAAGCAGGGTTCTGAGGATGGCTGAGTCTGAAATCATATGGACATCTCAGTTACTCCCAGGTCCTCAGGAAGTCCATAGGTTTCCATTTTCCAATTGGGCAAATTTACCTCCTCTACCTACAAGTCAAAGCTCTCCAAATTTGGGGTTTATCTTGCCTAAACTGTTGCTATTTGCTTTTGATCTCTAATGCACACTGGCAGTTCTCACTGGTCAGACAGAGGCCAATGTCTTCCCTACTCTCAGAGCCTTCCCTCCTTCCAGCATTGCTCCCCATTTGTAAAATACCGCCCTTTTACCTCTGCTATATTTTTCCTTCCAAATCATTTGTGCCTACCATTTGCGCATCACTAGAGCACAGATAATATAAATGTGAAGTTGAGCTCTACCTGATAGAGCTGGAAGGAGAGTTCCTACCTCTGAAAAATGAGTGTATCCTTTGACTCACCTCAAAACAAAACATCACATCTATCAAATGACTAAAATTGTAGAGATTGACAACAGCAAATATTGCTGAAGATATAGAGCAATTAGGCCTCTCTTTGATAGATGATGAGAATATAAAATAGTAAAGCCACTTTTAAAACTCTTTGGCCGTTTCTTGTAAACTTATGACCTAGCAATACTATTTTTAGGTATTTACCTAAGAGAAATTAAAACTTATATGTACAGAAAGACTTATACAAGAATATTTATAACAGCTTGGAAAAAATAGTCAGAAACCATGGCAGGAAAATGGATGAACGATTTGTGTCTGTACATACAATTACACAGCACTCAGTAATAAAAACAAATGAATGACTGTTGCATGCAATAGCACGGAGACTTGCAAAAATGTTGTTACAAAATGGATGCTCAAACAAAGAGTAAATAGTGATCATTCCATTTACATGACTTCAAGAACAGGCAAGTCCATCTAATGTGTGGCAATTGGCCAGAACAGGCTCCCTGTGTTTGGGATGTGGGGATAACATTGACTGTCAAGGAGCCCAAGAAGATTTTCTAGGAAATGTTCGCATTTCCCTAAGATTAGTGGTTACAAGGGCAAACAGGTATTTCAAAACTCAAATTGTAAACATGAGACTTATGCATTTTATGGCACAAAAATATTACCTTGATTTAAGAAATTAAGGCATCTACTCTTAAATGTAAGCGATGTCTGTAACCAGCAATTCCTTCATTGTCTATGTGTCATAAGAACCAAGCCACTGGGATTAAGCAGTCTGCACCACGTACAGCTTTGCGATTTGAGACAAGGTATTTCCTCTATGAATTTCAGTTTCCTCATCTGGAATGCAGGGATAATAAATTCACCTATTGTTCAACCAATAATTCCAAGTGCCAGTTACTATGTAAAAGGATGCTGGGAGGACAATAGTGAAGAAGACACACCGTTTCCTTCTTGATGTCTACCTTCTAAAGCTCGTACCTAAAGGAGTCACAGGTTCATAGGGGTGAAGACTGTCACTGATGGGATTCTGTCCCAAACTGCGGAACATATGCCCTATGTAAAGGGGAAAACCCCTGTTCTGCCCTCCCTCAATCACGCCACATAGGTGTGATGGCATGGTCATGTCAGATCTGATTTTTCAAGAGAATCTAGAAATCCCGATTGTGAAGGTTTGACAGTTCATTCATTTTTCCCAAAGAATATTGCAGACCAAATGCTTAAGCTTGTGTCCTCTTGCAAAGTTTATTCACTTATACAGCAATTTATTTATAAGTCCTAAAGGTGGATCAAGCATTGAGTCAAGCCCTGGACATCAGTCAACAAAACAGACAATAAGCCCTCCTTTGTAGAGGAGGCAGAACATTAGTAAATAAACAAGTGACACATAATAGAGTGTCAAGAAGAAGTAAGTGCCATGTTGAGAAATATATTAAGCTAAGGGGCTAATACTACAGAGAAAACGGCCAGAAAGGATTTCTCCGGAAAGATGGCATTTGAGCAGAGACTCAAATGAAGTAAGAGAGTGAACCATGGACATTTGGGTAGGAGACTTACAGGGTGTGAGAGAGCAAGTACAAAGATCTAGGGGTGGACGTGTGCTTGGGGGAGCAGCAAAGGGCTGTGGAGCTGGAACAGAATGAGTAATAGAAAACGAGGAAAAGATTGGTGGAAAGTGAAGCTGGTGGGACCGGATCATATTGTTCGTATTAAAGGAGATATTGCAAGAAAAGACCCCAGACACTCCATAAGTATGCAAAGAAAGAAGGAATAAAAGTTGAGCAAAAGAAAACTGTTTCTTCTGTTTTTGTGCTGTAACATCACATGTATACATACTTCTTAGTGACACCAACGTTGAGAAATGGCTACTGAAGATAAGTTACAAGAAAGGTCTCCTCTTGAACTCTTTTATGACTAGACTCTTCCCTTTCATGAATTTCAGTGAATTTTCTAGACTATCTTTCTGGCCTGAACATTATACAGCCCTAGCTTTTCTAGTTACAGTTGGGTAAGCATATTTGATTTCTTTTAGACTTTATTATGCCCCAAGATTGAGATAAAAGTGTGTTTTTTTTTAGTGAATAAGCATTTATTTTTGTTCAACAGTAGAGCATTGGAAGCGGCAAGGACTTCATTACTATTTGTTTCCTTGTGAGCAAAACAGGAATATACATATGAGCTTGTGTTATATGTTAGACGCTCAATAAATATTAAGTTATTCTGAGTGCCTCAAGTTATAGGATTTTTCAAAATTGTTCAAACGGTCTTGCAGTTTTGCATTCTAGGAATGTGAGAAGTTTCTAATTTCAACCCCAGGTAGTTCCTATGTCCTGTGTCCCCTTTCCCCATGTATCAGCATTACTGGTGGTACTTAGTACTTACAGAGGTCCCTTAAGTCTGATGATCCTAATCGGGGCAGTAGTCTTTCTCAGAGCCTTATGGGTAGGTTGTTAACATGCAGCTCAAAAATTCTAAGCCAGTTATTGATCTCTCATCTAATCAACTTCAAGATTTAGGCTGTGCAATTTTGTTTCATTATGAAATTTGAAGTTACACTGATGAGGTAGAGTTAGTGTCAATGTGCTTAGAATATAACAAATTCAGAAATGTTTTCTCTAAAAAGTATTACACTTAAAAAGTGAATTCAATTTAAGGAATATAAACCAAATTTTTTGTATTTTAATGTCAACAGAAGAGGTCAAATGCAACGCTGCCAGATAACACTATCAAAGGTATTTTCCTTTTTCTATAGTTTCATCGGTATATCCTCTCCCTTTTCTCCTATTTGTCAAATTTTAGCTACCCTAACTCTGCTAATTACAAGCTAGTCAAGATCTTGGACAAGTTATTTGGCCTCTCATGGCACCAGCTCTGTTATCTGTAAAATGGTGTTAATACGAATATTTTCCTCTTGGGGTACTGAAGATTAAAGAACATGATATGTGTAAAGTGCCTTCCACAATACCCAGAACAGAGCAAACATGTAATGAATGTAGTAATAGTAATTATTTTATTATCTTTTGATTTAGTTGGGATTATGTTCAGCTGCGAGTAACCAAATACCCCAAATAATTGTTTTAAACAAGTTTTGTTGGGAAGTTTTATTATGAAATCAGGCAGTCCAGGGCTTTTATAGATGCGCCAGGATCAGCATGTACAAAGTCTTCTTTCCTGATTGCTGCTAGTCTCAATGTATAGGTTGCACTCCAGAGCCCAGGATTGCAGTTCCAGCCCAGGTCATGCCCATATTAGCGCACAGAAAAAAAAGAAAGGGATGTGTCTCTTCACTTTAATTACAACTCCCACTAGATGGACCCACTACTTCTGCTGACACCCCATTGGCTAATGCTTGGTTACATGGTCACACTTAGTTTCCAGGGAGACATGTCTGGACAGTCATGTGCTCAATTAAAATCCAAGTGTCCAATTACTGAGAAAAAAGAGAACAACTAGCACTTTTGCTCTGTGGTGTTGTTCTTAGCATAAGCCACTTCCTTTTTATGAAGTTGTCCCCAGCTACTTGGATGCCTCAGTTGTTCTTTCATTTAGGAATCCTCCTTGGACATCCTGAATCTGACCCCTCTTGTCATCAGCACCATCACTACCACAGCTTTCTTCTAAGCCACAACCTTCGGTCCCAGGATGGCTGCAACAACCACCACGGGAACTTCTTGCTTCTGCTTCCACACAATAGACAGAGTAAGCTTTTGAAAATGTAGGTCAGATCATGTCTCTCTCTTCTCTTCAAAACCCTCCGATGGCTTTTCATATTACTCAAAAGAAAACCTAAAACTTTGCTGTGAGATCTATGTGACCCGGCTCACTCTTCCTCTTACTTTATCACTGTGTTGCTCTTCCTCACTCTACTCCAGCCATTCCACCTCCTCGCTGCTTGTCCTATACCCCTAAAAGAAGTTCAGTCTTCTCTTATGGCCTTTGTACTTAAAATAGAAAAAAACAAAAGCTCAGAGAGCTGAGTTGTCCAAGGTCATGCAGTTTAGAAGTCATGGAGCAGAGATCTAAATCCAGGTCAGTCTGACTATGAGTTCTGCACCTTTTTGTTCAACCCCATTGCCTAGAGGTGCAATGAATGCTTGATTTCTCAGTAATAGATTCCATGGACACAGTCAGCTCTTTCTGAGAAAAGGCAGCTCAGCATTACCATGAGATCCTCACATCATTTTGCAGAAGAAAACAGTGTCTTTTAGGTTCTATTTCTGCTGGAACCATCAGGACCCCTTATTCTCAACCCTCCAGCCTTACAAAATTTAAAGCATCATCAGGCCTAAGGTCAGCACAGGCTAATTGGATCAGCCATCATCCTTTCATGAACCAAATGAAATGACACTCCTTGGACCTCCTCAGGTCAGGTGACTCTTCTGCTGTTATTCGTGCAGAATCACCTCCATTTAGCACAGGCAGAATTAGATACAGTTCTTACCCCATTCACTGAGCTGCCTTTTTTGCTGACCATTGCAGTTGATTTAGAAGAAACCAGAATGAATATGCTGCCCTTAATGACTTCTTGTAGATCAGTTATTTTGCTGGACAAGTTTCACTTGTGTTTCAGAGAATCTGACATGCCTTGGGAATTATGTGAATATCACCCCTCCATACATATGTGTATTAGTCTGTTCTCACACTGCTCTAAAGATACTACCTGAGACTGGGTAATTTACAAACAAAGGAGGTGTAATTGACTCACAGTTCCACATGGCTAGGGAGGCCTCAGGAAACAGAATCATGATGGAAGGAGTAGCAGGCACCTTCTTCAGCAGGCATCAGGAGAGAATGTGAGTGAGTGAAGGCAGAAGAGCCCCTTATAAAACCATCATATCTCCTGAGAACTCACTCACTATCATGAGAACAGGATGAGGGAAACCACCCACATGATCCAACCATCTCCCACCAGGTCCCTCCCTCAACACCTGGGGATTATAATTGGAGGTGAGATTTGGGTGGTGACATAGAGCCAAACCATATCAATATGTGTATGTGGTTTTCTAGTGAGAGGAACTTCATCTAGTTATCCAAGGCATCTGCCACTTCAAAAAATGATGAGAAGTATTGGTCATAAAAAATTCCTAAGTCATTTATTTAGCACAGAACATACACACTGTGTGACATCACCTCCTTTTATTTCTGAAAACAACCCCAGGAGTTAGTATATTACCGTGGTAATTTTGTAGATGTAAAATCTGAGGTCAAGGAGATTGAATTACTTTTTAATAACACACGAAGGTTTTAACCATGGAAATCATGTTTCAAACCCAGATCTATTCTTTTAAGAATGTAGCCTATTTTTACATTTATACATATTTAATCAAAGCAGAATATATACACATGGTTTTAAAAATTAAACTGTGCTTTCAAATAGAAGTTTTATTCTGCTTTCTGTATTGTCTCTTTCATTCATTTGTTTTTTTCTCCCTGTTTATTTGTGTCAGTTTCTCTGTTCCATATTGAGAACTTTGCCAAATTCTGGGGATTCCTGGTGGTCCCCTTAAACGTGTGTTGCTAAAAGCTACGTACAAGCTCTCAGGGTGATGAACCTTTGCCTAGTGGATCTCACCATTTATTGACTGGGTAGCCAGCAGACATGTTCACTGGAATCACCCCTGTGACAATTCCTAGAGTTCTTTTTTCCTGGATCCTTTTCATTTCTCCAGACAACAACTTACTAACACCCTGCTTAGCATGAGTAAGGAAGTAGTTAGGAGTTCCAGTGATGGAGGAGGACAGTGGGCAAGGCATGTAAATGCTCTCACCTGGGCTTATAAATGCTCTTAAGAGAACCCCAGTTACCAATTGCGTGATTCACCCATCTTCTTCAGCCACTCATCCAAGTTCTGAGCCTTTTGGGGGTTATGTAGTAGAAACTGGCTCACTTTTCTTTGGTATTCTTTGCTGCAGGGTGCCATGTTTCAGTTGTCTCCACTTTTAATAAAGATTTGAGTATTTCTCCATTCAATTTCCATCTTTCAAGAATTCATTGAATGGTCTCACTCATTTTACATATTCCATTCCTTTGGCCCCTAAGTCACACCTTTTCTGTTACTTCTCTGTCATTTCAGATAGGATTTTTTTAAAAAGTGCATGTGGTCTTGCTATAATTCTAAAATGGAGGTTTCTAGGCTTGCTCTTTCCTTTATCACTGTACTATCTCCCAAAATTTATCACATGACATGTGTCAAAACTGTGAGAGAGAGACAACAAAAACTTACAGGGGATTCTGCTGTTAAATATTTTGTAATCTAGCACTGACAAAACCGTGCCCGTGGACTCTGTACTCCAATACAGACACACGATCACACCTTCAAGAGGAGAAGTTACGGAATATGGGCCAAAAGCAGGTGACTTTCCTACCTAGAGATATCCAGAAAAGCACACTGGAGAAGGTGGAAGGAAATGTATTTGAGATTAGGAGAACAGTGTAAGCAAAGGCAGAGAAGGAAGGGTAGGGGCCAGAGAAAAAACACAGTACATCAGCTTCACTTGAGTAAAGGAATGTAGGAATGTATTGATACATGAATCTGGCTGGGCACCAGGTGGAGGCGGGCCTTGAATGTTTGATTACAAGTTTGAGTATTATTTTAGCCCAAGATGATGGCTTGTCGCTTACATCCTACTAACAGATGGCATAAAGAGCGTTTGTAAGAACTGAGGTGGAGCTCCTAGAATGAGAGGATTGGAGAGGGAGGAGAGCGGATGGAAGCATCGTGGCAAGGGGAGGAAATGCAACTTTGGGACTGGAAGGGAAGGAAATGGTTTGGTGGAAGTGGGAGGTGGAATGAGAGAAAGATTTCAGAAATTCAGTGGAATAAGCTTATATTGGGAACCGTATTAGTTAAGACTACGTTTGGTTGCATGTGACAGAAAACCCAACGTAGTCACTTATACAGGATTCAGAAAGAGACAGGAAGTCCAAAAGTGGCAGCAGCCGAGAGTCAAAGAGGAGAAAACCAGCTGCTCCTTTCTGCAGTTAGGAGGTAAGAGGATACAAAACCATAAAAGGATTTGGAGGACTGGAACAACCAGTGTGTCATCTCGCTAGGGCTCAGGTGCTGGTCACTCTGAGGCTTTTCCATGAATCTTTGTGATCCTGCTTGGTACTTTTCACCCATCCAGTTGTCAAAGCATAGACATATGTGCAAACTTTTGAAATAAGAAAAGCAAGTCATGTTGATCTTGCAAGTTCTGGCAAAATGCATATATTGGACTGCATGTAGACGAGAATTCTCTTAATCTATTCACATTCCACATCACACACACACACACACACGTATATATATTTCTGTTTTTCCAAAATAAGGCCTTTTTGACACTAGCTTGCCTCGCAAATCTTATAAAGTACATTGAAAGCCTTGCAAAGCCTATTGCCAAGCGTGTCAGAATCGTGGTAGTCTTTGCTTAACCAGTTATCCTTGCTCTCATCCTGTTTTGTTTTGTTTGGGTTTTTTAGCTTTTCCAAGTATGGTAGGAAAATTCTTAATATGTTTAAGAGCAAAAACTGAGTAGCATCTTTTTAGATGCGTCTTAGCACTTATTTTTTTCATCTTGCATAGCTCCACACTCCTTTTGAAATCTCAACCTGCATCCAGCCCCTCTGAATTGCCTCTCATTCCGACACTGTCCTCCCTCTGTCACTGCAGTGCTGCCCAGAGTGGAGCTGCTTCCTCTGCTGCTGAGAGAGACGGGTAGTGCCTTCAAGGAGATGTCCATAAAGCATAACTTCTGATCTGGATTCTTGTTTCTTGGTGATGGGGTTGTTTTCATTTTACCAGCACTCCTTTAAGTGTGGCAGGATGTCATGATGAACAGCAAATAAGAATTTTCTGTGCAACTGGTTTGCACTTTCTTGAGACTTCAGGTTCTCACGGGGGAATCTTCGTCTAGGTTCCTGTCTCTGAATCATGATTATGATTGAGCCTCTACACCAATCAAGCCTAGTTTAGTATTTAATCAATCTTGAATTACCTGCTGAGTTGTTGCAGTTCAAATGTCAGTCTTGATGCCTCACTAAGCTCCTTCCATTTGCATTTAATATAGCTTTTCAATTCTTTTTTTCCTTTATTTTCCTTTTTTTTTTCTATTTTTTTATTCTGGCCTTTCCCAAATGTTTAAACTTGTTGAAAAGAGCAGATTTTCTCAAGCATTTGCAGTCAAATGAATAAGCTAATAAATCACAAATGGGCTTAGAAAGAGGATTTTCCCTTTTCACGGTGTACATTAGAGCTAATGTTTAGCAGTTGTTGGAAACGCTTGTTGAGGAATTCTGTCTATCTTATGAAACCTTTTGCGGGAGGAGCCTTGTTCACCAGAGTGAGGCAGAAAGAATTTCAATGCACCAGAAAGACAATGTCTTTTGCATAGCAATTTAATCTGTTCATTCGTTTACTGGTGAATATTCATATTCTGGGGGTAGAAGTTTCAGTATTTACAGGTTGATGGAAATAGGAAATGCAGATGAGGCCCAGGTAAACTGTAATGTTTACATCTTTGTTTTAAATGGCCGGGATCTCTTACACTGAATTTCATTTCTGTCCTTTTGCTTTTGTTTACACTGACATAAAGATGACTCGGAAGGTTATAGATGCTGAACTATTAGGACTAGATGTGCTCTGAAGACTTTCATTTTGTGATAATTATGTGATTTAAAATCAGCCTCTCCAATTATGATCTGAATATTGTTTTCGTCTCAATGTTACAGCTATCTCATCTATCTATCTATTTAATCTATCTCTCCCTCTATCCATCTATCTATCTATACCCATCTTGTTTACCTTCTTTCTACATATTAGATTAATATTTCTCTATCTAGTCTATAATCCATAAGTAGATTAGATACAAAGATATAACGTTAGGACTAAACTACATGAGTATTAGTGTTGTTAATGGTTTATACATACACAATAGTATATATAATGACAATATATAATGAATATATATGATGTATTATACATATATAGACATGTATATATAAAATTAGTTTCATAGGTGATTTATAAATAAACTATATATTAGTGCTTTAATTATATTAAGTCTTCCTAGAGAAAATGAAAATTGCTGTTTATGAACCACTATGGGAACGAGTTTGCCTACATATTGTATCTCATATATCATTTAATTCTTATGTTTGATAACAACCTCCTGAACCAGAGAGTGAAGCTCATTGCCTAGAATTCCCAGGCTGGGCTTTGGATATTTTTCTGTTTCGCTAGAGAGGATAATTGATGTCATTTCATGAAGTCCCTCCTCTTGACAGGTTTGGCTCTTGGAAACATTGTAATCTTGGGCTCAGTTAAAAAAAAAAAAGAGTGGCATCACTTAAGTGCAATGATTGTGGGTCCCTCCATCTCCCCATTAGAGTCTCCTTTAGGAATGAGCACTCTTCTTCTTTACCCCCGTTTTGTGGCTGTGCAAAGACCCACATAAGTTATAGACGGGATGTGGCCAATAGAATTTAAGGTGCCCTCTTGCCTAGGGGATTCAATGCGCTGAGAAAGGTTAGGGACTTCAAGTATTCCTCACGCTTGGGTCACTCACCTGGAAAACCCTAGCTTCTGTCTTAGAATTACCATTTTGGCGATTATTTGTAATTTCCGATTAATCTCTTCACTCAGTGAATGGCCTATAGATTTTGAATCTATGAGCCACATGGAGGATTCATAATAGAAATAATTGGAGCTGATTATTCCAAGTTGTTAACAGGTCCCATTATTCTATGAAACAGGTCTCTCTCTTTTGCCTGTGGTGTCCTTCCCACATTATCTGCTAGGTGAGCTCCTCATCCTTCAGGAGCTCTCTTTCTAGCCACCTCTTCCAGGAAGGCTGCCTTCCTCAAATGTCCTAGGTAATATCTCAGCTACCACTGCATTTCAGATACTTCCCTGTTATCCCACATATGCATCTACCATATACCAGTTACCACTTCGGTGCCATTAGCATGCATGACATCACAGTATAATGTTTTCTTTGTGTGCCTCTCCCTCATGTGGCTTAAAGCAAGCTGAGATGCTCACTGTCTTGTTCACTTTCCTATCCCCAGCACACAGGCTCATGCCAGGACATGGTTGGCACTCAATAACCATGTGCTGAGTTAAGGAAATCCCCGTTCAGTTTTAAAAGCATGGGTGAACACCCATGCTGTGGGTAAATTCTTCAGAAATTGGATGGATTAAAGATGCCTAAACTTTGCCAGTAAGGAGAGTGTGTAGAACTAGGAAGTTTAGCAGTTACAAACATGGACTTTGGGACTCAAACAAAGTTGAGACCACCCAGGTTTAGGTTCACATTCCACATTGCCTCTTGGACAAAGGCACTTAAGTGAAAAACAAAATGAGGATGATAAAACCTACTACATAAGATTGTTACGTGGATTAGATAAGACAATGTTTGGATAGGTCTTAGCACACAGTACTACTGAATATGTGGCATTTATTATTTACAGTTTTTCTGGGTTGTACAAAGCATTTGTGCCCTGAATTTCACTTGCAGTATCTCATGTACCCATCCCAACAGCTCATCAAGCAATTTGGCCAAGGCATTCGGGTGGCATGTGGTACGATTAATTTTCTAACTCAAGTCTTCTAAGTCCAAAAGCTAGTGGTGTTTAACTTGTACCATTCTGCTTTGTGTAAAAACACATTTGTGTGTGCGTGTGCACACACATACGCACACGATCTCTCCCCCAACAACTCTTACTAATTTTTCTTTTGTGTCTAAAAACCAAAGGACGGTGGTCTGCCTTCCCTCAAATGGACATCCCAAAGTGGTGAATGGTAGTGTCACTCATTCTACATGTTGAGCAGTATTTTTATTCATAAATTTGCCTGCCTCTGTGGAATTTAAGGAGAGTATCACTTTGCAGTGCTGCACAGTAACTCGTGTTGTGATGTGGTGTTTATAAATAGATGTAAATAGTTAACACTTCTTTGAAAAGGAATCAAATCCTCACTTATAGCCTTTATCAACCAGCTGGTTCTTGTAAGCATCTTCCCAGTCTGTGTGCAAACATTACTTTTAAGTGATCAGCTGGCATAATTAGGTAAGATTGTACACTAGAAGCACAATTCAGTTTTCTCTTCATCTCGGCTGGAAGAAGAAACAAACATCAGGGATGATGATATGATGGTAAGTTAGATGTGGGAGATTTCTCCTGCAGCTGCAATATCTCGCTAATCATCAGAGCTAGTTATTTATTTATTTGTTTTTCTGTGTTATTTCAAAGGTATGGCTTTGTGGAACTGCAGGCAGAGAGGTAATTAGGAAACCTAGTAGTATGGGTGCAGGCATCATCACTGGCACAGAAAGCAGCTTGGCTGTGGCTAAGCTTCGTGTTTTACTTTCTATCTGGATGTTTTAACATTTAGTGCTTTCTTCATTTTTCTTTTTTTTGGGGGACGGAGTTTCTCTCTTGTTACCCAGGCTGGCGTGCAATGGCGCGATCTCGGCTCACCGCAACCTCCGCCTCCTAGGTTCAGGCAATTCTCCTGCCTCAGCCTCCTGAGTAGCTGGGATTACAGGCACGCGCCACCATGCCCAGCTAATTTTTTATATCTTTAGTAGAGACGGGGTTTCACCATGTTGACCAGGATGGTCTCAATCTCTTGACCTCGTGATCCACCCGCCTCGACCTCCCAAAGTGCTGGGATTACAGGCTTGAGCCACCGCGCCCGGCCCTTGATTTTTCTTTTTTTAAGGACTTAAAACTCTCGTTGTATCAAAGACTTAAATCAGATTTAGGGAAATTGAATTTAAGATCTGGCCAGGGATGGGATTGGGTGCTGTGACTTCAGAAACAAGATGTTGGTAAATGGATAAGAAGATATTGAGCAGGAAAACCAAAACAGCTAACTTGATGAAGTCAGAAGAAAGTGGTCTCCAGATAAGAAGACCAACAGTCAAACATTGGCTTTGGCCATTGGGCAGGTCACTAAACCTCCTCACTTGACTTCATACTCTGATCTGTAAAATGAGGCTTTGAAAATCTTCCCTAGATGTATTGACTGCCTGTTGTGAATCAAAATGTATGGTGTTTCAGTGGTGACAATACTGACATGATTCTTACCTTGTGAAGCTCAGCTGCCCAGGAAGACAGACAAATTGCACTTATATAAATCCTGGCAGAAGGAGTGCAGGACATGATGAGTTAGCAGGGTTATGTAGTGCTTCTCTGCACTGACTGCAGCCAGGCTATTTAGGGTCACAGCCCTCACTGATTTGACCAGTTATGTGAACTTAAGGAAAACACCAACACCTATTTATATTGGGCTCCTGCAAGTATTAAGTAAACTAATAGATATGGAATATGTGGAATATCCCCTGGTACATAGTATGTGCTCAGTAAATATTGGTTGTTAATACAAGAACACATGGCCAGATACAGTGGCTCATGCCTGTAATCTCAGCACTTTGGGAGGCTGAGGCAGGCAGATCACTTAAGTTCAGGAGTTCAAGACCAGTCTGACCAACATGGTGAAACCCCATCTCTACTAAAAATACAAAAAATTAGCTGGGCATGGTGGCTCATGCCTGTAATCCCAGCTACTTGGGAGGCTGAGGCATGAGAATTGCTTGAATCCAGGAGGTGGAGTTTGCAGTGAGCCAAGATTATGCCATCGCACTCCAGCCTGGGCAACAGAGCAAGTCTCTGTCTCAAAGTAGTAATAGTAATAATAATAATGATGATCACAATAATACAAAAGCACATAACAGAAAACTAAGATTATGTAGAGAGTATGGGAAGACCAGACCCCTGAGAGGAAATATTTAAACTGAGACCTAAAAAAAAAATTCGTGGAAGTTCTTGAAGACATCTTCCACTTAACATACTCTCTAGGTTAGCGGACAAGCTTTTTCCCCTCTGTAAAACATATTGCTGGGGCCCTAAACTTATGGACATCATGCTACCTCTGCTTTAACCAGTGTCCTATTAGCCTACCAACTATCAGGCCATTTTATATCAGATAAAAAGCTATCTACTATAAAAATAATTGTTAATATTCATGGTAGCAGACCCTAGACACAGTTAGCGGCTGAGCTGTACGTAGACAAGTATACATGAATTATCTCAGGCAACTTTGTTTTTAACAATCCTAGTAAGCCTTCTTTTGATGTCCGTTTTACAAATGAGGCCCTGAGGTGATAAGCTACTAAGCAGCAGAGCTAAGATTTGAGTCTAAGTCTCTCTGGGGCTAAGCCTGCTCATCTGAAAGCTCTTGAGAAGTTTGTTAGATGAAGAAAGTGAGTGTGGACATTCTCTAAACTCAGATGAATTCCAGGAGTCCTTCCTTCCAGTTCTCATGTTCCATTATTTAATCATAGAGGCCACTAGTTTCACTGTCGAAAATGAGGCTTAGAAAACCTGGGCAACTTGCCCAGTGGCTTTACCTTATAAATTCCTGACGATTTTTTTTTGGCTTTAGTGTTGGAATGGTCTTCATTCTCAGGTACCAATGATAAAATTCAAATATTCCATGTAGAAGGCCAGTGGCTTTAAAGGCAATGAGCTCTTTTCAACCTTTTTGAGCACCAAAAGAAAAATAGCACTCTTTATACCAAAACAGTGCACTGAAACTCTCAGGATAGCTAAATCAATGCCTCCTTTATGTTAATTGATTCCAAACCTTCCCTGTCTTTAGATCGAGTGGGAGTGATGATGGAGCGAGAAGGGGGAACAAGGGAACACGGAAGGTGCCAATAGGTAAAATATTTTGGAGAAAATTAGCTCCAACTTTGCACATTCTCTATTGTCAAAAAATAATGTATATTTTTCTTTTATAGCTGTAAAGCAATTAATGATTGGTCAATCCGTTTAAAAATTATCAAGTCATAATAAAGAGTTTAAAGAAACTGTAAATATTTAGAATGTGACAAGACCATTGTCAATGGAAATTTGCCATTTAGAGAAATCAGGCTTGTGGGGGAAAAGAAAACAAAACAAACCAACATTCCTCATACCATTAAACATTGTCATTCTGATCTTTGTCCTAAAGTGACTTTAAAAATAAGATTAAAACATTATCAGGCTATTTTGAGTATGTACTGCGCAGAAAAAATTTACTGTATTTTCCTTCTTTCCTCTTAAAATCTGGAACAAAAGCTACTGCAGTTAAAAGCATGAAGAACAAGCTCTTTAAATGCAGCATATTCACATGAAGGGAAAGTGTCATGTACATGGGATTCTTTACAGAGAACATGCCAGGCATATTTCCTCCGGAGCTTCTGCCCTAGCAAGTTCACTGCCAGGAAAGCTCTGCCTGGTATGGGGCTGACTCCTTCCTGCCATTCAGATCTCAGCCCAAATGTCACTTCCTTAGACTTTCCCTTGACCTGCACTGCTGAAGTCACCATTGACGGTTTTTCCCCCTTCATACACTTATCACAACCTGCAGAGATCGTGTTCCTTTGTTTTCTTGTTCCTCCCTTGTCTTCCCCCACCAGCTAAGCTGTAAACTCCAGGGAACCAGGTCTTGTTCACTACTAACAAGAGCAGTGAGCAGTGCCCAACAGAAAGTAGATATCTGATAAATATTTTTGAATAAATGAATAATAAAAAGCGCTTTTAAAATACTAAACTACCCCCCCATAAATGTATTATCATGCAAAAATTGAAATCAGAAAAAAATTTAAAAGACTAAGATGATATTTGGTCTCATTGTTTCTAACTTCTTTTTAGTAAACAATGTCATACATTTTCCCCAAAAGCCCATTTGAACTTTATCCCTCATGTACTATTTATTTGAGTGCCAATTTCTCACAATTTCAGAAATTAATATTTTGCAGCATAAAGTACTTCTGCACTTAGAGCAAAAAATATATCATGCTTGTTGGCTGACTACACAGGAAAGAGTCTGCATTATTTTAGATTTGAGAGGAGAAAAAATTACTTGGTCCCGCATTCTGACCAACAGAATCCAGAGGATCAGAGAAACAAGGTCATCCACAATTTATGTCAACTCTTAATACTTCCAAATAGGTGCCTGTCAACATGTGTAGAACTGCTGAATCATGGAAATTCAGTGCAAAAGGAAGCTGATTCATTCACCTCATTCAGTCCCCAATTCCAACACTTGAATCCCTAAATCGCTGCTTTAATTTTGCAGATGGTATCCTCTGAGTTAATTTAGCAATGTATGATATTGCTCACACTTGTGTTTTAAAATGTTCTTTTGAGATTTAATTTCTAGACATCATAATATTTAATAAATATTGAATTGTGAATGTTACATCTCAAATTGGAAGGATGGACCTAATGCTTTTGAGAGAGTATAGTTTCATTTTTAAAAAATACTGCTTGAAGTGAATACAAAGTGCACGACCTGGGCCTTGGGAATATTTGCTATGCAGAGGTTGTTTTTTTGTTTGTTTGTTTGTTTTTTCCTGAGAGCAGGAAAGTGAGGTTCAGGGAGGGTTTTTATTTAACCAAACTCTTACCTAAAGTACTGAATGCTTTTTGGATTTGAATAATAAAATATAAACTGATAATATCAAGTACAATATAACAAGTTAATCAAGTGTAATATGTCATTTTATTTTGGGTCTTATTTGAAGTAAGTTAGATATAGCCTCTGTTTTATACAATATTATGGTAAAAGTTATGAATGTTCCAAGAACTCTTTTTTTTTTTAATTTAGAAAGAATCATAACAGGTCACCTAGACCAGCAGTTTTCAAACTTTTCTGTCTGTGACCTATAGCAAGAAATGCAAATTGTATGACACAGACCTGTACATACACACACACACACACACACACACACACACACACACACAATCAACCACAACTGAAACAAAGATTCACAAGCAGTACTTACTCTTTCTGCCTGAGATGGACTCTACTTTCTATTACTTTGTTTTTTAAAAAGTGTTGGTTTTGCCTTCATACACTGATTTCAAGTCACAGATCAGAAAACAATAATCTGGCCCAAACCATTTACTTAATTGGAAGACTAAGATCCAGAGAAGGCAGCAACATCCCCTAGCTCATACTAGATTCAAGTAATCCTGTCTTGAAATGGAGTGTAGAAGTTAACTTACTGTCTTCATCCGCATCAGTGGTCCTATATGATGATAAGAAGAAATTACAGTCTAGGCAAAGAGAAAACAATATATAATATTCTTCTTGGAGCTGAGTCCAGATGTTTCAGTGGGGTGGTTCCCTAATCTCTCTAAGCCTTGGTGTACTCTTTTTTTTTCCTCGCTCTATTGCCCAGGTTGGAGTACAGTGGCATGGTCTTGGCTCACCGCAACCTCTACCTCCCAGGTTCAAGTGATTCTCCTGCCTCAGCCTCCCAAGTAGCTGGGACTATAGGCATGTGCCACCACACTCGGCTAATTTTTTTGTATTTTTAATAGAGACGGGGTTTCACCGTGTTAGCCAGGATGTTCTCGATCTCCTGACTTCGTGATCTGCCCACCTCGGCCTCCCAAAGTGCTGGGATTACTGACATGAGCCACCGCACCCAGCCGGTGTACTCATTTTTTATAGAAGGACTTAAACCTTCATCATAGCAAGCCTCACCATAGCCCTGGCAGGTGGTCATTGAGACAGCATGAATGAAATGCCTGACATAATTCCTGCCTCCTGTTCTACTTTACTTATAAAAGAAGCCAGTGAAGGAAAATAAGGAACAAAAAATGATTAACAAAATACAAAATGTTGTATTTTGACTAAATTGCCAGAATGTTAACCTTCTCTATAATCCCTGGTATGGCAGAGTTGGATGATCACAGATTCATTGAGAATTCCCCCATTGAGAGTGTGGTCTATTTCCCCTTTCTTTGTTTTCTACCTGAACTGGGGCTGTGTTGGCTAAGAATGTGCTGCAGGCTGTGGAAGTGCCATGCTGCCAGCTCTAGGCCTAGACTTTAAGTAGACTGATAGCTTTCACCTTGATCCCTTGGAGTGCTGAGCCTTGTGAGAAGCGCAACCATCCAGTTAAGAAACCCTGTGGGGAGATCCTGGGACTACACAGAGAAAGAGAGAGGCTTGGCAGAGGTCCAGCCTTCCAGTTATCCCCATTGAGGGACCAGGCATGTGGGGAGTCTCAAGGACCGCCTAGATCAGCCCAGCCACCGTCCCTCCACCAGGCTGAGTATCACCTAGTTTAAACCTATTTGATGCTACGTGGAGCAGATAATCACCTAGCCAACCCATTGACCCACCAAATTATAAAATTTAGGAATATGATCGTTGTTTTAGGCCACCAAAATTTTGGGGTAGCTTTTTGTTTTTAAATGCAACAATAGACAACCAGCAACACTCATGTTGCTACAAATACTTCAAGTAAGAAGTTTCCTAGAGGCACTATAGCATGATACACATTTTAGAGCAAGACTCAAGTGGATTGACTCCTTGGGCTGGATACTTCATTGATTTATACCTCAGTTTCCTCATCTTTAAAATGGGGATAATGATTATACTCACCTTATATGGTTACTTTGAGGATTAAAGTAACCTTTGAGGATTAAAGAAAGTCAATACTGGTACACAGAAAGTACTTAGAACGGGACCTTGCACGCAGAACTCATTATGCAATTATTATTATTCTAGAGCAAAGAAATACATATTTGAACATTGACTTAAATAACAGCTCAGAGGATTGGGTTTTACGGCTGTTGGATTGTGAACAGGGCTTTGCTCTACATTTCAAGTCTCTTGAAATCTGACTTGCAAAATTAATTCAAATTGGCTTGAGGAATGAATATCCCCATAGGGCTTAAAAGAGATAAAGAATTGTAAACAAGGGCAAAGGGACAGGACATTTGTCAGAGTGGCATTTATAGCAGGGCCACTGTTCTTTAACATTATTATTAGTGAGGTGGACAAGAGGCTGAGTAGCACATTAATCATATTTGTGACATCAAATCATGTGGAAGACAGGGGACAACAGGAATTGTATCTCTCTATCAGGAGTAAGTAGGAAGTGGAGCTGGGAAAATGAAACAGTAAGATTAAGTATAGTGAAGTTCAAGATTTAGAATTGCAGCCATTGAGATATCAATCCTTTACAAAAATACGTTTTGAAGCATTTTAGTTGAACAAATATTTACCAAGAATGTGTTAAATATCTGGTATTGTGCTCAAAAATGGCAACTTCTAGCAACTTCTTCACAAGGCTGCTCCCCTATGAAGAGCTCATAGTCTTGTTGGCAATGCAATACTCAAACCAATAAAAATAATACAGGGTGGTGAATACAAGAACAGATGTAAGAATGGAGTGCAGATGACATGCAGACGAGGGAGTGAATGTTTCTACTTAGGATGGTAGGTACCACAAAGGATATGTAGACAAAAAGTTTAAAAAACTAGAGAGAGGAAATGGGAAATTGAGACTATAAATAGAAAGGAAATAAAAGACTGCAGGAGAATCAGATTTAGCTGTGCCCTTCTCGTTGTGAAGTACCAAAAAGAAAACAGGATGAGTTAGAACCTGTTGTCAAAGAAAATAAGAACTCAGGCCAGGTGTGGTGACTCATGCTTGTAATCCCAGCACTTTGGGAAGGAGAGGCAGGTGGATCACTTGAGGTCAGGATTTCGAGACCATCCTGGCAAACATGGTGAAATCCCATCTCTACTAAAAATAATTTTTAAAAATTAGCCAGATATGGTGGTGGGCACCTATAATCCTAGCTACTTGGGAGGCTGAGGCAGGAGAATCACTTGAACATGGGAGGTGGATGTTGCAGTGAGCCGAGACTGTGCAATTGCACTATAGCCTGGATGACAGAATGAGACTCCATCTCAAAATAAAAATAAAAATAAAATAAGAACTAAAAATTAAGATATAATTGAAGAAAAGTGATTAATGACAAAGGCATTTTTGAACTTGGGAAATGCATTGCTATGTGTATATATATTGATAATTAATATGTATTAATACCATGGATAACCACATATGGAGCATTTACATAGCCTTTGGAAGTAATAGCAGTTTTATATTTTTTATTTTTTGGAGACAGAGTCTTGCTCTGTCGCCCAGGCTGGAGTGCAATGACGTAATCTCGGCTCACTGCAACCTCTGCCTCCCAGGTTCAAGTGATTCTCCTGCCTCAGCCTCCCAAGTAGCTAGGATTATAGGTGCCCACCACCATGCCTGGCTAACTTTTGTATTTTTAATAGAGACAGGGTTTTATCATGTTGGCCAGGCCGGTCTTGAACTCCTGACTTCAGGTGATCCACACGCCTTGGCCTCTGAACGTGCTGGGATTACAGGTGTGAGCCACCATGCCGGATTAAAGTAGTAGGATTTTTAAGCCAAATATGTTAGAACTCTTTTATTTGTTTATTTATTTCCTTTCAGTGAAGATGACAGAATGGAAGGACCATAATTATTTATTAATTATAATGACCTGTAAACTCTGAAAGAGCAGTGATAACAGGTCAATTATTTTATTAATTATGTCAGTATACAGTTACAGCTTTATCATCTTTTGAGGAGAAACCTAAGGGAGCTATGAGAGGGGTAAATGGAATCTAATATTGAGAGCTTTTTAAAGGGATTCTTCCCTAGTTCAGTGACTTTGTCATGAGACTTGAAGAATGAACTATGTAGGTAAGAAGAGGAGAGGTAGAAAAGGCTGTAAGAGAGAGACCACAGCCTATGCAAAGGTCCTGTAGTCAGAGGATCTTAGAAATCAATGTTTGGGAAAAACAGAGGATTCACTGGAAAGGGTACTAGATTTCAATAAACACCATATAATTTAGATGGAAGTGCTTTGGATTTACTCTATTTAGCTTCAGCAGAAACTCAGGGGTAATTAAGACTCTGGTGAAATCTTCTGGATTGTGTAAACCTTGGATCTAGGAGAAACAACTAAAAGAGGGCTTCTATGTCCTCCTCACACACCTCCCCATATCCTGGCAATGCCACTCATATCAGGGATAGTTTGGAGATAGACTTTTAATCTGAAGTATCCGGCCTGGTTAAATTGTGATCATCGTAGTATTATTATAGCTATCAGCTGGAAAACCTGGTTCTAAACCCAGCGGGATTTTACACTGTCATCCCAATTGCAAACCTGATTAATGCAATGAAAAACACAATACTTTTCTTGGACTTGCAATTAAAAATGTTTATTAAAGTTCATGCTCTTCTGCTCTGTGATTATTTTCAGACTTGATGTGAACAAATAATAAATAATGCATTTGAATGGTCTGAATACATAGAGTTGTGTTTCCCTGAATGCTCTTCTCCATAAGTCACGCATTGTGTTTTAGAAGGGAGATACTTTTGTTTTTGAATGGAGCACTGTTTTTTTCTTCCAGTTTCTGCAAGTTTGAAAAAGATAGGTTGCAAATCTCACTCCATTTTAAGGACCCAGAAGAAGTCTCTCCTGTAGGAAGCTTTTGTTGTTTCTCCGAATAACTGTGATCTGCCTGTTTTCTGACATCTGTCACTGCATACCCCCTCATTGTAGCACTTTATCACATCCCCTTTTTTAAAACTCTGTTAGGCACTTATAATTTTTTCATCCCGGTCATATTCCAAAGCATAGTTGATAGCGTAGCAGCCAGCACTTGAAAAGCTCTTAATATGTCTGTTGATGGACATCTTGTCTATATTGTTGTATCAGCTAAGGCTCCTAAATTGCAGAAAGCAGAATGTGACTCTTGCTAACATAGGCCAGAACATAAATTATTGGAGGATTACAGGGGTTGCTCAGATAATGGGCAGGGAGGCTGAGGAACCAGGCTTTGGGGAGCTGGGAACCAGCAGACAGGATTTAGCAGCAAAAATGACTTTATGGTCTTATCCAATTGCAATCTCTAGATGGAAACCATTCTTTTCTTCTGAACTTGTGTCTCGCTTTTTAAGATTCAAAGTCATAGGAGAGAGAATCCAAGTGTCTGAATCTAGGTTCTGCTATTGACACATGGCTGCACTGGAACAGATGAGTTCCAGTTCTCAGGAATCCCTCAGATTCTGCGGGTAGCTTGGTTCATTTTCCAATCTGGCCTGTGCACACTAAGCAAAGGTAATTTTCCAGAGGCAAAATCACAGTGCTGTTAGAAAAACAGTATCCCTGTGGGTAGACCCTTTACCACGCAAAGCCCAAACAAACAAGTATGTCTATTACAGACGGGAAGAACTCCATAGTTAATGAAATTGGTTTTGAGTTTTTTTGGCCTCTAACTTGCTGGTGACCTTGGCTGTCTCATCCTCTCTGGTCCCCTTACTGTCTTGCTTATTAAACTTAATAACTTTGGGTTCTCTACCTTACCAGATGGTTGGAGGAACTATAGAAGACACGTATCTAAAAGTGCTTTGTAAATGAGAAGTGCTGTATAGATGCAGAATACTCTTACAGGTTTTTGGTGTGTTTTGCAGCACCATTGTGCAGGAGGCGTTTGATGAACAGAATTGAGAGGTTGACTCCTCTCTTGAGCGTTGAAGTTCCAGACAAAATATAAAGGTGACTTTCTCTCATTTGCATCAAGTATTCTAAAGATAATAATAATAATATTGTCTAACATTTACTGAGTATTCACTGTGCGTTGGGCTGTCACTGAAGACTTTTTCTATGTCCTACTCACTTAATTCCCACAAAAACGCTACTGTTAAATGCTATGAATAGTCTTTCTTACCATACAAATGAGTAAATGAGGCTGGGCATGGCGGCTCAGAACTGTAATTTCAGCACTTTTGAAGGCTGAAGCAGGCGGATCTCCTGAGGTTTGGAGTTCTAGACCAGTCTGGCCAACATGGTGAAACTCTGTCTCTACTAAAATTACAAAAATTAGCCAGGCATCATGGCATGCAGCTGTAGTCGCAGCTACTTGGGAGGTTGAGGCATGAGAATTGATTAAACCTGGGAGGTAAAAGTTGCCGTGAGCCGGGATCATGCCACTGCACTCCAGCCTGGGTGACAGAGTGAGAAACTGTCTCAAAACAAGGAGTAAACCAAGGCACGCTTGCTTCAAAAGTATCTGTCAACACATTTTTCTAGCTCTGTATCCCATTGGTAATTTGTGAATGTTAATTTTTGCTTTTTCACTATCTTGGAAGATTAATAAGGAAATGTTGGCATAATATTTAGCATTCCTTGGAAGAAAGCTTCTGGTGAATACAATTATCGTTGTGTATTTTCATAATAATGAGATATCACACTATTTTTATACTCTTGTTCTCTTTAATTAATTTTTCCAGTCCTAGCTCACAATCAACTATTTTCTAAAGCCAAAGACTTTGGAGTAGTTAACCTTTCTGTTTTCTCCTAATTTAAATACACATATATATTTAATACACAGATATATATACATATATAATTTCATTGATTCCAGTCTCAAGTATTTATCATTTTTGCTTTTGTTTTTCCCTGAGAATCCGAGCTGTAGGGCTGCAAGATATTAAACCTTGTGTCAGAGAAGAGTGGTATCTCCCCTGGTGGACAGATGACCTGATCAGATTTGAATTTGGGGGAACAAAACAAGCAACCCTATGTTCAAACTCTAACTACTACTACAGAATTAATGTCTGTGCTTCTTAGATCATAATAGCCTTTCCTGTGTTAAGAGAAAAAGGAAAGGAGAAAGAAAGTGATCTAGAAAGAATTTCCCCTTGATATCTTGTCACTCACCCAAATGGCTGGTGATAATTGGACATTGGAGACATTTGTAAGATCAGACAGGATGTCACTTCCTTAAGAAGCTACATCTCTGACAACGGAGTGTCAATCATTGTCTCCAGACACCGAAGCTCTATGCTTTGCTAATGTCAATGTGCTAAACCTCAATTATCAGAAAATACAGTGAGAAATTATAAAAGACGGGATAGAAGACTTCATCCAGGTAATAGAGTGCAGGATATCTTATTTGTGAAAAATGTAAATTTCTCTATTAGCCAAATAAAGATTTGAAGGGACAGGATTGAAGGCTTAGAAGACAAATCATAGATAAAAAATTTGGAAAGATGTCCACCATCCTATAAATGAGCTCTGATAATTTTGTTAACCAGAACAATGTAATATTCTTTCTAAGTCTAAAAAAGCACTTTCAAGGATCAAATAAATATACATGTGCATATCCTGGCTTCACTCTTTTTACCAGCATTTACTAATTGCACTTTTATAGTAGTCTTCCCCAATGGAGGATGTAATGTTTTACAGCAGAGATGGAGATAAGTTGATATGTGTGTCTGTATTGCAATAGGAACAAAATAGTTACTCTAAATTCAGTTAATATGCTTAATGGGGAGCAGATATACATTTAGGGTTAGATAAACTATATTTACAACCTGATACAATTCCACAGAAATAACAGATTAAATGATCACTGTAGAAAATCAGGTTTAGTAAATGCCCTTTCCCTAGAAGGTTTATTTCAAGTTGAGTGAGTATGTCACAGAGACTTGGAGTTTAGTCCAAGTTTGATCATAGAAATGTGTGAATACTTGATTAAAACCAATATAGTAGAATAAGTCAAAGGTTGTTCTATTCATTGTAAGAATCCGAATCAATCTGGCAGAAAGCATTAACTGGGTAAACATGCTAAGTGAGGTATCTGCTTGGTACTCTGGGTGGATTAACCATTGGACATAGCAATGAGCCTATACGTGACTCCTGATTAGTGCTCAGTAAGTGTTTGTAACATGAAGGGAAAAATAGATTCAGATATCCTGAAGGTACAGTATGCAAAGCACATCCCATGAATCAGTTCACTTAATCCTTTCAACAAACCTGTGCTGTAACTCCAGGGTCCTCAACCCCTGGCCATAGACTGATACCAGGATTAGATTGTCATAGGAGCACAAACCCTATTGTGAACTGCACATGGGATCTAGGTTGTGTACTCCTTATGAGAATCTAATGTCTGATGATCTGAGGCAAAACAGTTTAATACTGAAACCACCCCTTACCCCCCACCAGTCCGTGGAAAAACTGTCTTCCACAAGGCCAGTCCCTGGTGCCAAAGAGGTTGAGGACTGTTACAACTGATTACTCTTAGACTAAGAATTAGTAGGCTGAAAAATTTAAGACTGAGATGTTACACAGCTGGAAGGTAATAATATTGGAATTGGAAACCCAGCTCCATTCCTGTTTGGGGTGTTCATAGATCCCCTGGATCTTCCATGAACCCCCCAAAAACTATTTTCTGATTTGACAGCTGTTCATCTTTCTAAGGGTGGTATTAATACTTTCATCAGCTTTTCAAATAAGATTCATAACTACGAATTTGAACCCCAGTTCAATTTCTGTTTGGGGTGTTCATAGACCCCCTGGATCTTCTGTGAACCCCACCGAAAACCTTTTACTGATTTGATAGCTGTTCATCTTTCCAAGGATAGTACTAATAGTTTTCATCACCTTTTCAAATAAGATCCATCACCAGTCTTCTTATCTTCCCTCAAATTTAAAGAGCTCATATACAATTGAAAAACTAAGATTTAGCCATAACAAAATAGAGAAATATAAATAGATAAATTAATAAAGTTCAGCATAGATAATATGTGATTAGGTGCCTGGAATGAGATAGAGTTTGAGGTTGTAGAAACCCTCATGGGTAGGATGATTTTGGAGGGTTTCTCTTAGGAAGACACATTTGAGATGGGTCATGTTGAAGGATATTGCTGTACGTGTGTCATGGAACCGGGTGCCAGACTTGTGCACTGACTAGACTCTTTCTCCCTCCCCTCTCCCTTTATAGTAGCATTTGACAGCAAGGAAGAATTAATTACCGCACATTTCCCTCAGCCTAGAGCTGATTACCTGCAAGGCTGCTCCATGAACATTAGGCTGAGAACAGCAAGGAAAACACCATTTGGAAGCAGTCCACTCAGAACGGATGTCCAGCTGCTCATTTAGATCATGAACTGTTTGTCAATACTGACAATTAGTGGGCTAAAGATTGCATTGACCACACGAAAAGAATCAATATGTGCAGTACTTGTTAGTTATGTACCGCCAAGTGTATTAAAGCCTGTAGATTTCTCATAAATCCTTCAAAGCCATCCTGCTATGATCCTCTCGACAACACGCATTGACACATCAATAAATCCTGTTGACAAGGATGATCTGTGAAAATCAATGTCAGTTTATCAGTGATTCCCATGTAGTTTTTTTTTTTTTTTTTTTTTTTGGACAGGCTGGTCTCAAAATCCTGACCTCAAGCGATCCACCTGCCTCAGCCTCCCTAAGTATTGGGATTACAGGTGTGAGCCACCATGCCCGGCTTTTTTTTTTTTTTTTTTTTGGACAGGCCAGCAGAGGTTTAAGATCATTTTCCCAAAGCAAGGGAACAACATGGTTTAGGTACGAGACTTGTAGCCACTGTATGCTTAGAGGCACTGGCATTGATTAAAGTCCTTTGCTCAAAGAATCTTTGTAAATCCTACGAGGGAAAGAAACCCACTCACTGATATGTAGTGATAAGTGCAGCCACCTTCAAGAGTGAAGTGTGGAGTCAATGGTCTTAGTGCATGGTAATTGTGCCTGCATCTGCCCAGTCTTCACTCTTCTCTGTCTCGAGAAAGCTCGAGACGATACCAGCCAGATCTTCACCCTCAGTCCTGGATAGCCGTTAGCATCAGCATTTGATACCAGTTTGTTGATCCTGATTTGATACCTGATTTGCTTTACATTTTTTACTATTTGAGCTTAATTAAACATTTACATTAAGCAAAAATACCCACAATTCAAGTTTATATACAAAAGAAATGTATTAGGATAATGATACCTACTGTAACAAACAAATCTCACAGTGTCAATATCTGCTTTGTAGCGTCTGGTCAATGTAGCTGTTTCTGAACAGTGAGTGATTTCCCTCTACATAATGATTCAGGGACCCAGATTCCCTCCAACTGTAGCTCTGCCATCTCCTAAGATTTAGGGGATCTTAGACTTTCAGCCTGAGGAAGTAGAAAACGAGAGTAGAGAGAAACACATGCCCATGTTTAAAAATTCAGATCTAGAAATGACATATAACTCTTAGGCTTATATTCCTTTGGTAAGAACTTAAAACAGGGCCACAAGATGCAAAAGGGACTTTCTGAGCAGTCCCTTTGGAAGAGCAGCTACCTCTCAGTGACAATCCCATTCATGCAAGGAGACCACAGATTTTCAGTGGAGAGGTAGCTATAAATGTACATCAGGACCTGCTGTGTGCTGCCGTGCTAATGCTGGTGATACAGATACACAAAACACACTGTTCTGACACTTCACAAAGTTTTACAGCAAATGGAAAAACAGTCTATCTGTCCCAAACTAGCAGAACTTGGGCTGGTTTTCTTTCTGCCACTAGTCTTTCTGTTAAGCACACTAAAAAATGATAACCTTTATTTCTCTGGGCATCCGTGGACCTTGTCTTTCGGTAGAAAAGTAGGCTACTAAATCAAAACTGTCTCAAGTCTCTTCTTTGAATGTTCTGTTAGCAGCAGCAGTTAAGCAGTTTTAAGGGATACTGAAAGATAAAGTGTTCATAATCATCTCATGTTTTCTCTTTAAAAAATCCCCCAAAACACACCAAAAACCTCAAAGGAGTCAACTGCACTAGACTTTCAGGCTCCCAGCTTCCAATGGTCATTAATAAAATATGCCTGAAGCTCTATTTGTCTCAGGGAGTTTTTGGTATCTTCCTTCTTTCCAACTTATAAAAAAGTCTCTGCTGAACAGCCGTGTCCGTGTCTTGCTGAAACTAATAAAATCATATCTATCACTCTCTTGGGGAGCTCTGTCTAGAGCTGCATTTGAGATCCAAAGACAACAAGAAGCTCCTCCTGGCATTTTGCTGTAATTAAAGATTCCAGAGTTTTCCAGAGGGGCATATTTGAAGAGAGAGATGTCCACTATAAGATTATTGAGTTTTCTGCTTTCCTTTCCTTTCCTTTTCTTTTTTTTTTCTTTTTAATGATTCTACACACTATATTGAGTGTGTAAAAGTGTATATTCTTTCATACTTTTTTTCCTAGCACAGAAGCTCCTTTGACATATGAAATTGGGAAAAGAAAAAAATACTCTGGGGAAAGCCTACCTTCACCTGTTGTACCTTCACCTTATTTAAATATTTAAATTCTGATGGAAAATTCCCTAATGGTAAGAGATAAACTTCCTAAATACTCTTTAGTTTTTTGCCCTGTTTAGAAATCTTTGACAATTTCTATGTGCCAAGATTGGCAGATGAATGAATATTTGGAAGAACAGAGACAAATCAAGGCTAGGTTTAGGGCTAGAGAGAGTTGATCTTTTGTATCTCAATCTTTTAGCCATCACATTTTCTCCATATACAATGTTTAAAGGGTACGCCAGTGCAGGGAGGGCTTGTGTTTCTCCACAACTGACTTGGCCGTGAGAATCAGAGTGAAAGATCTGGTGAGTTCTCTGCAGTATAGCAAATGAAATAGCTCATTAGCTGTAAGCAGCCAATAATGTTTTGTGATTCACCAACGGCTACCATTCCTCAGGGAAATTTATGCCAGGCGAGGCTGGAATAGTAAGAGAGCGAGAAGAAAGGGGACATGTAAAACAAGGAAAGAACGAGTGAAAACATGCTTCACAGCCTTGCAGAAAATACAGTTCTGTTTCTCACGCACGCAGGTTGTTCATTGTATTATCCCTGTTTATAGGCTGTTTTTATCATCCAACATTATTCGTGGTTAGAAGAATGAGTTTGGTTATTATCCATGATGAATTAAGGCCATATGGCTCTTGAAATATTCTACTTATGAAAATAATAATAATTAGAATAAGATCATAACTGTTGATATCTTTCAAGTCATGATCACATTCAGTTTTAACCCTGTGAAGTACATAATGCAGGAATTTACAACCCATTCTCCAGAAGAGATGCTGATGAAATTATACATGTATCTTAAGATTGTCTTCCAGGGGCAATAACTTGAAACAGGGCCACAATCACATGTAAGAAGGACTTGTCAGTGTAGTCCCAAGATGGCATTGATCAGGTCCAAAAACCAGTCTTCTTGGTTCCCAAGTCATGCCTTTTTCTATCAAGGAGATTGGAAATACAAGAATACTCCTACTAAGTAAGATGCCTAGAGCATTTTGCTAAGCATTTTTTGTATAGCATCTCACTCAATTTTCCAAACAATGCTATGAGATAGGCTGTTTTATTAGCACTACTGTGTATATGAGAAAATGAGGACACGAAGTGAAGTAGCTTGCCTTCGGTGACACAGCTGGGAAGATGAGGAGCTGGGAATACAACCAGGCAGTCTGTCTGTAGAGCTTGCTTCTAAGTTCCATGCAACATTTCCTCTCAGCACCAAACAGCCATACATCCCAATATTTGAGCAAGATTCTTGAAGGTGTCCCATGGCCTTAAAGACCTGGGGTTCAGATTAGAAGTGTTTTAGTTTTTCCTTCTGAGCTCTGAATGAACTCCTGCAAAAGTCACCCACGAAGCAGCTCCTCTGCAACTTCCTGCTCACTTAATGGCAGGGCTCCTTCTACCTCCAGCTTCACTGATTGCCAGTGTCCAGTTTTCCCTTTCAGTGCACTGGACTCAGATAAATGCCCCATGGACATTTATCAGTAACATTCATCTGCTGTGTGCTGAGTGCCCACCATGGGCCAGTCACTGAGCTGGATCTCTGGAGACCACAAAGAAAGATACACCCCACTCTTAATTCTTAAGAAAATCAGAGTGTCATGGGGGAAAGAAAGAGGTCTAATCAGGTAATTACAACAACACAGTAAGTGCTAGAACAGAGGTTATATCCAATGCTCTCTGTGAGAGAGTCAAAGAAGGTAAAGTGTTAATTGGCTGCTCGGGAACTGAAATCAAAAAGATTTGGGTTCAACTCATGACCATCAATTGGTACCTGGGAGATAATAGGAAACTTACTTTTCTTCACTGTTACTAGGTTTCCTATCCAGGCACATGAAGATGCTAATTCTACTTCCCTGGGAGGAATATGATGAGAATTATGTGAGAAGTCTCCATATGAAACCAATCACATAGTAACTGTTTGGTAAAGGTAATAATAGCAGTGGTAAAAATGCTGACAGCTCCATGGAGGCTGTGACACTTCAGGACAGCCTATGGTTGTCAGTCAGAGAAAAGAGGGTGCCTGAGAGCAGAGAGAAAAAAATTCCCATGCCAGAAATCAGCATGTGCAAAGCCACAGGATAGTTTCTCCCCATGGCACGGTCCTGAGAACACTATCAGGCAATAGACTCCACCTGCCTTTTCTCTCGGCAGGCTTTTGCTCCTCCAGTTGATTCTACATGCAGTCAGAGGAATCATCTTTCGTCGCTGTAATTGCTATCCTGCATTTTCCCTCCTGAGAACAAGGTAGTGGTTCCCAATTGCCTCTTGAATCAGCTGGAATCAAATTGATCACAGGCTTCAAGCCCGCCCTCATACCTGGCAGCCTCACCGCATCTCTCATCTCTCGCCATACCCTGGATTTTCTCTACTACAATCAAGGAAGTAGGCCATGAGCCTGTGCAATATTCTCCACGCCTTCCTCCCCAGGAGAGAGTGGACTCCTGAATAAGCATTTGACAACATTTCTAAAGTGTGTGCGTGTGTTTTGATTTGAAAGTGATAAATGTGGTAAATCATATTGGGTAGAATTTATCTGATCATAAACCAGTGACTTTGGCCCAGATAAACACTTGCTGGTATAGAGATGAGTTTGTTGACTTACCCAGCATTTTAAAATATTTGAAGCCCATATTACGGACTGAATGCTTTCATACGTAGATGTCCCAATTCCTAATTTGAATGATACTTGACAGTGGGGCCTCTGGGAGGTAATTAAGGTTCAATAACCTGAGAGTGGGGCCTTCACGCTAGAATTAGTGTCTTTAGAAGAAGAGACACCAGAGCGCTCTCTCCCCTTCTTTCTCTCCCTGTCTCCTTCTCTCTCCTTTCTCTTCCTCTTTCTCTCCCTCTCTCTCCATCTCTCCTCCCTCCTCTCTCTCTGCCATATGCATACACAGAGAGAAGGCGGAGGTCTACAAGCCGGGAAGAGAGCCCTCCCTGGAGCCTAACCATGCTGGCACCCTAATTTTTTTAATTTCCAGCATCCAGAACCATGAGAAAATAAATTTCTGTTGTTTAAGCCAGTATACTACCCAGTCTATTGCACCTTGTTCTGGTAGCCAAAGTGAACATATATTCAATTTTATAGCTTCTAACCAAAGTACATTCGTGTATTATTTTATTCATAACAGAACAACTAGAGGCACACTTGAGTTTAGGCATCATAAACTAAAACCAAAAACAAAAAAAAAAAAAAAAAAAAAGAAAACAGCAAATAATAAATAAGTAAACTTAGAAAATACCCAGCTCTCCTCCCAAATGGCAACAGTTCCCCCCAGCTGAGTAGAAGCCGCCCTTTCTCCAATGAAATCTCCAGTTTTCCACAGTCCTCACCAATTCCCGTTGCCTCCCTCTGCTTTACTTGGTACGCTGTGTCTGTTCACTGCCTGAAAGACAAGTGTAGTCATTTGAGCTTCATATTCTGCTTTAGAGTCACCCTTTCTTGCTTGGGAACAAAACTTCATGGAAGACCAACTATTGCTTGTGTTGCACAAATCAAACACAATAAAGTAGCATACATGTATTTATAATCAAACAAAATTATGTCCATAGTAAGATATTGAGGGCAATTTAGAATAGTTAATTTCCCCTTAATTGTCATTTTGCATCTTATTTACCCCTAGGCTGAGGCCCTTCCAAAATTTTATTTCTGTCTTCTTCTCTCTGTTTTACTCTCTCTTTCTTTCTATATATTAATATATGTGTGTGTGTATGTCATATAAACACAAAATCTAATTGTATAAAAATATGTATCTAGCCAGGAGTCCCAGCTACTTGGGAGGCTGAGCCCACAAGTTTGAGGCTGCAGTGAGCCATGACTGCACTCCAGCTTGGGGCAGAGAGTGAGAGTCTGTTTCTTAAAAAAAAAAAAAAAAGGTATCCTTTCAATTTACACATTTACATGGATTAATTAAAAAAACTTTCGCTAAACTTTCTTCAGAATGCAATCAATAATTATATTCTAAAAGTACTTTAGTCATGAAATAAAATTACAATCTTCAGGAATCTGATTCCTGCAATAACATCAACAGTTCTTAAAGGTAGAAGCCTGTAGGCCCATTATTCTCAAAAGCCGGCTGATTTGAAAGCTATTTCAGTACCATATTAGTTATATTTTTTAAAAAGGTAAAATAATAAGCACTATTTAAGCAATTCCTCTGTGTGTGACATTGTGCTAAATTGTTCTTTTCTTTTCATGAACAAACCTAAAATAAGTATGATTATTTTCATTTTACAGATAAGAAAACCAAGACACACTGAGATTAAGCAACAATAAAAATAAAGCACAGTTGCCGGGTGGGGTGGCTCACACCTGTAATCCCAGCACTTTGGGAGTCAGAGGCGGGCGAATCATGAGGTCAGTGGTTTGAGGCCAGCCTGGCCAGCATGGTGAAACCCTGGCTCTACTGAAAATACGAAAAATTAGCTGGGCATGGTGATGCACCCCTGTAGTCTCAGCTACTCAGGGGGCTGAGGCAGGAGAATTGCTTGAACCCAGTCGGTGGAAGTTACAGTGTTGCTGAGATCGTGCCACTGCATTCCAGCCTGGGTGACACAACAAGACTCCATCTCAAAAAAAAAAAAAAAAAAAAAAAAAAAAAAAAAGGCACAGAATTGTAACTCACTTTTTTTTTCTCTAGCCCAACTTGTATTCCATTTTTATTATATTTCTCATGATATATGGTTGAAAAATTGTTGGTCATATGTGAAGCTACAATAAATTCATTTTTTTTCTCATCAATCATTAGCAATTTGGCGGGTGCACAAGCTTAATACAGTTTGTGCTGCTTTTATTTAATTTTAAAATAAAAAACTCTGCCCTGTGGTCAAGTCCTCCTTTATAAATTGAACTCTGGGCAATTTTTCTTAAATTTTATAAATTTATACTTGTTTTTCTCCAATTCCCAATCATATACTCCTACAAAGTTTTTATAAAGCTGCAATTCTCAATTCTCGTAGGAAGCCAGCATTCTTCTAATTGCTTAACAGCAGCAATGTTTTCTCTCTGAATCCCCAAAACCTGATGACTTCAGTGATTTGAGTCAATGACTTGACATAGGCTTGAAGACTTTTAAACTGAAAAAAAAAAAAAAAATGGTCAGAGATGAGTTAACAGTAAAAGAAACCAGCAAACTAGGGTCAGTGAGTCCTGAATCTAAATTTAGTGCTATTTGGCCAATGCACAAATAAGCTATGCTATCCTTGAGGGAGGGTCCCTACAGTAGAATATTACTATGGCAACAATCTCCCTAGGATGCCAGCTCTGTAGGCTTTCTTCTAAGCCATGAGTTACAAAGTGCTCTCAAAGACAGTGGCCAAGGCATCTCTGGCTCCAATGACAGCCTTCTTAATGTCCTGAGGTTCAGCTTGAATCTCAGGGAAAGACACAAGGGTGGGTCCTATTTCACACTCTTCCGGCCTAGAGGATTTTTCTCTTAAAACCTTGGTCTGAAGTTAATGGTCTTGGTGATCAGGAGCTAACAGGAGCACTTAGAGCCTCTCACAGAAACGCCCCAGTTGGCATCCCAAGCCTGTCTCAGTACCATTGCCCCCATGATTCAATTATCTTCCCCTGGGTCCCTCCCACAACAAGTGGGAATTATGAGAGCTACAATTCAAGGTGAGATTTGGGTGGGGACACAGCCTAACTATACCAGCCACATAGACCTGTGGAGGAGTAAATAAGAGAATCCATGTAAAGCACTTAGCATAGTGCTTAGCACATGGTAAGCCCTCAGTATATTTCAGCTCTGGTTCTCTTCTAGCGTTTCTTTGAAACCCTTTTTGTGTCTCTTCAAGCAGACCTAACTTGCTTCCTGAGAGGTGAACGTGAGCGTCAGCAATGAGAGGCAGCTCTCTGGCAAGATGTTCTGATGGAACATGCACCCCAGCTCCATCCATAGGAGTTCTCCCCCAGGAAGGAACATATCCACAGCCTCACTCCAGCCTGGCTTTTTTACCTCTTCTTGCATTTGCTGGGAGATTTGTTTATTCATATGAAGAACAGGGAAAGGAAATAATAGCTGTTGAACAAGCTATTTGTTTTTTCGAGATGGAATTTCACTCTTGTTGCCCAGGCTAGAATGCCGTGGTGTGATCTCAGCTCACTAGAACCTCTGCCTCCCAGGTTCAAGCAATTCTCCTGCCTCAGCCACCTCAGTAGATTGCATTTGCTGGGAGATTTGTTCATTCATATGAAGAACAGGGAAAGGAAATAACAGCTGTTGAACAACAAAGGAGCAGTAGACATTCAGTAGTGGCTACTGCACTGAAGGCTGGCTGGGTCTTGTTAGAAGAGTTTAGGAGGGATGGAGCCTGCAGACATTTGTCTCAGTTTCCTTTCACCACAAAGAGGGTGGGCTCACACTCACCGTGGAGATGGGGCGGTTGGCAACGGGAATGGGTGGGGCTAATGCTTACTGACACTTGGAGCCCTTCCCTACACACCATTTGGCTAATTCACCTGCGCAAGGCTATCAAGTGAATGACTTTGACAAATGGAAACCACAGCCTCCAGAGTAAGCGCACTTTGGAAAGAGAGAGCTAAAATTCAGGTTGTCCTTTGGGAATCCTCAGGAGATAGAGGATCCTGGAATTCCATGGGTGCTTTCAAATGATGATTAAAGGTAGAGACGCAGCAGTCCATTCAAAAATGATTACCAGTTTGTCTCTTTCCTGAAAGCACCTTTTCCAAGCTCACTGGCTTTCCGCTAGGTGTGGGTGGGTGGGGTTGAAGCATAAATTTATTCTTTTTTCCTTTTAAATCAAGATTGTCTATTATTTTTAGAAGGACTATAAAACACTGAAATTTTAGGTAGCTCTGTCCAATTTTGCAATTCAATTTTACAGCACGAGTGGTGAGCATTATTATGCTGCACTCTTGAATAATCTAATAATCGGTCTGTGTGGTTAGATGAAAGGAAATCATTGGATGATAGTGAATCAGTACTTGGGGGAGGTGGGTGGCTTAGTGACTTGTTCCCCAAAATGTTTTCCTAAGAAAATATCCATAGTATGAGTTTGCTTGCCCTCTTTCCTGTATTTCTTATCTCTTCAATTTCCTTCTTTTCTGGGTGTAAGTGGTCCTATTATGCTTCCAGTTTCATTTATTCATTCAGCTTTTTGAGTCTCACTGTGTACCACACCCTCTGATGGAGGTGGTAATGCGTAAGTAAATAAACTGAAGCAAATTTCAATCCCTGCCCTCACAAAGTGCAGTCTAATACAGGCTACAGACAATTAAACAATAATTGCAACACAATGAGAAAAGTGCTGTGGTTCATGAAGCCCAGGGGCTTAAGAGCTTACTGGATGGGTTTCCATCTAAACCAAACTGAGAACTGAAGAGGGGTTGGAGGGAGCCCCAGGCAGAAGGGGTGGGAAAGTTCCTGAAATGTGCAAAGACCTGGGTAGAGAAACAGTGCTGCCCAAAGCAAGCTTGCCAACCAAGATGGGAAGCCTTGACTTCATTCTCGGGGTCATGCATGCAAAGTATTGTCCCACGGGGAGTGAGAAGATCAGGTTTATGTTTTAGAAACGTCTTCTATTCCTCTCTATCCAGTTCATGTTATTTCATGACATTTTATTTCATATCACCCTACAACTACTTAGGCACAGTCTTCATCTTTGACTTCCTTTCAGAGTCACCTGCAGAGAGGAATGACAAACTGTCAAAGGATAATTGTTTGTAAAAGGCAAATTAACAAATCTTCTAAGATGAACACATGTCAAAGATTTTTTAACCCAGTAACTAATGAAGGAATTAGTAAGATGTTGCAACCAATTCAAGGGAGAACTCAGAGGACCCCAAGTTTATACGCACTCAAAGAATGGTGAAATAGGTAAATAGATGCAGAGACTGGTCTGTCCACAGGGAAATAATCAACTCGGTATAAACAATGATGTCTACACACAAGAATTATTTACATTATTATCAGTTTTATGGAGTTGAAGAATAACTCAAAGACAATATATGGTGGAGATAACCCAGATGGACAGGACACCCTTGAATCTTTTTTGCCCATTTCGAAGCTTTTCACATTTTTTTTTCCTGACAGTAAGGTAAAGAAATATGTGTCTTGGGTTCTGAAAATCTACATGTGTTTCCCAGCTCTGCGACTCTTGTTCGAACCTCAGTCTTTTCCTTTTAATTTACTCATATACTGGGCCTTTATGTATAATACCATTTGAACAAAGCAACCTATTGAAAAAATAACTTACACTATATGTAGGGTTGCCAGGTTTCCCAAATAAAAACATGAGATGTCTGGGGAAATTGGAATTTCAAATAAATATCAAATACTTTTTTTAGTGTAAGTATATCCAAAATACTGCATCGGACATACTTATACTGGAAAAGTATTATAAGATTTTTTTCTGAAATTCCAATTTAACTGAACATCCTATATTTTATCCTGTAAACTCTACCTGTATGCCAAAGGTTAAGCAAAAGGCATAGCTGTGTATTATAGAATTCAGAAAGAAGGTCAATTTGAGAGGACTCAGGAAGCCTGAGACTGCATTTCCCAAGCTTTTGCCTTTGTCGTTGTTCAATCATAAATCCTCTGTAGATGTAAAGAGAGAAATCAAGTTCAATGCAAAACTGGGGCAGAGGCTACAGGTTGGCAGGAACCTAAGTTCCTGAAGGGAAGGAAAGGATGGGGCAAGAGCCAGTGGAGAGAATCTTCTTCTCTTTGCTTTCTCCTATTCAATGTTTGCAGGAGATAGGCTCTGACAAGCATTTTTCACTGGCAGAGGAAACTGGGCATGGGGCTTATATCCCGGGAGTGACTCAACTGGCCCTAGGAAATAGTTCCATCTCTAAGTAGAACCCTTGTTCCTTGGGTTACCTACTGTGTGTCTGTTTGAGGTCAGCAGGTGCCTCAGGTACCATGTTCAGTGTTTGGGGGTTCACAGCACATTATGAGTTGGGGGGACTTCTTTCTGGTTTGTGTGGACTTTTATAGGATTGCATCATTCATACTGGAGAGCCTTGCATGTTCCTTTTTTTTTTTTTGTTATTTGTGTAGATGGCTGACACATGAAAACCCCAGTCATGCTGAGTAAGCACTGCTGAAACTCTGTCACTTGACCTGAGGTGACTGAAAATCACAGAGTCCAGCTTTCCTGGTCAAAGCCAAAAGAAGAAAAGTTGTAGAAAGTCTTCCGTATTGTAGAGAGGGGAATTGAACATTTTAGGGGCAAATTATGTTCGTACAGAGAAGGAGTCCACGTGGAGAAAGGTCCACTGGTTACTGGCCTTTAGGAGATGTGTGTGGAAGATGGAGGTAGGGTGCATTTACAGCTTTAGCACCAAGACTGTCTACCAAGACTTCCTGGGAGGTGGCAATTACTAACCACGAAGGTGGTCATCAAATTACAAAGCAGATCACAGTTGAATTTTGATGCTGTGTTTCCATGCATTTATTTTTTCTCTTATCTCTTGGAAATTCTTCTCTCTCCAGGATGCTCAGGGTCCTACTGCTTCTTTCCAACATCCTAAGTCATGTCCTCAGCTTTAGGCTTTCTCCAAGCTGGACTTGACCCTATAGTTATCCAGTTGTGTGACCTGGAGCAAGTTACTTGAACTCTCTTCTTTCTCTATAACATGATAGCTGAGAACTGCTTCATATAATGAGATTCACAATGCAGAGAAAGGACATATGGAAAGTTCTCAAAAAGTCATGATTAGGGTCATATAGATTGAGGAATTTATTATGCTCTACACATTCATCTATATAAACACATTGAATACTCACAATAACCCTGTGAATTAGGTAGCACCATTAATCCCATTTTTCAGCTAAGGAAACCAAGGCACAATTAAATAAAATAATTTTCCTAAGATTCTACAGCTCTTAAGTGGTGATGCTAACATGTGAACAGGCAGTCTGGCTCACGGGATAAAGTTATTAACCACAAAGCTCAGAGCCTGTCTAATAAATGCTAGCTATTATTATTAGTATTCCTAATTGTTCTAGAGAACACTAGGACCCAAGAGAATGTAACAGCTATTCAGTTCTTTAGTCATATTAATTTGGGAATATTCAAAATGTCTCAGCATATTAAAGTATTTGAGAAGTCAGATAGTAAAGACATCATTTATTTTTTTAAGTAGACTTTTTACTTCAGAATACTTTTAGATTTACATAAGAGTAGTAATGACAGTATAGAGAATTCTCATGTACCCTGTGTCCATTTTCCCCAGCTGTTAAGATCTTACATTATTAGTATGATAGGTTTGTCAAAACTAATGAACCAATATTAATACATTACAGTTCACCTGTGAACAACGGGTTTGAACTGCGTGGGTTTATTTATACCTGTATTTTTTTTCAGCCAAAGGTAGATCAAAAATACAGCGTGTGTGTGATGATAAACCCTCATACAGGGCGGGCTGACCTTTTTGTCTATGTGGGTTCCTCAGGGTTGACGGCAGGACTTGAGGGTTTTGGTACATGCAGGGGTCCTGGAACCAGTGCTCTGCATATACCAAGGAACAACTATATGATTAACTAAGCTCCGTGCTTTATTCAGATTTCTTTTTGTTTTCAGGTTTCCATGCAGAATATCATGTCACATTTAGTCATCGTGTCTCCTTAGGGTCTTTTTGCTTGGGACAATTTCTTAGACTTTTTTTGTGCTTGTTAACCATGAATGTTTTAAGGAGGGCTGGTCAGGTATTTGGCAGAACGTCCCTCCATTTGGGTGTGTCTGCTGTTCTTCTCATGGTTAGACAGAGATGATGGGTTTTGGGGAGGAAGACTACCAAAGTACAGTGCCTTTCTCATCACATCCTGTGAAAGGCACATGTTACCACATGGCTTATTAGTGATGACGTTAACTTGATCACCCGGCTGATGCAGTGTTTGTCCGGGTTCTTCACCACACGATTGCTCTTTTTCCATGTTTCCTTACCGCACTCTTTGGAAGGAAGTCACTAAGCCCAAGCCCAAACCCAAGCTCAAGGGGTAAGAGTCAGACTCCATCTCCTCACAAGGCGAGTGTCTCCATAAATCACTTGTAGTTCTTCTGCATGGGAAATTTGTCTCATCTCTTCTATTTATTTATGCAATCATGTATGTATATCAGCATGGATGTCTGTGTCATATTTTGAGTTATAATCCAACACTATGCTGTTTATCTTGTTATTCAAATATTGTTTCCACTTTTGGTCACTCATTGCGACTGAGGTGTTGTTGCCTTCAGGCCCTCTCAGCAGTGAGAGTTTAGAAATTCATGTGTGTATACCAACGCCATTTAATGTTTTGTTTTGATTGAGACAGAGTGCTCACTTTGTTGCCTAGGCTTTAGTGCAGCAATCTTGGCTCACCGCAACCTCCATCTCCAGGGCCCAAGCGATCCTCCCACCTTAACCTCCCCAGTAGCTAGGACCACATGACGTCACCATGACAGGCTAATTTTTGATTTTTTGTAGAGACGAGGTTTCACCGTGTTGCCCAGATCGGTCACGAACTGCCAGGCTCAGGAGATCCTCTCACCTCAGCCTCCCAGCGTGCTGGGATTGTAGGTGTGAACCACCGCACCTGGCTCATTTAATGTTTATTAGCAAATGTTTCCCAGGCTTCTTTGACAGCAGGGACCTCCTTTCCTCTCAATACCAAAAACATTACATAACACATCTCAGAAGGTTAATATTCCATGGGATCCGATTAGCTAAGCAGTACTACAGCAATAACATTTGTCTCTCTTAATTTTAACAATAGAAAGTATTAGTAATAGTAGCTACAATTATGATAGTATTGTTTGGTGACTATCTATTATGTACTGGTCTTACAGGTTACGGTGGTGGGAGAGACTCCTAAATCCTCATTCTCAAGGGATTCGGAGTCTAGTGAAAGACAAATTGCAAATCAGTGTCATAAGTGATTTGCTGGCGATAAAGGCCTCCATTCATGGCATTATTCACGCCTGAATAACAGCCTGGCTTTCTGCCTTCCCCTTGCCTCCCTCTGGTACATCAGCCAAGCTGAGCTAGAGTGAACCAGCTCTTAGCTGGGTGCGGTGGCGTGCGCCTGTAGTCCCAGCTACTCGGGAGGCTGAGGCAGGAGAATTGCTTGAACCCGGGAGGCGGAGGTTGCAGTGAGTGGAGATTGCACCACTGCACTC
>NW_016107442.1:4867866-4885190 GCF_001604975.1 Cebus imitator
AAAAAAAAAAAAAAATAGAGTGAACCACCTCAAATGCTGCAAAGAAAGTGTCTCTCTCCATATGAAACCCCTTCAAGGGTTTCCTGTTGTCCTCAAGATAAAGCCCAGCAGGGGTAGGACTAGAGGGAGACCAGCAAGACACCTCGGGACAGGCAGAAGCGCTCATTCAGGTGCAACCTTGCACTTCACGCCCCTGACAGCGAGCACATCCTTAGATTGTGCCCCGATTTTTTTTGGTGACTTACAAGGCCCTTTACGATTGGGTCTCTGTAATGTGGTCTCTTTAACGACCCTCTCCACCACAAGCTCTCTCTCTGCAGCCTCATCCGACAGCCTTCTCTTCCCCAGGCTCTCTCTTCACAGCAAGGTCCAGGTGTTTCTGGAAGAATCTTCTCCTCTTCACCTGACCAATTCTTACTCTTTCTGCAGATGTTGGGAAAAGGTTATGTGCTCCGGGGAGATTTCCAGGCCCTCAAACTCTGGCTCTCCACCAAGAGCCTCTTTTCAAGCATGTCTCCCCATAGCGCCCTCTACTGGCCTAGAGAGGCACTGATTCTATTGACTGTCTTCACTAGGTTGTGTCTTTCCTGCCTGGGTTTTCTCTCACTGTTTCATTTCCACTGCCTGGCACTTGGCCAGGAGTGCTGAATACTGTTAGGTTGAGTAAGTGAACACATGATTGTATGTGAGAATGAACTCAGATTAAGCATCAGGAAAGGCTTCCAGGAAGGGTGATGCTTAAATTAAATCAAAAGAAGAAAAGATGAAGCTTCAGTAAGGCCAAGAACTTTAATAATAGTTAGGGTGAACTCCATCCAAAATTGTCATTTATGCAAACAATAAATGGTCGAATATTCATAAGGGTCAGCCTAATAATATGTAACATCATTGAATACTCAGTGTTTTATGTTATTTAAATGTATCGATTCATTGTTGATGCTGTCAATCCCGTGGGATAGTTACTTCTGTTATTTACATTTGAAAAATAAAGAAATTGAGGCACAGAGAAGGTGAGTAACAAACCCAAAGTCACACAGCTTAATAGCAAAGCCAGGGCTCCAGCCCAGGTCATCCACTTTGGAACTCAGAACACTTGGCTTGCATCATGAAAGCAAGAAGGGAGGAGGATGTTGAGTGACATCAGGGAAGGTATAAGATGAGACGTGCATTTTTCATAGAGATCTATTGCACAGATTGAAGGTATAGTTACAGCGTTGGAGGACCTGCAGTCATCTTGAGGTGGTCACCCTGATATCATTACATGGTTTCTTTGAGCCACCTGTTCCTTTAGCCAAGATAACCCTTGACTTCTACCTGTCAACTAAGGCACCTTCAGGATACAGAATATAGTCTGGCATCTTAGCCCCCTAAGCCAAATCATCTCAGCTCTGTCCCAGAGTGGCAGCCTTATGCTGCCTAACCCATATATCTGAGCTCTTTTCTGTGGGCTTTAAGGTCATTAGTAAGTTCCAAGAAGGCCCTGTTCTGATAAGAGAGAACACTGCTGTCCCCCTTTTTGCATGGCCCTGCCCCTGGAAGGATGCAAATGGATTTTGGATATGTCATACTAACTGAAAGAGGCAGTATGGCTTGATGAACTTTAGCTGGTAAATCTAAGACATTACTGAGAGGAGCAGGAAAGGAGCTGCAGGTTCCAGATAAGTGCTTTAATTGCATTAATAACCCCATGTTGTTTTCCAAGGCCTCAGTGTTAGTATCTGTAAAATGGGAATAGAACCTGCCTATCTCTTTACATTCTGGCCCTTCTTAAATTTCACGTTCACATTTGATTCTTTTTTTTTTTTTTTTTTTTTTGAGACAGAGTTTTGCTTTTTTTTTTTTTTTTTTATTTTTTTGGCACGATCTTGGCTCACTGCAACCTCCGCCTCCTGGGTTCAAGCAATTCTCCTGTCTCAGCCTCCGAGTAGCTGGGACTACAGGCACGCACCATCATGTCCAGCTAATTTTTGTATTTTTAGTAGAGACGGGGTTTCACCTTGTTGCCCAGGATGGTCTCAATCTCTTGACCTCATGATCCACCCGCCTCGGCCTCCCAAAGTGCTGGGATTATAGGCGTGAGCCACCGCGCCCGGCCTCACATTTGATTCTTACCACATGGTTCAGATTGATGTTGCATACAGCTGTGTTCCAAAAACACTTTGGGTTTTATCTTTCCTACCCTAACGGAGTCTAAAGACTGCAATGAGAGGTTACAAAGAGGAATCATTACAAAGCCCTTAGCGATAATTTGTGAAATATTTATGTGATGGATTTTGATTTATTCAGGTGATTTTATTTCTGAAGAAAAAACTGCCTTTTGTATGTATAAACGGCTGCTTAAAAGATAAAAATCCCTTTAACATGAGAAAAAAAATGCATCTTGGGTAAAGACCCGCATGATTAAAAACAAGAAGCTTGAAATGGTAACCTGGGAGCTGATGGTTTGATGGCTTGGGCTTCAAATGGAATTCCAACTTATGGAACCCTCCAGACCTTTAAGTATAATTAAGCACAAAATACCACCTGAAGGAACACTGGAGATTCGACATAAACCCACAGAAGCCAGAAAATTCAGGTCACCAGCCTCATTCTGCCCCGGTTAGAGGGTGCTTTGATGCTGTTCTCTCCCTGGGGGTCAGGAGCTGCATGTAATCTCCTAAACCATAAAGACCAGAAAAAGGGCACAAAAGCTTGAATTAAAGGCAACACGTATGCCAATTTTCAGCTGCTTCCCTTTTGTCAGCTGAAGGAAACCTATAGATTCTATTTAGCACACTTAGAAATGAAGTTTCCTGGTTTGGAAAATCAAACATTTAAGCTGTACAAAGAAAATAGCCACCTTCAACCTCTACTTATATAACCTGAAATCCTGTACAATATATTCCAACCAAGGGGGGCCATTTCTTTGGGGCCCTGCTCTTTTTCTTTTGGGTTTGAAGAGCGCTTGGGATTGTAGAACTTGCTCAACATCACACAGCAAGTATGGAGCGGAGCTGGGATTTGAACCACCAAACTGATGTTTATTTCTACAACAGTATGTTGGAAACACTTTCAAAAGTGCCTTCATAAAATGTATCATGATGTTCTTTCCTCCTTCCTCCTGTTAAACTTCCTGTAAGAATTTTCGTAATTCCTGCCTGTACACCACCGAGCAAAAAGGACTGTTGAACTGCAGAAAGGAGCCGAGGAGAGGCCAGGGACATGGGTAACTGGGAGGAACGGCTGCTTTTCATGTTTATCTGCCCAGATTGGCAGGGTAATGTCTATGGGCTCTGCACTTTCCCCATAATCATGAAACATCTTTTGAAAAGAAACAGAAGTTGTTCACGCAGAGCCATTAGATAATTTGGTTGTGGAGAGGAGGACTTAGCAGACCAGCAACAGTTTTCAACTCCGTGACACGTTCATCTGCATTAGAAGGTAAAATGGGTCTTAAAAAACTATCCTGTGTGATACAATTACATGAGAGAAGAAGAATCTCATGGCTGAGACTGAAGTCAGATCCAATTTAAAGCATAGGTAATTAAAGAGGCAAATCAGTATCTATCTTAGAGGCTTGGCATGAGGATTAAACATTTGTAAAACACTTTAAACACAGCCGGGGACACAGTAAAGACGTAAGTATTCAGCAAGTAAAATCTCACGGGTTGCCCTGTTGTCCAGACTGGAATGTGAATCTAATGATAGAGAACTCGTATTCCTATCACATAGTAAGTGCTCAACAAAGTTTAGTGAATAAAAACCTTAGGTTAACACTAATGATCTCACAATATGTGAAACCCTGAAATCCACACCCGTTTTTGTTTCTCACCAAGTGTATATATGTTAAGGTATTGGAAGTATAAAAAAATTGCAAAATCAAGATTATGGGACAGTTCAACTCCTCTCCTTCAAAACTGAGAATTTATCCACATAAGTTACTAAAAAAATTAAGGGGTTGAAGAAGTATCACGTAATAAAAAATGTTTGGTGCTTCAAGCTTTCACCATGTAAACAGGTATCGTGTCACATAGCTCTTTGAAATGCTCAAGTTGCTGAAATGAATGTACAGAAGTTATCTTGTTTCTGAAGATTATAGGTAAACACTTCATGATACCTGAAGGGTCAATTCATAATCTTCAATAAAGTGCTGGTTTCTTCATGCAGGGCTCCCAGTCTCCTTTACAAAAGCAAAAACAAGAGAGGTACTATAGCAAATTACTTGATTAGCTATCTTTCAAAATTAAATTGGTTCTGATCTGGATGTTGTCAAAAAATATCTAAGGCCTGGGGAATATTACAGTGTTTGTAAATCAAAAGCAGCACTTCCATTTGTAATGGCTTTTGTTCCCCCCTGAAATGGAGTCTTGCTCTGTTGTCCAGGCTATAGTGCCGTGGTGCAATCTCGGCTCACTGCAACCTCCACCTCCCGGGTTCAAGCAATTCTCCTGCCTCAGCCTCCTGAGTAGCTGGGATTACAGCCTACATCACCACACCCAGCTAATTTTTTTTATTTTTTAGTAGAGATGGGCTGTCACCATGTTGGCCAAGCTGGTCTTGAACTCCTGAGCTCGAGATTCACCCACCTTGGCCTCCCAAAGTGTGGTTTTATTTATTTATTTATTTATGCCTGATTTGACAATCCCCTTTTATGTTTGAGTTCACAGCAAATATGAAAACTAAGCAAAGCACTGAAGCACAAAGAACAGGTTTTGTCATGGAAATCCTAAAATGCCCTTAACTCTTTCAGGAGTGTGAGATGTTGGCTTGGGCATCAGTAGAGAAAGCTAACCCAGTAGTTGATAATGTAAAGTAGTTATGTAAATAGATTTTCTGAGCCAGGCAGCTGGGCTTTCCTAGAAAATAGAAGTTGCTGAGCAAAAAGGGTGTGAAGAAAGGGCCTGGTGTGCCTGTATGTGTACCTCTCATCCACTCAGCTTAAGTCCTGGCTAGTCTACTGAAGTCTCTGCTCGGGATGCCCCAATTTAACTGTGTCATTGTCAGCACATTGCTTTGGGTTCTAGGCATTTTTCTATTTCTGGTTCACACCTGAAAGTAACTTTTTGCAAAAGCATTAAACTTAACTCTGGGTTATCTGGAAGAAAAACTGGAAATCTCAGAGGACTCACATTTCCTGTGTTGTAACTCTAGGATTTTCAAACATCTGACACTTTCATCCTGATTATCCAGGAAATATTAACTCCATCAGACTGCTTTGTATAGTCATGCATTGCTTAATGACAAGGATACCTTTGGAAAAATGCATCCTTAGGCGATCTTGTTGTTATGCAAACATCACAGAGTGTACGTATACAAACCTAGGTGGCATGTACACTTTTATTTGTATATTTTTTCATGTGAAAAACCAAATGTTCCAACGCTCTTACTGAATATCAACCATTTCCTTGACTCCAAGCTGCAATGCTGATAGCTAGTGCCATATATCAGGTTTCTATATATGCTTCAACAGACCCTTATAGGACCACGGTCACATATGCAGTCTGTTGTGGACTGAAACGTCCTTATATGGTGCATGACTGTGTTATGTTCCGGGTGGAAACAAAACTTCAAGGGCATTCAGACCAGAGTTTGAATCCTGCCCTCCCCACTTAAGACTTTTGCCATGCTGGCTAAACTCATCAGCCTCTCTGAGTCTCGGTTTGTAAAATGTGACTAGTAAATCCTGACAGGAAAGACTTCCTTTCTATAAGCACTCTGTAAGTGTCTGGTATTTAGTGGGTGCTTTAATCACTGGATACTGTTATTAATTGTAGACTTTTCAAAAGGGCATACAGGGACAACATGGCATTAAAAGTCACGTACTGCGTATGCTTGAGCAGATAACTAAAACTCTCTGAGTCTTGCCTTTCTCATCTATAGAATGGGGATAACCATACCTATCTTATAGGGTTTTTTTGTTTTTGATTTGTTTTTGTTTTTGAGGTGGAGTCTTGCTCTGTTGCCCAGGCTGATGCAGTGGCATGATCCCCACTCACTACAACCTCCGCCTCCTGGGTTCAAGAGATTCTCCTGCCTCAGCCTCCCAAGTAGCTGGGACTACAGGTGTGTGCCACCACACTTGACTAATTTTGTGTATTTTTTGTAGAGACAAGGTTTCACCACATTGGCCAGGCTGGTCTCGAACTCCTGACCTCAAGTGATCCATCTGCCTTGACCTCTGAAAGTGCTGGGATTACAGGCTTGAGCCACTGTGCCCAGGCTCATGAGGTTTTAAGGAAGATTAAATGAAATATTCAGTGAGTGTCTGGAACACAGTAAGCACTAAATGAATGGATAAATGGTTGTTGTGTTATTTCATTATTGCTGTTTGAAGCTGCAACTGCCAATGAAAAACTAAATCACGAACTTCCTCCTGATGGTCCCCATCACTTCACTCTGTTGCATTGGCTTCAGAGCATCCAAAGTTTGAGCTTCTCTGTTTCTTCTCTCTCCCGCCTTCTAAACGGTAGGTTCATGAGGTCAGGGAACCTCGTTTGTCTGATTCACTGCAGTTTCCTCCATCTCCTAGTTCAACATCTGACTCACCGTAGGCCTTTGACAAATATTTGTCATGCAAATAAATGAATGAGTAGACACTTTAGGCAGAACCCCACTTTCTCCCTCCCTCTTGGGTCCGTGTATCACTGTAGAAAAGCTCTCTAGCATCTGCTTGATGCCTGATTGATGGCTCTGCTGTACGCGTCATCCTTCGAGTAGATTCTCTCCACCTCCTGGCATCTTCTCAGGCCACCTCTTTCTGCTGCCTGCTCCCCTTCCCCCAACCAGTGTGTGCTCAGGGAATGCAAACTAATTTAACCAGAGCCAAACATAATTAGGAGAGTAAATCTGCTGCTACTGCTGCTGCTAGAGCAGCAGAAAAAAAAAAAAAAAAACCAGAGCGCGCATTCCAAAATGAAATCTGGTCTGGGGGCTTTGGGGACCCCCTACTGTTAGTGTAATGGCCCTGCTGCGGTGGGCTGCTGGCTTCCCCACTAGCTGGACAGGAAGGAGTTAATTGCACATTAGAACCCTTTTGCTGCCAGGATTATGAGGAGGCAGGGGTAACATCCATCTCATACACTTGCCTGTTCTCGGGGTTCACTATAAATGCCATTTGATGCAAGGCAGTTCCAAAGCCCAACTCACTTCTTTCCTTCCTTCCTTTCTTCATTCATTCATTGGTTAGTTTGTTTGTTCATCTACCAGTGCCCGTCCTTCTGCCATCATGCTGGGTACTGTGCTGAGTATTGGAATCACTGCAGAGGGCAGAAGCTGATCCAGGACATCTCCACTGTGGTTGCAGTGGCTTGGGGCCTATACTTTTTAGAAGGCCAGTCTAGGATCTAAAGTGCCTCTCAATTTCCCTTGGTTTCACTCAAACACTTGAATGGATTTTTATCCCATAACTCTCTGAGGAACAGGAGGGCTCAGCATTTGAAGAATTAGCATAGCAAGTATTTTCTTTTCACTTCAATTTATGTCGCCTTGGGTTGCTTGAGGTAGGGAAGCTTGATGCGGATGACACAGAGCATCTGCTTCCCATCACCACCTCCAAAGTCCCTCTCGAGCCATCCCTTGGCATCCTGCACTGGGAGTAAGCAAAGCACACCCTGCCCTCTGGACAGTGGAGGCTCTTGTTAATAGAATGGTCTGGAGCTTCTTAGCTACTCTTGCCATAGTGAAAGGCTATTGAGGAAGCTCTCGGGATTTTCTTAAAGCCAGATATCTTGATGCCCAACTCCCAGCCCAGACGTCAGCACTATGCAGGGAATGCCCATCTGGCACAGACGAGGGAGGATCGACTTCTATAGCCAGGAAGAAAGAGAGTGATCAGATGCATGTGCCCTAAGCTTGGTTTCAACCACTCCTAAGCAGTGGGAAGCAAATCCCCATTTGGGTCCTGACTTCCCTTTCTAGTAACAGTATTTACAATGCATCGAGTGTCTGCAGTGTCTGTGTGCTATGCTAAGCTCACTAGCTTCGAAATCCTGCCAAATCCTTAGGGCAGTCCTGCAAGATAGTAAAAAATGTCCCCACTTTTTGAGTAACAAAATCAATAGGAAGTGACTTGCTTGCACCATCCGCCTTCTAAGTGGTAGAACTGGGGATTGAAAGAAGTTTCGCCCCTAATTTGCCGCTGTAACACCCTGTGTTTTGCTTATAGTACATATTGCCACACCCTGTTTTTGTTATCTATTTATCATTGGCATTACTCCATAAACTGAATGCTTTTTGAGGCAGGATTGCATCTCAATGGTTCCCTGTAGATCCTCAATTGGTAGCACAATCCCTGACACAGCATAGCTGTTCAATACGTGTTTACTGAGTGGAAAAAGAAACACCTGAATAAACGCCTCTTCAGCACCTGCTGCTTCTTCCCTGTTTTGCAGCCATTAAAAATAAATACTCTCAAACTATTTCAGAGGGAAGCTTTTTATTTCCATTTGTGACTTACTTTATTTTAATATCAACAATAGGCTCTCCATTCCAGTGCCCTAAAACTTCAGGGGAGAAGGAAATCATCTCACAGACAGGAGAGGGACCCTGAGAAGGCCAGAAAAAACGTGTGCTGTGTCTAATTCCACCAGTGGCAAGATTCACAAAACATTTGGGAATAGAGTGTGAGGACTTAGGGTCTGGTTTGGTGGGGGAGGAAGGACAGGTGCCTCTGGTTTCTGATAAGGCACATGCATTTTCCCCCAACCAATAAAGTTCGGGCATTTGAAGAGTTCTCAGTTGTTCAAGGTCTTACATGGACACTGAGAGGTTGGCAAAAGCGAGAACAATAAGGAGACCCTGGTTCCCCAATCCTGCTCCCTTTCCTAGCCCCTAATGTCTGTGCCAACCATGTGACTCTTAGAGTACTCTTGCAAGTTTCTCTGTTTGAATATGTGTTTATGTGTGTGTGTGTGTGCTCAGCCACCGGAAAACTAAAAAACTATGCAGGGTAGGACCAGTTTTTGCATTCCCAGGCTCCAGTTACTCAGTACACAAGAGAGTCACAGTTAGTAAAGATGTACTGGGAGATCCCGAAGTGCCAGGCAGAGTTCTAGGTACAGGGCTGCAGCAGTGAGCACAACAGATAAAATCTTCTGCTTCCTTGAGCTCACATTCTGGTTAAAATGAGACAGACAATAAACAAATAAACATACAGACAGCAGATGCTCAAAAGTTTTGTGGTAGATAACAATGCAGACTACAGCATTTGCCAGCTCTGCTAATGAGTCTCCCTGGAAACTTGAGTGGTTGATAAGAGGATTAAGAACCTAGAAAAGTCTTACTGGTAGATCGGCTGACTTATGAGTTATAGAGCCTGTGGATCATGGTGGATACAGGATTCTGTCAATTAAATTCTGGCTGGGAAGAAATTCAATTAAAATATATATGTTTAAACTTTCTTCTTAAGGTATTTGTTCCAGAAATCAGAGCTCCCTTTTAGTGGTTGTTAATATCAGGAAATGAATATCAGATTACGTTTTTCTAAGGCGAGTCTCTTAGCAGCAGGCAGAGTCTCATCTTATCGTATCTTCTGCATAATTCATTTTGGGGAGAGTCTCTTGAGTTTGGCTTTCAAAACTTAAGAAGGAAAATGAAGCTGGTTTGAGGGTCATAAGAGTTTTTAACCTTTCTGGATAACCGAAAATACCTAATGCGATTCCAGGAACAGACCCTGAAAGGTGAATTTCTTGAGAAGTGGTAGAGGAGCTAAGCCTTCTAAGTAGAAAGCTTGGGTGATTCTCTGATCTGGTGTGGGTGTATGTCGAGGGGAGCAGGCGGACTTACAAGTGTGAGTCTACAAGCCAGCCAGCAACTATGTTGTCCACGCCACCCTATCTATCTGCCATGCATTTCCCAGGGCCCACTTCTCATGCTTGACTAGAGCTTATTATCACAGAGACATTACAGAACATTGTTTTCTCTGCTTTCCCCTGATGTGGCAGCTGCCCTGCCATTGTAGCCACAGTAGGCGGTGCTTCCACATTACATTTTGGCCTGTTTACAGAGTCGGAATGGGCACTTGCAACTGCTCCTTACAGGGATGCATCCATCCTCACCAGGAAGCCTTATGTTTCTCAGCAGAGCATGACCAAGTCTCCCAGGGAATTTGACCCAGTCCTCCTTTGTTCTGGCCTGGCCCGAAGTTGAACTTGGACCTGGGAAGTGTTTGAGAAAGGCTAACATTGGTTGGTACCTGCTTCAGTCTTTGCTAGGGTGCAATTGTGGCCTGGGGCGTTACTAACTGTTGGATGGAGCCACGTTTATCAGGCTGACAGACGTTTTCTTTGGGTCACCTTTAGTTCTTTGGGTCACCCAGAGAATCTCCCAGAGAATTTCTTCCAGGCTTTTAAGAAAAATGATTTATTTTTACAGAATTGGGATTATTAAATATATATACATACACACATATCTATATAAATAAATTGATATTATTTTTCTTTCATTCACTATTATAAGCATACCATTATTAACAATTACAAAATAGCTCCTACCCACTCGCTGTAGTAATCTAGGTGCTATGGGAGAATGGAGGGTATTTAAGGGTGGCAGGGCAAAGGGGTGTGGACAGTCTATACCCAGGAGCCAGTGCAGCAGTGAGCTAGGAAATGGTTGTCTCCTGAAATTATGGTTATTTTTAGGGAGAATAAAACCAGATGCAGAGTGCCAGAGAAGATAGTTGTTGGGAGACTGGGGGAGGAGAGAGTGGTGGGCTACTAGGGCAGGCTAAGATTAGACCCCAGAAAGGCCTGAATGTCGGGCTGAGGAATTTGAACTTTCTTCTCTGGATAAGGGATTCCACTCTCGACCTTGATGACCTGACAGAATAAGCAGAGGTAGGCTTAAGGAAATGCACAGTATTCTTGGTTCACACAGCTTTGGCCACCTCTGCCTCTGAAGCTATTTCTAGGTCCTAAACCATTGCTCTTTATGGAGGGGAAGAGGAAAAACACGTGAGGTTGCTCACGGAGACCCTCATGCTTGGAACTAGCCTCTGAATCCCTGGAAAGAGATAGTGTTATTTCCCACTAAGGAATGGTCTAGAAGTCTGGAATGCTGGAGCTCCAGGTGTTCCTTTAGAAATCACTTTTTCTGGTTCACGACCCCATAATTTTGCAGGTCCAAAATCTGAGATCCAGAGAGTGGAGCAAGCTAGAGAAAGAGACTGAGCAATGGTGGTAAGAGCTTGCCTTTGGCGTAAGCCCCATGTCGACATGCATCCTGGTACTGTCACTTTCTAACCCATCTCGTGGGCAAGGTCCTTTCTCTGAGCCTCAGAGTCTTCATCTGTAAAATGGGGTAATAAAAGACTTGCCTCACGATGTTGTTGATGGGGCTTAATGGGTCAAAGCATGTAAAGTCCTTGGAGTTGGCACTTGGCACATGTCAAAAGTATTCAGGTAACAGTAACTGTCTTGCAGTTGTCATTATTACTGTCATTGTTACTATTTGTGTAGTGCAGTGTAGCATTAATGGTGTTGATAGACTCTATTGTTGAATGACTAGTAAAAGGCATATCTTAAGTCATTGTTGCCACGATTACTGACCTAGTAACAAGTCTTAAGAATATTGCCCTGCTGGCTGGTAGTCCACCTAATTTGACATTTTAAGTCAAAAGACTCTTGAAGACAGAGACTTTAAATAAGTAATTAATTTTTTTGTAGCCATTATAGTGATGGCTGTGGGCACTCAGTGATTGGGTTATGATGAAGAAGTATTTTGGTCCTGATTGGCCTCTTTGATGTTGTAGCATATTTAGCCTATTGGTGTCTTTCATCCCCAGGGAGAGAAACATAGGACCCTTGTATGTGGCCATGTTTCGAGTAGAATTAGGACATGGGCTTGTCTAGAGGCTCAACGTCCAAGCCCTGCCTCTGAGCATATCTGTACCTTCTGTTCTTGTACTTGGTCACCCACGTGGGTAATAAAACACTTCCTATACAGAGATTACCCATAAGCCCAGGCCCTAGTGCCCCATTTTTCCAGCACCGTATGTGTCCATGATTTATACACACGTGCTCATGTGCTTGTACTGCCTCTCTCTCATTTTCTGCTTACATTAGGGGGCCTGGACACTTGGCCAGGATCTTATAGGATCTCAGACTGCTGGGCACCGTGCTATGCTCTTTATAGGTATTAGTTCACTCACTGGGAGGTTGGGTACTACAGGAAGGTATGGACAGTTTAAGGCACCGAAGAAGTGTTTTTAGGATGTCACCCCACTTGTTCATGAGATAACCACAAGGCAATGCTGCTCCAACAGGGGCTGAGTGCCCTTCCTCTTTGGGTGGAGTCTGCCCACTTGACTTCTGTTGTATAGAGTAAAAGGGGGGGCTTCTCTAGCTCATACATGCTCACTGGACAGGTAAAAAGATGTAGGGCCCCTTTATGAAACTGAGGCCCACAGAGATAATATACAAATCCATGCCCCTGGAGGCCGTATTTTAGTGACTTTGAAATATGAAGCTAAACTGAGAGGGTATGAACAGATTTAGGGGTACACAGAGAGTAGAAAGATCTTTGAAGCCAGCCAGGGGTAGAGCTGAGTCCTGGATGTGCCGTATTTGCCCTTGGCTTCAGCTTTCTTATCTGTAAAATGGGACTACACTAGTCTCCTCTTATTTGTGTTTTTGCTTTCTATGGTTTCAGTTATCTGTAATCAACCACAGTCTGAAAATATTAAATGGGAAATTCCAGAAATAAAGAATTTATGAGTTTTAAATTCCAAGCTGTTTTGAGTAGCGTCCCTCTTAGAACATGAATCCTCCTTTTGTCTGATGTCTTCATGCTATATATACTCCCTCCCTGTTAGTCACTTAGCCATCTTCGTTATCAGATCCACTGTCACGGTATCACGGTGCTTGTGTGCAAGGAGCCCTTATTTTACTTAACAATGGCCCCCCAAAGCAAGAGAAGTCATACTGGCAGATTGTCATAATTGTTCTACTTTATTAGTTATTGTTAACCTTTTACTGCTTCTAATGTATACATTTACCATAGGTATGTACACATAGGAAAAAAATAGTACTGTATGTATCAGGTTCAGTACTGTCTGTGGTTCCAGGCATCCACTGGGGTTAATTTAATCTGGAAACACCTTCACTATGTATAGATAGGTTCTCTGCGCTGTGTAGATGAGATGCAAGGTATGTAGAATGTTGCTGCTATAACATGAGCTAGGCAGCCATGCAGCCAGTTCTTATTTAGTCCTTGCTTACTTAGGCCAAGTTCAGTGAGCTACGTGGGAGTATCATTATCTCCACTGTACAGATGAGAAACTAAAACACAAATGTTAAATAAGTTGCTGAAATCCTATACCAGAGCTGGGATTCAAACCCAGGGGTATGACCCTGGAGCCCAGTCCTTTCATCATTATGATGTTCTGTCTTCTGTAGGATGGCTGGCAATCTCAAAGGCATTCAGGTAGCCTGTAATTTGTTTGTCCAAGCATGGGAGCGATGGCTGGAATGGAGTGAGTGTGGAAGGGAGTGTAGGGAGAGGAGAGCAGAGATGTGATGGGGAGCAGATGACTGGTAGAAGGCCTTGTAGGCTATTCTAGAGGCTTTGCCTTTTACTCTACACTGGTTGGCAAGCTACTGAAGGATTTTCAGCAGAAAAGAGATGGGATCTATATTACACATCTTTACATTTTAGCTTTCTTTTCTTCCTAATAATAACTGACATTTATTAAATATTTACTTCATGAATTATTATGCTAAGTGTTCTATACGCACATTCTTATTTAACTTTTAAACTAAAGTTTCAAGGTGGAATTACCAGTCCCAGTCTACAGATGAGGAAACAGAGGTGTAGAGGTTCATAATTGGTCAAAGGTCTAGTAGGTTGTAAACAGTATCATCAAGCTTTAACTTTGATTTGTCTGGTTCTAAAACTAGTGCTATTTTCCTCTTTCATCTCCAAGGGGTTTCCTGTCTGCTATAGTTTTACCATCCTTGTCCATGGACTTGGTTCCCAATGGTCCGTATCTCATTGGAAGGGAGGGCTCTCAGAAGTGAGTTAGGGCTCCTATAATAACAGGCTCATCAATACCAAGGAGAAGGGACTTCCATGAATGCAGTTGGCCATTATATCTCATTACACTCCCTCATACAGATGCAGAAGACGAAGTGGATGTCAACAGGGGCCATGAAAATTAAAAATCCCTAAGCTGATTGACCTGAATTTCAGTTATAGGTTTGTCTGGTGGGCTTGCTTTAGTGGAGGCAACTCCATCCAGCTCTACTTGAAATGCCAGCACCTGGTGTGGCACCTGGCACAAAGGAGGTGCCTTCTCCTCAGCCCAATCAGTGTCTGTTGGAGGGATTGATGCATGCAAAGTTATGTCATGTATAGATTCTTATTTGATCCTTACACCAAGCTGGTGAAATCAACAGGACTGATGGTTTTGTATAGGAGGCTGAGGAGGTTAAATGAGTTACTCAAAATCACCCAGTAAGTAAGCACCAAAGCCATAATATACATATGACCCTTCCAACTTCCAGTGTTAGACTTCTGTTTTGAATAAAAGTTCTAATTGTCAAAATTAAGAAAAAATGTTTAGACTCAAATATGCAACAAATAATATATGTGAAAATACACACAAAAGCATTGTGTGTTCCTGAATTTATTGTTATCATAATAATGTGAAAATAATAATAATAAATAACAAACAATTATTGAGCCTTTCCTCTGGGCCAGGAAGTGTGCTAGATACTTGACAAAACTATGTCACCTAATTCTTACAGTATTCTTACTAGGTAGATACTACTATTTCCAATGTAAAGATGAAGAAAGTAAGACTCAGAAAGGTTTAGTAATTTGACCAAGGCCATTTAACTAGCAAACTATAAAAGCAAAATCCAAATTTGGGTCATTATGATGGTTAATTTCTTTTCTCTCCCCCCCCTCCCTCCTTCCCTCCCTCCCTGCCTCCCTTCCTCCCTTCCTTCCTTCCTCTCTCTCTCCTTTATTTCTCTCTTTTTCTTTTCTCTCTTTCTTTCCCTCCCTCTCTCTCTCTCTTTCTTTCTTTCTTTCTTTTTCTTTCTTTCTTTCTTTCTTTCTTTCTTTCCTTCTTTCTTTCTTTCTTTCTTTCTCTTCCTTTCTTTCTTTTTCTTTCTTTCGCTTCCTCCCTCCCTCCCTTCCTTCCTTCCTTCCTTCCTTCCATCCTTCCTTCCTTCTGTCCTCCCCCCCACTTCCCATCTTATTCTATCACCCAGGCTGGAGTGCACTGGCAATCTCGGCTCACTGGAACCTCCACCTTCCTGGTTCAAGCAATTCTCCTACCTCAGCCTCCAGAGTAGCTGGGATTACAGGCATGCACCACCACACTTGGCTACTTTAAAAAATATATTTTTTTATTTTTAGTAGAGATGGAGTTTCACCATGTTGGCCTAGAACTCCTGACCTCATGATCTGCCCACCTTGGCCTTCCAAAGTGCTGGGATCACAGGTGTGAGCCACTGTGCCTGGCGATGATGATTAATTACATCTGTTAAACTCTACTGGGCCACAGAGTGCCCAGACATTTAGCCAAACATTATTCTGCTTGTGTCTCTGAGGGTGTTTCCAGATGAGATTACCATTCAATCAGTAGACTGAGTATAGCATATTGCCCTCCAGAGTTTAGGTGGGACTCACCCAATCAATTGAAGTCTTAAATTAAAACAAAAAGATTGATTAAGAAGCAACACTGCCTGCCTGAGTGATTGAACTAGAACATCACACTTCTCTCACCTCAGACTTTATCTTCTAGTTCTGGATCTCCTAGTTCTTGAGACATTGGTCCTCTTGAGTCTCCAGCTTGCTGAGTCACCCTGCAAATTTTGGGACTTGTCAGTCTCCATAATTGCATAAGCCAAATCCATATATATGTGTATATACAACATAGGAAAGAACCTTGACTCATGTGGTGGTGTGTGTCTAAGCTCTGGTATGTTATATCTTTTCTGTATTAAGTAAAATTAGAACAACTTTTAGGTCGGGTTGAGAAGAGACATTAATTATCAATAGTGTGCAGCAAGAAACTCACTGAAACAGAAACATTTCACCAGGTGTAATTTGTTTTGTTCCAACATCTCAGAAGTAGCCTTTTCTTTTTCTGTTTGCTTATATTTTAAAAAATTATACTCCAGAAGCAGAGTGAGGTGCAGAGAGTGGCTTTGCATTTCCAGGCACCTGGTTGGCTTTGTAGCTCTGACAAGCTCTGCATGGATGTCCTTGGACAAGTCAGTTCACCTCTCTGAAGAGGAGAGTTTGTTTCCTATGAGGATTACTTCTGCCCCAGGGTACCATGATGCTTACGTGAGATGAAGCGCCGATTATTTTAAATCTCATTATTTTAAAAATCACACAACAAGTTAGCAAGCAAAGGGAGGCCCTGGCAGCAGGGGCAATGCACTATGCAAAATACATACTAATTCTGCATAATCTGATTCTTGTCCAGTCATCTTAACTGAAGGCTAAAAGTAATTCTGCAGTAATAAAGGGAATTACAGTTTCCACACGATTGTAGAAACTTGGAGAGCAATTCTAGTATGAAGTAAGCGAATATATTGCAACAAATTAAAAACTTTTTTAAAGAAGCAGAAGTCGGAGGGGAAGGAAACCAAAAACCACTGAAATAAGTTTAGAAACACTATTTAATAATGCAAACTCTCTTTCCCACAGAATTCCAATCAAGGGGCACTTTGGCCATGAGGAAGCAATTAGGAACATCTATGATTTAATGAAAATGTAAAAACCAAGGGCAAAGAAAACAACCATGTAATGAGAGGCTACTCCTCACATCCCTGCCACCAAACTGCAGGACACAGTGCGGCTGCAAAGCTTATACCACTGATGGCTAATATCAGCCAGAGACATGGTCTCCATAAGTCAGCTCTGCCTTGCCTTTTTGAAAATGATGCTTTAAACAAAGCAAGAGCCAGGCATGAATGGCACCAAGTGAGGACAAACTCTGTGGGTGGCCATTCAGGCCTTCTGTGATTTCATGAGGAGAAAATGCAAGGCCTAGCTTTGCTCTCTTGGCCTTGGTGAGAACATGCATCCTTCCTTATGCGGAATTTGGCCATCCATGGGGCTCTCCCTTCCCAACCATAAACATCTGTAATTGTAATTGTAAACAACGTTCCTTGCAACAGAAACATATAAGCCACTCTTCTATGACTTGGAGCTCTTCCAGCCTCAGACCACGAAGCAGGGACAGTCTGTCCTGCTGATATCATCCCATTCCCCTCAGGCCCCTGTTTCTGGTTCACAAACCTTCTTTCTGTTTTCGCTTTTTTTTTTTTTTTTTTTTTTTTTTTTTTTTTTTTTTTTTTTTTTTTTTTTTTTTTTTTTTTTTTTTTTTT
>NW_016107442.1:4885200-4977740 GCF_001604975.1 Cebus imitator
CTCTTGTTACCCAGGCTGAAGTGCAATGGCGCGATCTTGGCTCACCTCAACCTCCACCTCCTGGCTTCAGGCAATTCTCCTGCCTCAGCCTCCTGCTTCTTTCTGTTTTCTAAGCACTTTATACTAACTTTCGCTTTTGCGCCTTGGCACTAGCTGTCCTACTGCCTGTATGCTTCGTCCTTCACATCTTTGAAGATATGAGTCCTCATTATTTGAGTCTCAGTTCAAATGTCATCTTCTGGAGATGAGGTCTTTTCCAGCACCATTTAACTAAAGTAAATCCAGACACTCTAAGTATTATTCCATTTTATTTTCTTTCAAGTATTTCTCATTTTCCAAAGTTATCTACGCCAATAATACACCCATGTATTTGTCTGCTGGGCTTATCTGCCACCTTCTACTATTTTCCCTCTAGATAATAAGGTTCAAGAAAACAGGATTTTTGTCTTCTTATTTATCACTATGTTCCCAACTCCTGGCACAGCTGCGAGCATCGAGTAGGCACTTAATAATTTATCAGTGGAATGGATAAATAAAACGCCAGGTTGCTTGGGGTTTGTGAGTCTTCAGGAAAACTGTGTTGGTCAAGATTTATTTATTTTATTCATTCCTTCTTTCAACATTTGTTAAGCGCCAAGTATCTTCCAAGAGTTGGAGAAAGAGCAATGAATTACATCTGATTTCTGCCCACAAGGAATTCAGAGTGGAGATGGAGAGAGAGAAGGAAACAGTACCGCAGCGTAAAGTGAGATGAGGAACACATTAGGGTATGAAGGCATAGCCAGAGTTTGGCAGAGCAATGATACCTGGCCTGAGGTTTGCAATAGTATGGAAGTCAGTGCTCCTCACAGTTAAGTAGATGGGTAAATTGTTTTCTAGGCCGCCCCAACAAGTCATCACACACTGGTGGCTTGAAATAACAGAAATTCACCCTCTCGCAGTTCTGGAGTCTAGAAAGCTGGAAGAAAAGCATCAGCAGCCTTGGGTCCTTCTGAGAGCTTCGAGGAAGAATCTGTTCCATGTGTTTCTCATGGGTTTTTGTGGCAACGCTTGGCACCCCTCCAACCTCTACCTCCATCTTTACATGCTGTGCCTGTGTGTCTGTCTCTGCTTCTTATATAAGGACACCAGTCATCAAATTAGGGACCACCCTTATCTTAACCTATTAATCTGCAAGGACCCTATTTTCAAATCAGGTCACATTCTGAGATTCCAGGCAGACATGAATTATAGGGGAAGGGGCAGGTGACATCCTTGGGTCCAGTACAGTTGGCTACACCTTACTCTTATACTGAAAAAGTTACTTTGCTGAGCACCAGTTTTCTGATGGATTTCCGCTGAGCATTTGGGTGCATCAAAGTATGAGGAGTGACCCATATAGTTCTCCCCATGATCTACTCCATCTACCAGAGGAAGAGGAACAAAGTGGGTCAGTGGCTGGCTGGTGACCCTCCTCACTGTTCGTGCCTTCTGTCCTCCAGACTCCCTCAGCTGAGGGCTTATACTCATCTTTTCTGGCTTTATTTTCTAACTCAAAGTCTGATCTGTGTCCCACCCAGGCATATGCCAGTTAAGTGCTCCTCCTGGAGTTACTCCATGAAGACTCATTCTCAAGTACAGCGGAGCAGCTAAAGAAACTGCCACGCATGACACTGCCTTCACTTCTGTGTGGCCCTTAAGATCCTAGCCCCACGTCTTTTGCTGCCCAAGCCACTCTTGTGCCCCAGCCTGGCTTCTAATCTGTGGCATCCTTATTCTATTTCATTCTTCTCAGGCTTCCTTTCAACTCATAGTTCCGCCACCATCTTAGCTCCTCTTAGTAATGGGGACCAAGTCCCTGAAGTCCAAACAGAGGACAAGAGTCATGGAAAGAGTCGGTCTCTTTAATAGAGAGGGGCTTAGCTACCACCAAGCAACTCTAAATCCCAGTGATGCCCAGAAGGATTCAAACAATGGGGTTCAGTGGAAAGATGACCAGCATGGGAATCCAACAGCCCAGAGTCCAAGTCTGAGCTCTAGCCTTTATTAGACATCTCACTGCAGAGAAATTGCTTAACCTTCCAAGTGGCCATTGCCTCGCTAATATCAATTCTTACCACTTAGAGTTAATGTACTCATTAAATTTTAAAAAGTAAAAATGTGTTTAGCCTAATTCAAGACACATGAAATGTGTTTTCAAGAAACGTTTTTTGAGTTGTAGGAAAAAAAAAATTTGAAATACCCAACACAGAGCTAACAAAGTTGTGAAATGGAGAGAAAATACTGGATTGGGGTCTGGAGAGAGATGCATCTATTTCCACTGATACACAAATACAGCTTCTCCATGGTTTGCATTTGTCAATTAACCTTAGTGTCACCTCCTCTGGTGGCCTTGTGGAGCCATCTTTATCTAAAAGAAATCATCTCGGCCTAGCGTGGTGGCTCATGCCTGTAATCCCAGCACTTTGGGAGGCTGGGGCAGTCAGATCACTTGAGGTCAGAAATTCAAGATCAGTCTAGCTAACATGGTGAAACCCTGCCTCTACCAAAAATTAGCTGGGCGTGGTGGCAGGTGCCTGTAATCCCAGTTACTCAGGAGGCTAAGGCAGGAGAATTGCTTGAACCTGGGAAGTGGAGGTTGCAGTGAGCTGAGATTGCACCATTGCACTCCAGCCTGGGCGACAGAGTAAGATTCTGTCTCAAAAAAATAATAAAATATTTTTAAAAAGAAATCATCTTTCTTCAGTGTAGTCTCAATCCATTTTCTTCATACAACTTATTACTAATAATAATTTTCTTGGTTTTATTCGCCTGTGTGTTTGTTGTTTGCCACCTGCTCTAGACTTAGAGCTGCATGAGAGTTTTTACTAATCTCTATCCCCCGTGTGTGTGAAAGGGCAGTCTAGTCGATGAAAGTTGTTAAATGTGTGAAGAAGTAAGTAAATAAACCCAGTTAGAGCAAATACAGATGCTGCCATATTTTCACATTTTAACAGTTTCAATAAAACAAATAGAAAAAAGAAAGAAGTATTTGCATTTTGGAGAAGAAAATTTAAAAAGTCAAAAGTAATTTCAAATTTCTACTGGTGCAATTATCATGACAAGTTAAGAATGGTGAGACTTTGCTTGTGATCTCCAGTGGACACCCAGCTGATTCCTGGAACATGTGGACAGCATTGCGTTCAGTCAACTGAACTGACCAGTGGAAAGGGAAAACTCACTTGCTGTATTCACCTATTTCCCTTGACTACTCAGCATTAGGACTGGTTTATCACTTGAGAGCCCTAAAAATTAATCTCTTTTAAAAAAAGACCTTCAAAGATATAAGGACACAGCCATGTCTTCTGTGGCCCTCCATTTTCTCCAGGTTACTCAACCCGGGCCTTCCCACTCCTTCCCAAAAGACAGAATTGGTGTGTTCCATGTCTTCTCATTGGCCAAGGTGGTGTGGGGTTAACAGCAGCGCCACTTAACTTGCCACCCAGTGTCATTCTATTGTGAATACCTAGTATGAGTGAAAAAGATCTGCAGGCAGACCCAGGCCAGCCATGCTTCGAAAGTGCATTTAGTTTCCCATAAAGCCATAAAAGGTTTTAGATGACACTCTGCTTCAAAAAAAGACAGATTCTTAAATGAGAGCGATTTCAAGGCGATCAGACATCCTGTGGTGCACTTAGGGGGGGAAGCAAATTGCATAACCATTGCTCATCTGAGCAGCAGCGAGGCATCCTGCCAGTGGTGATGGCACAAGTTCAAATCCCAGGCCCCCAAAGCCAAGTTGTGTGGAGGCTCCCCTCCAGCTCAGTGCCTCCCACAGCTATATGACCAGGCTAAGTCATTCATTCCCCAGTGTTTCCCTGAACAAAAGAACACAAGATAGAAGTAAAGTGAGGTTTGTGAAAAAAAAAAATGCATTTGTCCCGAAATTGTCCTCTTTTGAGTTATAGGGAGACAATGAGATAGGAATGAAAGAACATTGGCCTGACAGTCAGATTTTCTAGGTTTAATATTAGAACTGGAAGGGCCCTTAAACGAAAGCTAGTTTAGTTCTCTAACTTTACATCCAAGGATACTAAAACTTAGGTTAACTTTGTTATATAGTTACCTGTGTGATCCTGAGCAAGTCACTAAGCCTTGCTAGTATCAGTTCTTAATCTGTAAAATGGAGATGATGATAACATTATATACCCTTAAATAGCTGTGATGATCAGACCATATGGAATAATGCATGTCATGTACCTGAGAGGGAGAAAGCACTTCAAAATGGAGAGCTAATATTATTTTTCTATCAACAGATAGTAATTGAGCTTCTACTATGCGTCAAACTCTGCTCCAAATAATGAGGATACAACAAGAAATGAGCACTGACCTTGTCTTCTTGAAGGCTGAGGGGAAGAGAGACATAAAAACACTAACTCACAAACACTCTTGATCATGTCTGTGATAAGCGGAGAAATGGTAGCAGTGGAGAGATGGTGGTAGTGGTAGTGGGGAGGTGAAGTGAGGACTGTCAGGGGCCTCTGCAGTGTGGGCTCAGAAATGGACCAGACTGGGAATTTTGGAGAAAGTTTTATATAGAGACGAGTTTCATGGTCATGATACAGCTTATGAGGAAGCAAATTTGTCTTGTGCACGTACGCGTGTGTGCATGTGCATGTGTGTATGTGCGTGTGTGCATGTGCATGTGTGTGTGTGTGTGTGTGTGTGTGTGTGTGTGTGTGAGTTGGGTGAAGAATGGTTTGATGGTCCTCAAAGGGAACAGTTGATTGTTCTAGGAGACATTCCCAAGGCAAGTCTGAGAGCTAACATGCAAATGCTGGACCTTAAAGCATTCATGCCTGGAGAAGACCTCTTTGCCGTCAGTTTTCAGATCGAATATGTGTGCCCAATAAGGACTACTGATAGAGAATATAAAGTCAGGTGTGCTGAGAAGCTGGCAACCAGGTGGTGTCGTAGAAGTGGAAATGCAGATCTCCGGGAGCAGAGGCATGAACTGTCCTGGGGTGGAGAGGGATGGGGGAGGAAGGCAGGGCAGGCACAGGGTTGAATAGGACAGCTACACCAGTGATAAATCCCAGTCAGGCATTGGTAAGCTTTCAAGGGAAAGAAAAGAAAATGCTAGCTAAGATTTGTTTAAGAGTGCCATGAATGGAGACTAAGAGACTTACTGATTATGCTCTGTGTCGCAGCCCCTGTTCTAAGTGCCGGGCATATATTATCTCATTTCATCTTCACAATAAACCCATGCAGTAGATGTGATTGCTATCCCCATTTTACAGATAAGGAAATCGAGGCCAGAAGAGAGAAGGAATTTACCCAAAGTCACACAGCTATTAAGGAGTGGAGGTTACTTGGTCTCCCTAAGGGAGGGACCTAGAACACTAAAACGATCATGACGCAGGCCTCCTTAAAACCTTTCTATGAGATCCCATTGCTTGTAGGAAGAGAACCTACATCTTGTTTGGCTTTGCCACATTCTGCATGGAGGTTCAAGCCCTGGCGCTTCCCCAGGTTCATCCACAGCCTCCCACCTCCAGCTTCCAATGCTTGGATTTCAGTCCCTTAAATGCATCATGGTCCTTCAATCTCAGGGCTGTTATACTTGCTGCTTCCTCATGTCGGCTGACCAAGCCTTCTCATGTCACTGTCACAGGAAGCCATTTCTCATCTCCCAGACCATGTGGGTACCCATGGTCTCTCTAGTAACACTGCATCCTCCTCCCTCATGTCATTCTTCCCAGGTGTAATTTAATCGTCATTGAGAGGACATTTGATGTCAGTTGCCTGTGGGAGGGGGCTAGGCTGTTCCTGTTCACCCTCTACTTCCAGGGCCTGCATAGAATCCTTTGAAACCCCTGTCTGTCTGACTCCCTCCCTCCCATTCTTCAGGATTTTATTCTATGAGTGGTGCTTAGCCTGGGACAATTTTGTCCCCCTGACCCGAGGACATCTGTCAATGTCTGGAGACACTTTTGGTTTTCACAACTGAAGGGGTTCTATTGGCCTCTAGTGGGCAGAGGGCAGAGATGCTGCCGAACATTCTACAAGGCACAGGACACCCCACGGTGAAGACCTGGGTAGCTCTAAATGTTTGTGATGCTGAGGTTGAGAAGCCCTGCTCTAAAGAGATGTTCCCTGCAACGCCTTCCATGGTTATCCCACCTAAATTTTACTTCTTCCCCACCCCTATATTTCATATCCCCATTTTGTGCTTTACTGCTTTTCTCCTGTACACCTAATGCTATCTAATAAATGACATATTTCATTTATCTTTTTTGTTATTTTTCATCCACTAGTATACAAGGTCTACAAGGACGGGAATTTGTGTCTTTTTTGTTCACTGCATTATCAGTAAATCTAGAATAGTGTCTTGCACAAAGTAGGCACTCAGAACATATTTCTGAATACACGAATGAATTCAGAATCCTAGGTAACTACCCCATTCCATCACAGAGGCCACTTGGGGGTGAAATCCATTTGCCATCCCTATGGAAACTCTCCTTGGACTCTGGAAGAGATGGAATTTAGAAATTTTTTCCTTTATATCCTTTGGTTGTGATGTGTCTCCACTTTATCCCTCACCAGGATCCCCAAAAATGCTTTCACTGAAGGCAAGAGTGGGGAAAGTGGGTAGGTTCTCTCAGTAAACAACACATTCTTAAAGAAGTGAATGTTCTAGTGGGATGCCTTTGGGAGGACCCTTAAAATTGTCCTTATATTTGACAGATGGGGAAACTGAGGTCCAACCACACCCTCTAAGGACATTTTGAACCGAAAATGTTTTGATTTGGACTTACTTAAGGTCACCTGGCAAAGTATCAGGATCAGAATTAGAACCCAGTTTCCTGAATTCCAGGGAGATGGAAGGGGGAAAGTGAAAAGTTCTGCTGATCTAAATATGGATGCTGGCAGGCAAGCCACAATTTTCTAAAGCTCTCTTTTCTCTTGCAAGTTGTGATCTCTAGTTGACAAGGAAGCAAATTGAATAGCTAAATGGAGAGCTCTCTGAGATGCTGAGATGCAAATTAGCCTGAACAATGTGCAACTGTGGATTTGAGGTTGGTATGCAAAATAGAGGCTTCCCTTCAGTCAGGCTGCTTTAAAAACTCACTCTGATAGGGCCTTGCTCTTTCGCAGTCAGACACTATGCAAGGCACAAAGGGTACAGGAAAAATTAAACACTGATCCTGCCCTTGAGGAGTTTGCAGTCTCAGTTCTCATGAGGGAGACAGACAGAGGAGGGCATGCTGTTTCTAATCCAATAAAGTGGCACTGATACTGTGAGTGTCAGTGCCGTGTCCACTGTGTGTCAGGACCCGGCTAATTGGATCACACATTTCCTGAGAATAGGAAAACTCATCTTGAATGTCACTGACAACCATAATAATAATGATGGATAAAAATTACTGATGCTTACTGCATGCCAGGCACTGTTCTAAGCACTTTAATGAATCAGTTCATTTAATTCTCATGATAGCACTATGAGGTAGCTAGGCTTATTGTTACCATTTTCTACAGTGAAGGCAAATGAGACTGAGTAACTTTTCCAAAACAACAGAGCAAAGAATAATGACATTGACATCTAGACCCAGGCTCTCTGGCAGCAAGGTGTGTAGGCTCTATTGTATGATGCATTATGGATATATATTATTTAATATCCACAACAATTCTAGCATTAGAACCTTCTCTGCCACTTAGTAACAGTGTCCTTTGTTGGGCATTTACTCCATTTCAGTCACTGGTCCATGCATGATATAGCTTAATCCTCACAATTAAGAGTGAGATATGATGATGTCCATTTTACAAATAATGAAACAGAGGCCTAGAGAGCTTCGTTCATTTGTTTGAGATCACATAGGTAATAAGAGCCATGATTCTGGACACTTTTTGTAAATGAAATCATACATTATACGGTCTTTTGTGACTGGCTTCTCTCATTGGCATAATGTTTTGAGGTGTATGTTATATATAGCATGCATCCAAATTTTCTTTCTTTCATTACTCCTAGTCTACCACTGTCTGAATAGACCACATTTTCCTTATCTGCTCATCAGTCGGTAGACATTTGGATTGTTTCCATTTCTTGGCTCTGTGAACAATGAAGTGATGAGCATTAATGCACACGTATATTTTTACAATATTTTATTACTAGTTATTTTCCTATAGTCCCCTTTCTCTTGCTCACGTACACACATGCACACACAAACACATCCAGCAGTTCAGAGGGATGAGTTATGAGGCCAGATTATATGACTTTGATCACTGACTCCAAACTGTTCCAGCTGTGTGACTCTGAGAAAATTAAGTAACCTTTCTGGGCTTTGGTTTTCTTCACCTGTAAAATAAGGATAATAATTTACCTCTCTGATAACGTAACTCAAAAGCTTGACTTAGATGACGCACATTGTTTGGCTCATAATTACACAATAAATAAGTGCCAGGTAAGCAACGGGAATACAAACAACAACCCAAAGAAGATAATGTCTCTGCCCACGGAGTGCACAGTCTAATTGCTGGGACATAAAAGTATAATAACTGGACATGATGTAAAATCAAATAAAAACATAGTATTGTAGGAATAATCACCATGAGGTTTCCACTGTTTTAAAAAACGTATATCTCAGTCTAGAAAATGGAGACTTTTCTGCAGGTTTGAAGGTGTGAGAGGCCTCAGGATCAAGGCAGGACACGGTGGAAGCCTTGAGGAATGAACAAGGGATGGTTGAGAAAACATGGGAGAATGTGTGGAATGAGAGCATTGCATCTGACTAATTGCCCTCGAGGCTGAGACGGGAGCATCGCTTGTGTCCAGTTCGAGGCTATAGTGAGCTATGACCACACCACTGCAGTCTAACCTGGATGACAGAGTGAGACCCTGTTTCTCTTTAAAAAAAAAAAAAGGTGATATAAAAAAGGAATACTGCAACTGTAGAAATGGAGGTGAGTATGGGTTCCTAACAGGAACTGGGCTGTACAGCAGGGGGTGCGACAGGTCAGTGAACAAAGCTTCACCTGTATTTATAGCCACTCCGCATCACTCGCATTACTGCCTGAGCTCCGCCTCCTGTCAGATCAGCAGCGGCATTAGATTCTCACAGGAGCATGATCCCTACCGTGTGCCGCACATGTGAGGGATCTAGGTTGTGCGCTCATTATGAGAATCTAATGCCTGATGATCCGATCCGTCACTGTCTCCCGTCACACGCAGATGGGACTGTCTAGTTGCAGGAAAACAAGCTCAGGGCTCCAACTGATTCTACATGATGGCGAGTTGTATAATTTTTTCATTACATATTAGAATGTAATTATAATAGAAATAAAGTGCACAGTGAATGTTGTGCACTTGAATCATTCTGAAACCATCCCCCAGAGTGTCCATGAAAAACCTGTCTTCCATGAAACCAGTCTCTTGTGCCAAAAGGCTGGAGACTGACGGTTTACAGCATTGCCCCGTTCAGATGTCATAAAGACAGATATCCTCTTACCTTTTCTTCTAGCAGTTTGAAAATTTTGGTTTTCTTTATTTACATGTTTAATTCCTCTGGAACTCATGCTTGGTTATGTGAGCCATAACCTCATTCATTTATTATTTGTACATGAAAAGGCAATTTTGTTAACACTTCTCATCAAATAATTCTTCTCGACCTCACTACCAGGCAATTCCACATCTACCAGATACTCATTTTCCACACAAGCTTCTGTCTGTGTCTTGGTTCTCCTCTGCCCACTGCTCTGTTTGTCTGTAAATTTTCTTCACTTTATATTATCATGTAAGAATGTACTTGTGTTATTTTAAACCACGTGTGAACATTATTTTTTAAAGATTCCTGTTTTCTTTCTGGTGGACATATCACAGTTTCTTGAATCATTTCTCTATTGTAGGGCAAACACATTGTTCCTAGTTTTTTCATGTGTGTTTTTTTCTATTATGAGTACTCCTGTGGTGAATAAGTTTTTGTATAAAGCATTTACATATTTTTGGATTATGTCCTTTGGATGGATTCCCAGAAATAGAATTACTGAGTCAAAGGGCATGAATATTTTTAATGCTTTTAATTCACAGCACATATTTATTTAAATCATTAAAGTGAATAAAGATTCTGGAAAGTTCCTGGTACTCTATGATGTGGTTGTAATCAGCTGGGCTGTGCCAACTCTGAACCTAGGTATGGCTGCCCTGTAGAAGTTCAAGAGGGAGATTAATGTGGTCTCCTTGATAGATTTATCTTTTGTTTTTGGTAGTTTGTCTAACACATTTTTTATATTCATTTATTCAGGCAGTCATTTTTAAGCACCTATTATATGCCAGGCTTCAGAGGAAAGCGGGCAGTAGGATCTTGTATCCCCTGGAACACAATTTCTAGTATGTAAGAAGACAAAATTGAGTGATCAAAGGAAAACATAGACTGATGTGATAGCAAGTAGACTTCTGTAGGCTGGATGATCAGAAGGTGACAAGGATGCTGAGATTTGAATGAGAAAGGAGAGGTCACACCAAAGAGAGGAAAGGCATTCATTGGTGGTGGACATAGCTGGTTCAAAGGGCCCTGGGGTGGAGTGGAGTACAGCCCTGGTCCCAAAGAAAGGTCCCCAAGATAAGAACCTAGATCTGCGGGCTGTGCTGAGAGTCCAGTGAACCAACAGCAAAGAAAAAGACAAAGTCCCAACCACATAGGAGAATGAGCTCCCTACACAGCAATGACAAGCCATGGAAAGGTTTTAGATGGGAGGGACACAATCTAATGGGTATTGTTAAAAGATTCTCCAGGCTTCTTTGCAAAGCACAGGTTATAGGGAATCAGAAGTGGGAGCTGAGAGATGAGTTAGGAAATAGTCACTGTTGTCCAGGCTGAAGTTACTGGAGGCTCAGAGAAGGCGTTAGCAGTGGAAAGAAAGAAGCATGGGTGGATTTCCGTTTATGTGTCAGAGGTAAATTCATGGGATTTGCTGACAGATTGGAGGTGTGGATTTAGGGTAAGAGAGGAATCAAGAATATGTTTCCAAATGCTGGCCAAAGTGGCTGAGAAACTGGAATTACATTATGGAGACGAAAGAGACTGAGAAGAATCGGCTTAAAGGGGATGGAGTTGGGGGAGATGTCTTGCTTTGGCCGTGTTAAGTATGAGATGCCTCTTTGGTTAAGAAGTGAAGAGGTGAGTGAGGCAGTTAGAGTCACGATTCTGAAGTCCCAGGGAGAAGTTTGGAACTGGAATATCCACTTGGTTGTCATTGACATATTAGAGAGAATTCAAGTCTCCTGGTAAACAGATTTGTAAACAGTCAAGAGAATAGAAATGATTGACCATCATCAAGACAAACATTATTTTTTTTTTAGGTTTCAAGAATGTTCTGGGATTCTTATATATAAACTTTGTGAACAATTTTTTTTTTATTTAATTTTTTCCAAGTAGGAAGAGAGAAAATCCTGAATTTTCTTATCTAGTGGCTTCCTACACACTTGGTCCTGGCACAGTCCTCCAATGTTTAGTGGTGACTTGAAGAATTATTCTTGTCATTTGATCAATTATTCAGAGGCAATGAGGTGGGTCACAAAAACAAGATTTTGAATCTTGCAAGCTTTTCCAGAAACATTCCCTTGTCTGCTGTGTTTATGTTGGAATGAGAACTTTGTGCCTGATTTTATGGTGAGCTTATCTCAAGATACACGAGTTGCTGCCTCATCACATTATCCTGCCTTTCAGGACCTCTCACACCTAGATGGTGTGATGTAATACGAGGTGTGGTGTCATTGCCACAGAACTGTCAGGAACAAAACCTGTGCACCTAGAGTAATGCCTTTCCATGTCATTTTCAATAGTGGCTTTGAATAGGGTTCCCAGCATATTATTTTTGATATCTGAGAGTGCATGTCTCCATGTTTGAGTATAAAATAGGAAATTTAATTATTTTAAAAAGACCATTCCTCTTTCATACTACAATAGTATAGATTAGAGATTAGAATAGGCAGTGAGTAAAGCTTTGTGGATGGAAGCAGAAATTCAAGAGTCGGAGAGGATGCAAATTCCAATGTTGCCACTTACTTGATCTGTAACCTTGGGTACATTTCTTAACCACTTGGGGACTCAGTTTCCCTATTGATATTGAGCTAATAACACTACCAACTTGAAAGAGAGCCTGTGAGGACTAGAAAATACTACATTTTGAAACTGCATTTTTGCTGATTCACTCATCAAAGAATCGAAGCTCCTGGTTCACAAACATGTAAACAGAGCAGAGAGTGGCACCAGTTAATCATCATGAAATTAAAAGCGCTGGTTTTCTTTTGGGTTTTGAGAATATGCTGGGTTTCAGTTAAATAAATATTTATTTGTTGAATTAAGTGATTTAAATTATTTAATAATGGAGCAATTATTTGTTGCCTTTTTGCCATGTGTTAGGTACTGCACATGTAAAACACATGAGACATGGGTACAGATATTGCCCTCAAAAAGCTGACAGGAATCCTAATTTCAAAAAGAAAAATTATTTTATCACACACTGAGGCATTTTAGTCACCATTTTTTTTAAAATTGTATTTGGGCTCTGGGGTACATGTGCACATCCTGCATCCTGCAGGATCAGGATTGTTGTGTATGTTCATACATACCACAGTGGTTTGCTGTCTCCATCCCCTCCCCCACATCACCTACATCAAGCATTTCTCCCTGTGTTATCCCTCCCCATCCTCCCTGCCCTCCCCCACTGTGACCCCCTTCCCTCCCATCCTGCCTAGCCATATGAGTGTTCTCTTCCCTGTGCCCAAGTGTTCTCATTGTTCATCACTCACCTATGAGTGAAAACATGCAGTGTTTGGTTTTCTGTTCTTGTGTCAGTTTGCTAAGAATGATGGTTTCTAGGTTCATCTATGTCTCTACAAAGGACACGAACTCATCGTTTTTTATGGCTGCATAGTATTCCATGCAACCAACAGAATGGGAAAAAATTTTCACAATCTACCCATCAGACAAAGGGCTAATATCCAGAATCTGCAAAGAACCAATGCAGATTTACAAGAAAAAAGTCAAACAAACCTATTCAAACATAGGTGAAGGCTATGAACAGACACTTTTCAAAAGAAGACAAATATGTGGCCAAGAAACATGAAAAAATGCTCATCATCATTGGTCATTAGAGAAATGCAAATCAAAGCCACATTAAGATACCATCTCAAGCCACTTAGAATGGCAATCGTTAAAAAATCTGGAGACAACAGATGCTGGAGAGGATGTGGAGAAAAAGGAACACTTTTACACTGTGGGTGGGAGTGTAAATTAATTCAACCATTGTGGAAGACAGTGTGGCGATTCCTCAAGGATCTAGAAACAGAAATTCCATTTGACCCAGCAATCCCATTACTGGGCATATACTCAAAGGATCAGAAATCATTTTATTATAAAGACACATGTACATGTATATTCATTGCCATGCTGTTTATGATAGCAAAGACCTGGAACCAACACAAGTGCCTGATTGCTCTGGCTAGAACTTCCAATACTATATTGAATAGGAGTGGTGAGAGAGGGCATTCTTGTCTAGTGCCAGTTTTTAAAGGGAATGTTCAGGTGTCCAGGAATTTATCCATTTCTTCTACATTTACTGGTTTATGTGCATAGAGTTGTTTGTATTAATCTCTGATCGTAGTTTGTATATCCAAGGAATTGGTGGTGATCTCCCCTTTATTTTTTTTATTGCTTCTATTCAATTCTTCTCTCTTTTCTTTTTTATTAGTCTAGCTAGTGGTCTATTTTGTTGATCTTTTCAAAAAACCAGCTTCTGGATTTATTAATTTTTTGAAGGGCATTTTGTGTCTCTATCTCCTTCAGTTCTGCTGTGATCTTAGTTGTTTCTTGTCTTCTGCTTGCTTTTGAGATTTTTTATCTTGCTCTTCTAGCTCTTTCAATTTTGACAATAGGGTGTTGATTTTAGATCTTTCCTCACTTCTCACATGGGCATTTGTTGCTATAAATTTCCCTCTAGACACTTTAAATGTGTCCTATAGGATCTGGTATGTTGTGTCTTCATACTCGTTGGTTTCAAAGAACATTTCTATTTCTGCCTTCATTGCATTCTTTATCCATTCGTCATTCAGGAGCAAGTTGTTCAGTTTCCATGTGATTGTGCAGTTTTGAGTGCTTTTCTTAATCCTGAGTTCTGATTTGATTGTGCTGTTGCCTGAGAGACTATTTGTTATGATTTCTGTTCTTTTGCATTTGCTGAGGAGTGATTTACTTCCAATTATGTGGTCAGTTTTGGAGTAATAGCAATGTGGTACTGAGAAGAATGTGTATACTGTGGATTTGGGGTGGAGTGTCCCATAAATGCCTATTAGGTCCGCTTGGTCCTAATCTGCATTCAAGTATTAGATAGCCTTGTTGACTTTCTGTCTTGTTAATCTGTCCAATATTGTCAGTGGAGTGTTAAAGTTTCCCACTATTATTTGCAGGAGTCTAAGTTTCTTTGCAGGTCTTTAAGAACTTGCTTTATGTATCTGGGTGCTCCTGCATTGGGTGCATAAATATTTAGGATAGTTAACTCTTCTTGTTGCAGTGATCCTTTCACCATTATGTAATGGCCTTCTTTGTCTCTTTTGATATTGGGAGGTTGAGGCAGGAGAATCACTTGATCTTTGTTGGTTTAAAGTCTGTTTTATCAGAGACTGGGATTCCTACCCTGCTTTTTATTGTTCTCCATTTGTTTGGTAAATCTTCTTCCATCCCTTTATTTTGAGTCTATGTGATTCTTTGCATGTGAGATGGGTCTCCTGAATACAGCACACCGATAGATCTTGACTTTTTATCCAGTTTGCCAGTCTATGTCTTTTGATTGGGGCATTTAGGCCATTTACATTCAACGTTAATATTGTTATGTTTGAATTTGATCCTGCCATTTTGTTACTGCTGGTTGTTTTGCCCATTAATTGACGTGGCTGTTCATTGTGTCATTATTCTTTGCCATTTGGTACGTTTTTGCAGTGACTGGTACTGGTCGTTCTTTTCCCTGTTTAGTACTTCGTACAGTAGCTCCTGTAAGGCAGGTCTTATAGCGATGAAATCTCTCAGCAATTGCTTGTCCATAAAGGATTTTATTTCTCCTTCACTTACGAAGCCTAGTTTGGCCAGATATGAAATTCTGGGTTGAAAATTCTTTTCTTTAAGAATGTCGAATATTGGCCCCACTCCCTTCTAGCTTGCAGGGTTTCTGCCAAGAGATCCACTGTGAGTCTGATGGTCTTTCCTTTGTGGGTGACCCGACCTTTCTCTCTGGCTGCCCTTAGGATTTTTTCCTTCATTTCAACCCTGGTGAATCTGACAACTATGTGCCTGAGGGTTGCTCTTCTTGAGGAATATCTTTGTGATGTTCTCTGTATTCCCTGGATTTGAATGTTGGCCTGCCTTGTTAGGTTGGGAAAGTTCTCTTGGATAATATCTTGAAGAGTGTTTTCCAACTTGTATTCATTCTCCCCATCACATTCTGCTACGCCGATCAAGCATAGATTAGGTTTTTTCACATAATCCCATAGTTCTTGGAGGCTTTGTTCATTCTTTTTTCACTCTTTTTTCTCTAATCTTGCCTTCTCATTTTATTGCATTGATTTGATCTTCTCTCTCTGATATCCTTTCTTCTGCTTGATCGATTCTGCTTTTGAAATTTGTGTATGCCTTGCAAAGTTCTTGTGTTGTTTTTAGCTCCATCAAGTCGTTTATGTTCTTCTCTAAGCTGTTTATTCTCGTTAGCATTTCGTCTAACCTTTTTCCAAGATTCTTAGTTTCTTTGCATTGGGTTAAACATGGTCTTTTAATTCAGAGAAGTTTGTTATTACCCACCTTCTGAAGCCTGCTTCTGTCAATTCGTCGGATTCATTCTCTGTCTTTTTTTGTTCCCTTGTTAGTGAGGAGTTGTGATTCCTGGTAGAAGAGGTGTTCTGTTCTTTGATGGTTTCATCCTTTTTGCGCTGTTTTTTCCCATCTTCGTGGATTTATCTCCCTTTAATCTTTGAGGTTGGTGATTTCAGGAGTCTCTGAGTAATGTTTTCTGTTGAAGTTGGAGCTATATCTTTTTTGGCCTGTAGAGGGCGCTGCTGGGCTCTCTCGGGCTCAGTCAGGATGTTGGGTGGGTGGTCCTTCCCTGGAGCTTGTTTGAAGGTGAGATTGGCCCCGCCTTCCCAATGGCGGCTGTCCCAGAGCTCGATCTTCCTGGTTGGGGTCAAGCTGATGTATTTGCTGCCAAGTTCTCTAGTGAGGGCTTCCGTCTGAGTTCCGTGGAGGTGGGGCCTGCCAGGCCTTATGGCCTATTTCCCTGCTTTCAACTCTGCCTCCCTCTCGGGGATGGTCTGTCCTGCTGGCGATAGTCCAAACTCTGGCCCAGGTCCCTGTGACAGCTTGCCATTCCTGGCTGCTGCACAGATTTGCATCTACTACCCACAGCGCCCCACCGTCTGGCAGGCAGGGCTCTTGTGGACCCTGGGTTGCAGGAGGGAGGAGGTAGGCAGAGGATCCGGAGCACGGAGGGGGTTAAGTCCCCTGAGGCTCCGAACGTTTCAGCTGGGGACGCATTCCCCCCCACACACACACCCCACCAGTCTTGATTTTCCCCCTTGGCAGCTCTCGCCCTGTGACTCCTTCCCTGGGCCTAATTTCAGTGCCCAATTAGTCCCACAGAAACGAGCCTGGCATATCATTTGGAATCCTGATGTTCTCTAGCCCTCTGCATCTCATTCGCTGGGAGCTGCATTCCAGTACTGGCTTCTCTTGGCCATCTTGGTGCCACCTCGCCCACTATTTTTAGTTATTCTAACTAATATTTCTGTTTGGACTGCTCAGAATTAACTACTGATTTTGTGGATCAAAGATGGAGATTCGAATACATCAATTTCTCAGGTCTTCGAGGGAGAAATCACTGATGTAACTTCTAATGAAGAGCTGTGTCTACTGGATGCCAAGTCTTGTCTCTCCGCGCATTTTAATATGCCACTTTCTCAGTGTAGCACCCCCGTGCACTAGACAGGGAACAATAGTGAGCACCTTCTAAAAGGGAGGCCTTGATTTGTGAGCGAAACCCCAGATGCTCTTCAAAACACACAATTTGCTATGTTGATAACATATCATTTCAGAATTTATCAGTTAAAATGATAACTAATGTTTACTGTTAAATAAAATGCAATTTCACTGAGAGTGAACAAATCTTAGTTGAGAATCAGAGAAGAAAAATTCAGTCATGAGGTGTTTTTTTTTTTTTTTTTTTGAGATGGAGTTTCATTCTTGTTGCCCAGGCTGGAGTGCAATGGCATGATCTCCGCTCACCGCAACCTCTGCTTCCCTGAGTAGCTGGGATTACAGGTGGGTACCACCACACCCGGCTAACTTTTGTATTTTTAGTAGAGACAGGGTTTCTGCATGTTGGTCAGGCTGGTCTTGAACTCCCAATCCCAGGTGATCCACCTGTCTTGGCCTCCTAAAGTGCTGGGATTACAGGCATGAGCCACCATGCCGGGCCATGAGTTGTTTTGTTTTTTTAAAAATATCCCAGCTCATGCCTGTAATCCCAGCACTTTGGGAGGCCAAGGTAGGTGGATCACCTGAGGTCAGGAGTTCACGACCAGCCTGACCAACGTGGAGAAACTGCATCTCCACTAAAAATACAAAATTAGCCAGGAATGGCGGCACATGCCTGTAATCCCAGCTACTTGGGAGGTTGAGGCAGCAGAATCACTTGAAACTGGGAAGCGGAGGTTGCAGTGAGCCAAGATAGTGCCATTGTACTCCTTGCTGGGCAACAAGAGGGAAACTCCATCTCAAAAAAAAAAAAAAGAAAAGAGAAAAAGATCCCATAAGGCCGGGTTCAGTGGCTCATGCCTGTAATCCCAGCACTTTGGGAGGCCGAGGTGGGCAGATCACCTGAGGTCAGGAGTTGGAGACCAGCCTTGTCAACATAGTGAAACCCCCTCTCTACTAAAAGTACAAAAATTAGCTGGACGTGGTGGCATGCGCCTGTAGTCCCAGTTACTCTGGAGACTGAAGCAGAAAATTTCTTGAACCCAGGAGGTGGTGGTTGCGGTGAGCCAAGACTGTGACACTACACTCCAGCCTGGGCAACAAGAGTGAAACTCTGTCTCAAAAAGAAAAAAAATCTCATAAAGATAAGTAAAAAAGGGAGATTTAAAATTCCCTCTTTGCATCCTTTTCATGCCTGTGCAGTTACCAGCGGGTAAGAGCAAATGATCTTACCTTATGACTTTTATTTGTGTGTCTCCAAGTCGAATTCCATGGGTGCGATGGAAATCCTTGCCTTGGGCTACCTGTTCCAGAGACCCAAACATTCAGTGTACTTGGCATTGATTGGATATTGAAACAACTAAGAAGACAGATATTTTAGAGCATATTGTTTTGAATAAAGGAACATCAGGATGGAGTGTTCATGAGTCTAAACTTGCTAGCCAGAGTCCCTGGTATTGAACTCTTTCTTGCCCATGCACAATTTGATAGCTGTGTAATCTTAAGCAAATATTTAACTCCTCAGAGACTCGGTTTTCTCATCTATAAAATGGGGTTAATAATGCTGCTTACATCGTAGTGTCATGGTGAGGTTTTAAGGAGTTTACAATGTGTAATGAGTTCAGAATGGTGGCTGGCATACGATAAGTGCCATGTAGCTCTTGACTATTATTATTAAGTGTGGCTGATTCAAAATAAGCACGGTTTGAGGTAGACCCTCGGTTTTGGAGAAAGGGTAGCTAGTGATTAAGGAATCAAAAACACGGTTACAGTCATGGAAAACAAAAGGCCTGAGCTCCCTTTAGTGTGAGAGGGACTCTAGGAAAAGGAAAGGCAGAAGGCATGGGGTTTGGGATATTTTTTGTCTCCTTTCTCAATATTTGGATGTGTCAGAAAAAGAAATGTAGGGAGAGCAAGGGTCGCAAGCGTGTTTCTGCCTCGGTCATTTCAGGCAAATTTATTCTTTCTTCAGTGTCTTTTGAGAAAGGTTAGCTGATGCATGTAATACAGGAGTGATCAAAATAGTAAGCTATAAATTAATAGTGTTATTTAAGTGTGTGTGTACAAGACAGTACGGTTATAAGATGAGACATTCTCATGTTTTCTAGAACCACAAGATACTGAAGAAAGTCAATGCCCTCCCATCTCCCAGCTTTCAGACCCCTTCAGAATGCTCTCCACTTTGACCTGTTTAAGTTTATTTTAATTAAACACACACACACACACACACACACACACACACACACACACACACACATTTCCAAGGAATAGATGTTTTAAGTACGGTTCATTCTTTGGAGGGGGTGTATGTGTGCCACGTGACAAGTGGTTGCCATGGTAATTTCTCATTATTGTTGAATTGAAAAATAATTACTCTGGCAAAAATCCCACGTAACCTGTCAGTGCTTAAGTTAAAGATGCCGGGGGGCAGCCCTGGCACCAGGATCCTGTTTTTGGTGAAGAGGAATAGGGTTGGGAACAGGAGAGAATCCAGGATGGAAGCAAAATGCTTCAGTGGATTTTTAAACATAATTAAGACTTTCTTTTCCTGTTTGACATCCGTCTATGTCTCATCCTGATACATGGTTAGGCTGCTGATGAAATTTGGGCTCACCTGTGAGGTGGGACAAAAGGACCAAGGAGTATAATAGCACAAATGCATGTAGGGGATTGTTTAGAATAAAGAAGTTTTGATGGTATTTTTACCTAATTAAAATATAGAAGAATTGTCAACACCACTTCCCCTGTTGTATTCAGGCTGAGTTAATTTTATCTTTATTTACCTGGAGGCTGCTGTATGTTATTGTTACTTTCTAGCTTTGGGGAAAAGAACTCAGTTTTTACTTGTTAATATTCACTAAACACTCACCACGCACAGTTCATTTACTAAACAACAGCAAGGATTGGAAGTACTGGCCTGTTGGGAAGAGGTCTGTCCCAGATCAGAAGCCTTGAGGCAGGGTGCACAGAGCCCAATGTACACACGAGTTTAGGCATTTGACTGCTGATCCTTGAGTCATCGTGGAGGGCCACGGAAAAGCCATGCTTGCTTTTTTTGTGTCAGGGTCAGGAAATAGTCCTCCTTTTGGTTAATTAAGCCGTTAATATACACTCCTCTTTTAAGAGAATGATAGGCAAACTTGTAGTATTCTTAGTAGTGTTACTCCATTTTTGCATCTTTTTTGGACTTCTAGATGTTTATCTTTCTCCCAGTAGAGCTGGTCTCTGTTTTGCAATTATGCTGCTCCTGCTACTAGATTCCACTTGGAAATATATTGCTTAACAGTACTCTTTGAATCTCTACCCATGCATCAATCAGACCAGATGCTTTTAATATGAAAGTACAGGGACCTCCTAATGAAAGGACCAAAATACAGACGAGTGCAAACCCTATGTCTATGCATGTCCACTTTAGGCATATGCCTGAGAGGAATTCCTACTTACAAGCACAAAGGAAAACTACAGAGACATTTACGGCAGCATTGTTGTGATTACCAAAATATTAGGAACTATCTGGAGATTATTAGTAGCAAAATGTTTAAATAAAATGTATTACCACATATTTATTCAGTGCATTAGTATGTAGCTTATATGAGGAAAGAGAGACCGAATATATAAACTGGGGCCAGGTGCAGTGGCTCATGCCTGTAATTTCAGCACTTTGGGAGGCTGAGGCAGGTGGATTGCTTGAGGTCAGGAGTTCAGGACCAGCCTGACCAACATGATGATCCCATCTCTACTAAAAATATGAAAATTGCCAGGCGCGGTTGCTCACACATGTAATCCCAGCACTTTGGGAGGCTGAGGCGGGTGGACCACAAGGTCAGGAGATTGAGATCATCCTGGCTAACACAGTGAGACCTTGTCCCTACTAAAAATTACCAAAAGTTAGTTGGGTGTGGTGATATGTGCCTGTAGTCCCAGCTACTAGGAAAGCTGAGGCAGGAGAATCACTTGAACCTGGCAGGCAGAGGTTGCAGTGAGCTGAGATTGTGCCATTGCACTCCAGCCTGGGTGATAAGAGTGAAACACCATCTCAAAAAAAAAAAAAAAAATTATCTGGGCATGGCGGTAGGTGCCTGTAATCCCAGCTACTCGGGAGGCTGAGGCTGGAGAATTGCTTGAACCTGGGAGGTGGAGGCTGCAGTGAGCCAAGATTGCACCACTGCACTCCAGCCTGGGTGACAGAGCAAGACTCCGTCTCAAAAAAAAAGTAAAATAAAATAAAAGTAAATTGGATAGGTCTCCAAACACAATGTTGAATTTAAACAAATCACAGTTAAGGAAGAAAACATAATGTATCCTATCATGTAAGTAGAATATTAAAAACAAAAGAGGACTGTATATGAATGGAATCATTCATGTATCTACATATAAAAGATGGAGACCCATATGGTTTTCATGAGACAGTTGTTTAGCGAGGAGAGAGAAAAACAGAGCAGCCAGAACATTTATTTATATTTGTAACTTTTAATTACTTTAGAAAAGGAAAATGAAATAATATTGCAATAATTATTAATTCCAGGCAATGGGCTCAGGAGTCTTCGTCATATTCTTTTTTGTTCTCAATTTGTAAAATTAATAAAGTAAAATTTGGCTTGTTTAATGACAGGCAGCCAAGTGCATTCATGTGCTACAAGAAATCTTCACCAACATTTCACTGAGATGTATAATACTCCCAAAATGGCTCAATAGCATGGCAGTATAGTAAGATAATTTTTAAAAAATTTCTGCCTCCATATGAACTCTGACATGCATGTCTGGGGCATTCTATTGATGTGAAATAAGATATCGGTGATGTGACAGAGAGAAGATTTCGCTCAAATGGTCTTGGCCCCTAGCCACTGAGATTAGATTTTAAGATTCCTACAATTATAGAGAAAGAATCTCACTCACTCTGTGGGTAGGGTCTCATCCGTTTCATCCATTTTTCTACTCCATTGTTGGGTACTAAGTTATAGGAGAATTCTGCTGAGGATGGATAGATACATAATACTCATTCCCTATCCTTAAGTAACTTAGTCTGCTGGAGCTGTCAGAACTTTAGGAAAACGTGTATTACAAGGTAAGGTTTCCATGATAATTTCACATACCCTCCATTGGGAGTATAGTTGTCAAGATTTCCTAGTACAAGAGACAGTGAAAGAGGGGTCCACAAACTGGATCTTGGCCTTTGCTGGACATTACAGGTCAAGAGAATGACATATGCAAAGGCAGGGAGGCACAAAAAGTTGACGAGGAGCCCTTGATCCTGAAAGGTGAGCTGCTGGAGGTCCCTTGGCTACACACAGAGCTGGGAGGCCAACTCCAGGGCTCCTGAATGCTGGATCCTTTCTGGCATGGTAAGAATGTTTTTTTCCTTTGTATACAATCTCTTTTAGCTTAGATGCATCAAGTGTTGTATCTCTTATATCTGCCAGTCCCAGATGTGTGTGCCATTCAATACAAATGAGAACAAGATATCAGACGCGTGGTTGTGTTTTAAGAGCATGTGCTTATACCCTTACTTGGAAGTCCCAAAAGGTTGATCTTTATCTTTTGGGCAAAGATGAGACTGGTCAGTCTCAGTGCACCTCCTGGTTAATCTCCAAGTTAGTTGACTTGGGATGATCATGTGAGTGGAGTGAGAGTGGTCAGCTGCACCTTGCTTCACCTCTGAAGTTTAGGGGAACCAGATTTAGTGAGCTGCCCTTATGGGATCCTTCATCAAAACAGCCTTGATAACCTAACTCACGCAGCCTCCTACTGGCTGTCTTGCTGAACTTGGCCACATTGCCAGATCCAAAAGGAGAAAGGGCCATTTTTGTGGTTTTTCCGTTTCTCCAATGATGCTGGCTTTAACTTTACGGTCAGCAGGTGAAACTGCCAGCCTGTACATGAAATTGCAGAATTTTAACTAATACAGTTTCTTTAAATGACCACGGTCTCTTTTTCTTCATCACATGTGGCCAAGCAGAGTGCTCCTATCCTCTCTGTTGTAGGGTCCATATCATTCTAGATGACTGACAATGAAAACTTGGAAAATGGAGGGAATTATTATTATTATTTTTTGTGTAAGGATTCTTCACAACTCATTGGGTAGCTGTGTCACCAAGAAGACTTGTTAGATCTTCTGCTAGAGAATTCTGTTTGGCTCATCAGAGGTCTTAGCCACTCCCTAAACTCATAGTCTCTTTATTATGCATGTTAGTTCTGCAGAATTGCCTAACTGATCTGAGAAACTATTCCAGACAACAGAATGGAAGCAAGAAGTGTTCCAAAAGGAGATTTATTATCAGGAAAACCATGTGAAGGTGGGGAAAAGGGTATGAGCTCCGAAAGGCTGAAGGGGAAGCTTCCTCTAGTCAATGCTGACCTCTTCCTCTAACTCTTGTAAACAATTTTTGGCCTTCAACCTAAAGTTGGAAATAACTTTTTTTTTTTTTTTTTTTCTGAGACTGAGTTTCGCTCTTGTTGCCCAGGCTGGAGTGCAATGGCTTGATCTCGGCTCACCACAACCTCTGCTTCCTGGGTTCAAGCAATTATCCTGCCTCAGCCTCCCGAGTAGCTGGGATTACAGGCATGCACCACAACACCTGGCCAATTTTGTATTTTTAGTGGAAACTGGGTTTCTCCATGTTGATCAAGCTAGTCTCAAACTCTTGACCTCAGATGATTCACTGACCTCAGCCTCCCAAAGTGCTGGGATTATAGGTTTGAGCCACCGTGCCCAACCAGGAAATAACTTTTTAAGTAGAATTATTTACAAAAAAGCATGTATTGGAGTTAGGCAGACTTGTTATGCGAACTTCAACTTCATCATTTTCTTGCTTCCTGAACTTTATTGAATACCTTACCTTTTTTTTGAATTTTAGATTCTCTATGAATATTTTAAGGGTTAAATGAGATAATGATGAAAATAATAGTTGATATGCCGGGCAGTTTCCCTTTAGTCCTCACAGCCCACCGAGGTGATTATTCCCACTTACCCAATGAGCAAACAGATGCAAAGAAATTAGGTGAATTGACTGAGGTTATCGAACTATTAAGGGGCAGAATTTATATGTACCAGTCAGTATAATATAGAAGTTAAGGACATAAGTTCTCTATAAGGCTGCCTGCTCTGCCCCTTGGTAGCAGTTAGGGTAGTTGTGAATATAAAATGGTTTAATACATGTAAAGCACTTAGAAAATTCAGGGTTACAGATCCTATCGTTAACCCAGGGCCCCCAAAATGTGTTCTTTCCATAATCAACTTCCTTCATATACTGCCAACACAAGACTGGCTATACCCAACACTTAGCAATTTTTGGATTAAATCTCTACTCTTTTTATTCCCTTCCTACATAAACATTTGTTCTGTCATAACTAAAGACTAATTCAAAAGCTGTGTGTGTGTGTGTGTGTATGTGTGTGTGTGCACATTCACATGTGGGGGGGATTGAAAATTGCAGTTTAAATATACAGCACGTCATTTTCATGCCAGTTTAAAATTATTGACCAAGAGACAAAGTAGGGTCCATAATCAGAATCTCTAGGCAATTTTGTAGAGTGACTTCCCTGAGTTGGATGTGTGATGGCACAATAAAAAAATTCATCCATCCATCTATCTATTAATTTCTCCTATCAGCCAAACAAAAATATTACTTTATCTACTTATTATATGCCTGGCACTACAAACTTAATGTGACATTTTTGTTCAAAGATGTTCTTACAACATTTGTGACCAAAACCAATTATTTGTGTGTGTGTTGGGGGGGTTACCTAATGTGCCCATTCTCCCAGCAAAACTGTTCTGAAATTTCCTGAGATGCTGATTCATCCCATGTTCCACTGAAGCTAGTTTGAATCATATGACATTTCTCATTCTTGGATCATTATGTCTCTTTCAACTACTGCCAAAACTCACGTATTCAGGCCCTGTGGAACCTGTAAAACTGCTCATAGACATTTCTCGAACCTCACTGTAACTTGAGTACTTTCTTTTCTCCCAGCGACCTCAGGTCAGCCAGCATTTTTCTTGGCTTTTGCCTTGCAGTGGTTCATTTTCCAGCAGAAGTGTCAGAGATCAAGAGTTATATTATCAGAAAATAGAGGGTAATATGGTTTGGCTGTGTCCCTTCCCAAATCTCATCTTGAACTGTGTAGTTCCCATAATCCCCAGTGTGGTGGGAGGGACTTGGTGGAGATGCTTGAATCATGGAGGTGGTTTCCCCCATCTTATTCTCATGATAGTGAGTTAGTTTTCACTAACTCATGAGATCTGCTGGTTTTATAAGGGACATCCCCCTTCACTGGGCACTCATTCCTCTCCTCTCCTTCCACCATGATTGTAAATTTCCTGAGACCTCCCCAGCCATGCTGAACTGTGAGTCAATTAAACCTCTCTCCTTTATAAATTACCCAGTGTTGGGTATATCTTCATAGCGGTGTGAAAACAAATTAATACAGAGTGGATCCAGTCACTGGACCTCTGAATAATGCGCAAAATAAACGAGAAGTAATAAATTTTTATTCATATTTTTAACTGTGTCGTAGACAGATGCTATTGCCAGGAAAATGGGTTGCTAATGGTTGAAGTGATAGGGAAAAGTGTTTGATTTATAAGCAGACTGTTTTATAATGTTCATTTTTTTTGTTGGTTTTTTTTTTTTTTTTGAGACCAAGTCTCACTCTATAGCCCAGGCAGGAGTGCAGTGCACAATCTCGGCTCACTGCAACCTTCGCCTCCCAGGTTCAAGTTATTCTCCTGGCTTAGTCTACTGAGTAGCTGGGATTACAGACACCTGCCACCATGCCTGGCCAATTTTTGTATTTTTAAGTAGAGATAGGGTTTCACCATGTTGGTCAGGCTGGTCTCAATCTCCTGACCCCAGGTGGTCCACCCACCTTGGCGTCCCAAAGTGCTGGGATTACAGGTGTGAGCCACTGCGCCTGGCCATGAAGTTCATTTTCAATGCAGTTCTTTATAAAGGGGAATGCCTCTTGCCCTAGATATGATATTAAAAGATAGTAGACAGAGGCAGGGAAGGGGGTTTTTATTGATCTTCACTATCTTTGGGGTGCTCTCCTGAGTACTTTACACCTTCTAATTTATTTAATCCTCAGATCTGTGTTGCCAGATAGTTACTGTTATTGTTGTCATCAACTATATAGTTATTGTTATCAACAACTTATTAGTAAGCAGATAGACTGGGAAAGGTAGAATAAGTTGCTGAATTCACGTAGCTGGGAAGAAGCAGTGCTGCCCGCAGGACTGAATTCTGCCATGATATATTACCAACTGCTGTAGTATGCAGCTCCAGGCAGTCTCCTGAGCATGAGTCCTGGCTACAAGCCTGCATGAGTCCTCCTACAACAAGGCAAGGAGCTCAGCAAAGAAACCAACCTGAGACTAAATATTTCCTTTCCACTCTTTCTCCCCTCTTGCTGAACCCCAATCTCCCTCACAAAGACTGTCAGGGAAATGTGGCAGGTTGCTGTGCAGAGCAGAGGATGGGTAGGTCGGAGATGTCCAGTGGTCTGAGTTTAAATTTCATCTGTGACATTTATTTGCTGAGTGTACTGGAGCAAGTGACATTTACTACCTTAGCTTTGGTTTCTGCAGTTGTAAAGTAGAGATAATGTGAGCAGCTTCATTCATTCACAGAGCTGCTTTTATGAGTAATACCATGGGCTAGACACTGTTCTGGGGGCTGGGAGATAAAGCAGCAAGCAAAACAAAACCCCTGTGTACAAGAAGATTATATTTGTATTGAAGAGAAAACACACACACACACACACACACACACACACACACACACACACAGAAGAAATGGATTCTTAGCATGGATTAAGTAGGAAAATACACATAAAGTCGTTAGACTAGTGCTTGGCATGTGGTAAACACTCAATAAATGTTAACTGTGACTCTTTTTCCATCTGTGTAGTGATTTAAAGTCAAATAAACCAATGTATCCAGTCTTCTGAATAGGGTTTCTTTCCCTGGCAGATTCTTCCACTTCTAGGCCCACTGAGTTTTCTAAAATCTCCACGAGCTGCCAGAGCATTGAGGCCGTGTGCCATGGTCTCAGACGTGGAGTGAAGCTGCCTGTTTAGTTGCTCATGTGATTGTCTTCTGCAAGTGGATTTTAAGCCCTTTGAGGGTAGGGACCAGTCCCTTATTCAGCATTCTGAAGGCCTGCGCATAGTTAAGTACCCAATACTTACTTGTTTCTGAAAGGAGAAAAGGCAGAGTAGTTTGTACGTGGATCCATGCATTGCTCTTTGGTGGTTTCATATCTACCCTGTTTTACTGAGAAAAGGATTGGCTTTTGCTATGGTGATTGGAAGGAAGCCAGAGAGAGACAGAAAAATTCATTTGCCTGAGCTGCTTCTTTTCTGAAGGAGAGGATGGCATCAGTCTTCCGTGGCTCCTTAATTATTCTTGCTGGGACTGAGGGCTCATTCCTGAGGCCTGCCAGTGACAACAACTTAATGTTGTCATAAGCAGAACAACTTAATGGGAAGAAGAGAGGCCTGTGATATCTCTGCCAGGACCCAGCAGTGGGACTATTACATGGGGAGTGGCAATTCCCCTTTTGTCTCCCCTTCCATCTGACAGGCAGCTGGGATGCATCTTGTCTTCAACTCACAATTCTCTGGAAAAATATGGTGCTTAAGAATTTTGGGATAAATTGGGTTCTATACGGAGAATTAGGCTGGGATGTGATTCCTCCTGTAAATATGACACTCTGTATAACCTTCTTTATTCACTGTGAGAGGGGGCCATCTTCTCCCCTTGGAGATTAACAGTGATTCTAACTGCCTTAAACTGGGCCACTTCCAAAGTGTTTTCTGCATGAGCAAGAGAAACATTCAACCCAAGACAAACAAACAGAATTATATGGATGGCTTGCATTCTGCTGAACTGCTCTATTTTTAATAATCTTTTAAAAAACAAGCTAGTGGTTGCCTATCTTCTTAAAAACAAGAACAGTCCATATATATGTGATAATTACTTGTCTGAGAGCTTCTCAATCAATCAATCCATCCATCCATCCATCCATCCATGTATCTATACTTGTATCTTTTACAGGATTATTTGCATGCAGTAGAGCTAGGAGCATCTCTTTCGATTAAATTATGTTTAACCTGGTTGTAATATTGTGGTGTCTATTTATAAAAATGAACTCTTGAAAGAGCAGAGAGACAGAGAGAGAGAGAAAAAATGTTGAGTGTATTTTACATTAAATGCAAACTCTTGTCAAAAAAGATCACATTGTGTTTTATAGCACATTTATTAAATCTCCCCAAATATGTCCTGGAGAATTAATTTTCATTCGGTTGGTTTTTAGCTCACTTATCGAATTGGAATTTGAGGCAATTAATTTGAAGAGTGGCCACCTACCCACCCACGCTTTCCTAGAACACCCACACACATATGGGAAGTAACGAGCAAGCAGTAACTGAGTTTTTCTTTCTCTTCCCTTTTCTTTTCCTCTTTGAAATATTTACCACTCTTGCCTGTTAAATAAATGATCTGTCTCTTTACAGGATAGTGACAACCTCTGGTGGGACGCATTTGCCACTGAATTTTTTGAAGATGACGCCACATTAACCCTTTCATTTTGTTTGGAAGATGGACCAAAGCGATACAGTAAGAAAGAAGTTTATTTTTCTAATATTTCCTCTTTTTGTTCCTGTAAGAAAACCACAGGGGTCTTCAGAGAATAGCACAGAGCTGACAGCCTGACAATAACGCCTCTACTCCTGACAATGTTCTTGCTTCCCATCAAGTCATTGTCACCGGGTGGCAGCCCGAGCTGGCTCTGAGAGATTTCTTTCCAGGCTTAGAATGTTTGGGTATTTGCCTGTTTAGAGAGCAGGGTAAATATGAACCAAGTCACCCAGTGATGAGTGGGAGTGGAATGATGGAAAGTTTCCATGCATTTCTTCTCTGCCACCCTTTATCCTTGACGGTTCACACTTGACATCCAATGTTCTGCTTCTGAAGGTTCTTAAAAAAAAAAAAAAAAAAAAAAATCTTCCTACTGTCACTGTATCAGCCACATTCTTTTAATTCCGTCTTATCAATTATCTCAGGTATTTACTGACAAGTGCTATCTTTTCTTGGGCGGGGGGAGGCCACAGTAGCTTTGAACATACAGTTTGGGATTAGTGTTGACAGAATTGTAGTTCCTTGTCTTTCAGGCAAGTGATAACTCTTTAAAGATCCTCAGATTACAGCCTGTGGCACCCTGGGTAACAGCTCATCTGTCCTGATTAGGTTCAGCCAACTTGTCAGAGATCAGATTTTCTAGTTGTGCTATCAGACCAGGAGGCATAGATGCATCAGCACAAGAGCAATTAATGTCCAGTTAGATCAGAGAGAGATGCGTTATTAGAAATCAGTGTTGCACGTAGGAAAGAATCCATCAGAGGAAAAACATCCCCACTGTCACAATGATGAAGACACCAGCCGTGGTATAAATGAGTCAATCCAGAACATTTGAAAAATTAACAGGTAATAGGGTTCTTGATACATACAATTGAAAGCTCTGATGGTTGCTAATCTATTTCAAAGCCACTAGGGAACAACAATTTGAAAAAAATTGGGGGAGGCTTTAGGCAACTTGGTGTTATTTGCATACTCTTAACTATACTAGTAGCATCGATTGCATAATTAGCTGATTAGTTATGCTAATATATGCACATGGTGATTTTGCAATAACGTTAAATAGGGGAGAGTAGCTGAGTGGAGTTGCCACCCAACTGAAACTGGTTGCCAGGCACATCTCTATATTTGTGTCTCATAGACTTTTAAGGTTGTGGGACATTTCTAATCAATATTTTAGGTGAGAGGAAGGGCAGGTAGTATATTAGAAAATGAGCTGTTTAAAGCATCTTTATATACAACAAAGTGACTCCTGGTGCAAACACTGGTAAGCCTGCCTCACAGGAGTCCTGCTGAGTTAACTTGCTCTCTGGTGTGTGGGTGCCCCCCAACAGCCTCAAGCCCTAGAGAGGTGTTTCAGAAGTCCCTGGGAGATAAATGAACTCAGCAGTCCAACAATTACTCCCTGCTCAAAAAGCTGCCTGATCAATGGCGTATAATTTCTAACCAAGCAGTCATCCATCCTCTGAGCCACCTTATTTTTTTCTGAGGCATAAGCTCAGATAGCTTCAAGTTATTATTGTTTTATGTTCCTGTGCTTTGTTGGTTCGGGAATCCATCAGGGACTGCTCAGGGAACTAGAATTACAGTTTTAAAATATGTCCTAATACAACAGAGTCTGACTCTTCCCTCTGGTCCATCCCACCCCAGCATCATTTGGGAGTGAAGCATGATCATCGCCTGTTTAAGATCTTATTTCCATGTACAGGAGTGAATGCCTGACTACGAGCCATGGTTGCCCAGGTTTCTTTGTTTCTCCAAGCCAAAATATTTCCCGAGTGGAGAAGAGAAACAAAGATGATTGACGGTCTTGAGCCGAGTCTCATCAGCTGCCTTGCTGACAGCCTGGTGATGTGCACACGCTGCTGATGTGCGGGCTGGTGACAGCTGATTGACAGCTCAAGACTGGGAGACAAGGAAGATGAAGCTTGCTTAGAACGCCTGACGCACACTGTTTATGCAGCACTCTGTGCTCAGGCACTGCCACTTTAACCCGTTCGAGGTCCAGGCACGCTGTGCCAGGCTGGGCAGATGCCTGGCTGTCCTGGGACTGGAAGCTGCAGCCCTTCCTTCATGCTTCCCAGGAAGCTGAAAGCTTTGTTTTTCTGATGAGGAAAATAAGATTTGGCTATTTCATTTGTATTTGTGAAAAAAAAAAAAAAAGAATCCTTAATTACACACATACTAAATAATAAGAGATATTCTAGCTGAGGCTTTTTTAAGCCTTCACTAGAAAAAACTTTTCCTTCTTCCTCCCCATTGCTGATTTCTGGGCGGGGACTGGGGGGTCCTTTTGGCTCTATGATACCTTATCACTAAGTTGCCAAAAATCCTGTAATCGGTGTTTGCTTGTTTATTTGTTGTATTAGAATGTTATTTCCCTTATTAGAATGTTATTTCCTTGTGGATAAGAGCTTTGTTTTGTTAATTGCTGAATTCTCAGATTAATTCAGGAACTCACACTTAATAGGTGGCTCAGTAAGTATTTGTCGAATGGAAGAATAAATGAGTGAACAAATGAATAGACATTTGTAGAAAAGTTTATATCATCAAGTAAAATGTTGGCAAAGCAATCTTTTACTGAGATCTTTGGACATTTTTGAACGGGAAGAAATTGACCCATGGTGGTCTGCTGACATACTCAGACAAACTCTGGGATATAATCTAATCTTTGTTTATTTTTTTGAGATGGAGTCTCATTCTGTCACCCAGGCTGGAGTGCAGTGACATGATCTCAGCTCACTGCAGCCTCTGCCTCTGGGTTCAAGTGATCCTCCTGCCTCAGCTTACCTCGCAAGTAGCAGGGATTACATGTGCCCACTACCACACCCAGCTAATTTTTTTTTATTTTTAGTAGAGATGGAGTTTCACCATGTTGGCCAGGCTGGTCTTAAAGTCCTGACCTCAAGTGATCCACCAGCCCAGATTCACTTTGGCCTCCCAAAGTGCTGAGATTACAGGCGTGAGTCACCATACCTGGCTGTTCTGATAGATTTTAATAGAAACAAAAGTCCCAGCAGTATAATAATTTAAGAGATGATGATGTCCTCGGTGATATATTGTTCCTTTCATTCAGAATTCAGAAAGCTCCTCAGTATTTACCCTCTTCTCCATGCACCCCATCTCCTAAGCTCTTCACTCCCCTGGCAAGGGTGTGTCCACCCAGGTGGGATATGATTTGGCAGGTTGAAGCCACTGACGTTTTCTCAGAGCATAGGTGGTAATTTGTGGAGAGAGCTTCAGGATGGGCCAGGTTATTAGACTATGTAAGAAATTGGCTGTGCATCCCTAAGGCCACTTGCCTGTCCCTGCCCTGGACCAGGAAGGTGCTACTCTGGCAGCTGGAGAAGACGGCATTTCCAGGGAGGAAGTTCTTCCTTTGGATAATGTGGACTCTAGAAAAGAAAAGATAAGAGGTAGACAATTCCCTAGCAGTAGGTCAGTAGAATAAAGAACATTAGGGCTAAAAACGATTCTTTCTAACAATGGAAATTTGGACCAGAGAGGTTAGGTAGATGCCCCACAGGTGAGGCTGAGCCTCAAGTTTGCTGATTACAAAGTCAGCTTTCTTTTTCTTTCTTTCTTTCTTTCTTTCTTTGTTGCTTTCTTGCTTTCTTTCTCTCTCTCACACACAGACACACACACACACACACAGGCACACACACACACACACACACACCCCTATTCCTACATCATGCCATAGCTAAGGGAAAATAAATGATTTTATCAACACACACATTTCTGGTAACAGAAATAAGGGTCCCAAATAATTACTGTCCTTTATCTGAAACAGAAGACAAAAGAAGCCAAATATCAGGTTCCTCGAAGCCCTCTGTGCACCTGCTCTGCAGTTCTAAGTCCAGCAAGAAGTGTTGCTATTCCCTTCTCTGTCTTGGGTTAGGCTGATCACTTGCTGTTAGTTTCAAGCACAATATTAATTTCCCTTTGTTTTTTTTTAGGCATGTAGCAGAACTGTGCCCCACACTATTCTTCCTTATGAGTCACAACCACCATTTGGGTAATATGCTTCTTAGCCGAACTAGCCTGTGTCCAGGTCCACACCAGCCACATTCTTAGTGGTTCACAACTCTTTTGGAAAATATATCCTTGCTGGGAATAATACTTGGAGAAGGATGTCATGAGGCTCATGTCAGGCAGGCGATTCAGGGCCGAGTGTCTGGATGGTGCAGAAGAAAGGTCACAGGGGTTCAGTGCAAACTTTATTGGGCTTTAATCCACGCTTTGCTTGATAAACAGACTTCATCTTCTCGTGGGCAAATGAGTGTAATACTGCCATGACTGAGCTGGGTGCGGTGTCTCACGCCTATAACCTTGGGATTCCGAGGCGGGTGGATCACTGGAGGTTAGGAGTTCAAGACCAGCCTGGCCAATATGGTGAAACCTTGTGTCTACTAAAAATGCAAGAACTTAGCCGGGTGTGGTGGCATGTGCCTGTAGTCCCAGCTACTCGGGAGGCCGAGACAGGAGAATTGCTTGAGCCCAGGAGGCAGAGGTTTCAGCGAGCTGAGATCCTGCCACTGCACTACACTCCAGCCTGGGCAACAGAGAGATTCTGTCTCAAAAAAAAGAAAACCCTACCATCACTGGCTTCTGAAAATTAAATGAGATGTTATAGTCAAAGAGCTGAGGACCATTTGAAGCACTGAATGATCAATATTTATTATCATTGATATGCCTGGCCTGGCCTCACCACAGCTTCTGTGCATTGAAAAGGCTTCCCACTAGGCAGGAATTATTAAGTTCACAATGTGGACAGCCTGATGCAGAGGCTCCCTGGCCAGGTGGAAGTCCATACGACTTCTTTGCTGGGCAGTTCCTGCTGAAATGCAGGACTGAGGAGATTAGATTCTGCTCCCAGCATTCAAGTGTAGAAACCCACTCTCACTTCTGGTAAGTGGTGAGCAGGAGAAGGCAGTAGAGGGGGAACAGTGATTGAGAATGTGTGGGGCAAAAGACTCCAGAACACGTGGTTAAATTATGCGGAAATGGGCGTTACTTTGGAGGTTAGCGGGGAAATGGTGTAACTACCAAAATGCCGCCTTGTTTCAGAGCACTTTCTGTTAGCCTGTTTCTTCCAGAAAAGCTGACTCTTTTTCTAAATGGCCTCATTTGAAATGTAAGCGTTTGATGGGATGGTGTGTGTAAAGTTTTTAGTGGTGCTTCCATCCCTTTGAAAATGCTTCATAGCTCACTGATGGGCGTTCTTATTAGATTGGATTCCAGTAGGCACATTGATCCCTCTAGATTGAGATCTAGGACAATGCAGATACAATTTTCATTAACCCTTTAACTACTTTTTGTGGTTTGGGGCTGGGGGTCCCAGTAATTCTCTGTCACACACTTGTTATTTCATCTTGACCTTCGTTCTCTGCCTGGAATGAGGATTTCCAGCAGGACAACCCACATTCACAGCCACACTAGCCAAAAGCTATCCCATCGCTGCTGGGGGACATTTCACTCTCCAAAAAGAGAAAAGCTGTTTTAAGAAATGTCATCACTCTCTGTGCCTTTATTTTCCTCAGTCACCAAGGTTCATTAGATAGTCTGAAGATCATCAAATGCGCACCTCTGTGGGGCCATTTCTACACTCGCCCTTTCTATTTATATTGTCTTTCCTTACTTCCTTTACTTTTCCTGAAAGCTCCAATAGCTTTGCAATATTGACTAAGTCCTTCAATTTTGTCTTGTGATATGTGTTTTTATGTGTTGTGTATTTGGACATGTTCCCCTAAGGTAAAGAAATTCTGCAATGGGCCCAAGTAGTATCACTATCTCTGGTTACTGTTTTTCTACTGCTTTTTATTGGTTCGACCTCACACATCTGTATTTTTACTGTGTATGTATGAATTCTGAAAGCATTTTTTTCTCAATTTTCGCGTTCTCTAATATCCCATTACATGATTTAAAATATGTTTCTGGGAAAAAATCACTCCTTGGTAATATACATAAGGCGTTTTGACACCACACTTAATGACTACTATGGCAGGAATGTGGCCACTTAAAGTTACATTTAAAGAGGGTACACTGCAGCACATGGGGAAAGGGATTTCAAGCTCAAGAATTTAAAGCCAGCATGTGTTTTTCCTAGGAATAATGCCTTTATGGTGTCCACCTGAAACCTGGAAAGGCACAGTTTCCTCTGGCCACTACTTCAAGCTCATGAGCCTTCTCAGAAGGCATGGCCAGCTGTCTCTGCAGGCTTGGTCCTCCATAAAGTAATTTTGCTTCCCTAAACATTCCTCATTCCTTTGTTGTTTTTTTTTCCATCCATTGGGATGGAGATAAAAATCATGGACTTTGGATCCACACAGATTCATTTTGAATTTTTGCTCCACCATAACTGCTGGGTGTTAGGCATGTAAGATGACATTAGACATGTTGCTTAAACTATTTTAGCCTCAGTTTCTTCATCTGTAACATGTAGGTAATGATAATGCCAACAGTTTAGGGTACTTGTGATGGTTAAATGAGATGCACCTGTAACCTTAGCTTAGTGCCATTCTTGGAAAGCACACGGTAAATATTTACTGCATGAATTAATGAATGGATGAATGATTGAACAGGTGATTGAGTTAAACCTATGAGACAACAGCCACTTAGAATTACAGTGGAGGACAGTTTCCATTATTTATTTGGCAGATAGTGGGAAGAACTCTGATTTGGGGAAGAACCAGAACAGACTTGTCTTTTTTCTATATAAGAACCAAGAATTCAAGACAAATTGGGGAAAAAATGAATATTAATGGTAAATGGTGATTTGGACAAACAAGTTCCAAACAATTACAACTACACCATCTGCCCAACAGAGAGTGAGATTTTTCATCTCCCATTTTGTTGAGCAAGGAACTGCTGAACATTTTTCAAAAGCTGGTAATTTCTTTGGGCAAGTTACATGTAAAGAGTGGCCTCTGCATCTTGTTCACTGAGGACCGGAGGAAAGGAAATTGATTTTGATTGCATTCAAAAAATTATTTTCAAGAAAAGAATGCACTTCCTCAGAGTAGTCCTTGAGGGTTAATTATGGGAATGGATTCTTGCGGCTGACTGTGGCATCTTGGTTGCTTTAAAACATAAATGTCATTGTCTCAGATGACTCTAGACCATGCATTTATTCACATAGGATTCCATTAAATAGTTTCCGGATGGCTTTAGCCTCTGATGTTGTGATTTTATTTTATTTTTATTTTAAAGATGAGGTCTCACTCTGTCACCCAAGCTGGAGTGCAGTGGGAACTGATGGTGTGATTTTAGTGAGGGTCCGTTCCAGCAGCAGCCTTCATTAGGCTGGTGAGATTTGGAGCAAATTCAGCTAGAAGTAGAGCAGATTGTCCTTCGAAGTTGATTTGTTACTTCATTCATTCATGGATTCATTCATTCAGAGCTCATTGAACTCCTGCTGTTTGTCAGACATTGCCTTCCTAGGCAACACAGTTCTTGGGAGAAAGGCAGTTCATCACAAATTTTTAAATTTACTTTTTATTTTATTTTATTTAAAACCCTTACCTTAAATTAGCATAATCACCAAAGTTGCTCAGAAAGAGACTATTCTTGTGACATTAATGGAAAATCTAGGACTAGTCATAAAAAATACTTGAGAGAAAGCCCACAATTGATAGATGAACTGACAGATTTCTGAAAGAGAAAAAGGAGGCCCATCTCTTCCCATTTGTGGTTTCAAATTGATAGTATCAGAAGTCGCAAATTGGCCATAACATTGAATTGAACAGACATTCCATTCTCTCATGTCTGATAAATACCACACTAATGATCACATGAGATAATGGACAGAAAAGTGCTTTGAATGAATTTAAAGTGCGGTAAAAGTTGAAGGTATAATTATTATCAGATTTATAATTGATGTTTCAGATATGGTATGTTTTTATTGTCCCCTAATATAAGTCAAGCTGTTATGAAACCTGAGATGGTTGTTAGATCTTTTCTTATGGGGTTAAAATTGTCAAATATACAGGCTTAAAAGCAAGTCAGATCTATGACTGCCCTCACGAGCTTGTTTTGGAGGTCTGAATGAGGTACAAACCAGAAAATGGAAATTATGCACTCTTTGTCTGACTCTGTGTGACTATGTTATCTACGGAGTCCTGACTTTCGGTTTTATGGAGTATATTCCCTATAGTTTTCAAACCAAAATAACACTACCCCATAGTGGGTAAAACAAAATGTGTCAAACCTTTTCATTGTCACAATGACAGGTGTTGCTACCAGAATTTATTGTTTGGGGACTGGAAAAGAGAACTGTTCTACACAATACAAAAAAAAAAAAATTGTTAAGAAATACATTATCTGACTCTTTTTACCTTTAACTTTTTATCTTTTTGAAGTTAGGTTTGCCAGATGAAACGTAAGTATACAAATGTAGTACTTGAGACATACTTCTACTACAATATATTTGATATTTATCTGAAATTCAAGTTTAACTGGGCATCCTGTGTTTTCTTTGTTAAATATGGCAGCTTTACTTCAAGGACCCCAGTTCATGTTCAAATGTGAAATCTTGACAATTCCAAAGCAGCTACAGTATGGTGTGAGCATGACGCATTATATGAAAAAGACTAAGAGATCAACCTGTCCTTCTTATTCATAAGTCTTGCTTCTGTTTATGTCCAGAAGCTGTACTCATGAGCCCCAGCTAAAGAAAGAAACGCCCCAGCAGAGATTGGAAGTGAGGCTGCAGGTCAGAGTCTACCTGAATTTAAGTCCAAAGTCTGTATTACAGGCCTTCTACCGTTGACTGTGCCAGGCATCTGGGCAGGTGCTAAGCACACACATAATACAGTGATATATATATGGCTTACCCAAGGGAGCTTGCAGTATAACAAGGGAGACAGACCCATAAACGATGAACTCTAATGCAGTAGCATCCACCCTGCAAGAGTAATGCAAGCAAAGTTCTGTGATGCACTAGAGACCTAATGTACAGCATAATGACTACAGTCAATAATACTGTATTATATATTACGAGTTTTCTAGGAGATGATTTCAGGTGCTCTCACAACAATGGAAAATTATAGAAGGACATAGCTGTATTAGTTTGCTTGATTGTGGTAATCATTTCACCAAGTATATGTATATCGAAACATGTTGTACACCTTAAATACATACAATTTTATGACAAAAATAGAATTAAAAATATAAAAAGTACAATGAGGCACGGAAGAGGGGGTGTTGATCAAGTCTGCTCCTAGTGGAAAATGATTAAGCCTGGCAAAGACTTCTTTTTAACTTTCTAAAACCCTTAGTTCTTAATCTCATGACAGAAAAGACTCTACCATGATTTCCTTCAAATAGAAAACTTTAAATAGATATTTGTAAATGGAACAGATGATGCTGTGCTGGTAAACAGTAGAAATGTGACCCAAGACGTCTGATTATCTAGCCTACAGGTACATTACTAAACCTATGTTTTTTCCTATATTTTAATAAGTTTCCACCATCACAATCTCAAGTGACCACAGCCTGTTTTGTATTATAGAGCAATCTGGAAATTTGTCCATAAAAAGAACAAGGCTTGAGACTCATATTTAGAACCAAACTTAAAACCAAAATTATGAACCAAACTTAGAACCAAACTTAGAACCAAAATTATGCCTACCCAACCTACAACCATAAGACTGATTTTCTTTTTTCTTTGGTGCTTTGGACCATGAGATTGCTAGAGTATTTTACCACATAGTCTCACAACCTCCTTAGCAAACCCAATTATGGCATCAAATTTTACAGAATAAGAAGTTCTCAGCAATGGTTAACTAGGTACTTGAATCTTATTGAATGCATCTTACTGGGTATAATTTCAGTGGCAGCACCTATTTATTTATTTAGCCTTCTTCAATGACTTCCCATGTGTTATTTTTCTGTGCCTGGGGATAAGAAGATGAACAAAATCTCTTGCTTTGAAGGAACTAAAGATCTAGTGGAATATTGTTTCAAAGACTTGATTATTAGCAGATCTTAGCCATGTCTTTTCATAATAGATACCCTCTGCCTCTATTTATGAATCTGTTCCTAATAATGCTTCACACTCTATTTTTACACACGATTTCCAAATGCTACATTATTACCATTTTTTAAATGTACAGCATTTGGAAAAATCAGTGTTCAGCTGAGATGCCGACCTGTGTGCAGTATTTTGTTTTAAATAATACTGGCTGGTGACATTTTGGTTTAGTGGAGTGAGTCAATTCTAGGTATCCTCCCCTATAAGCCAATGTATAGCTTAATCTTCACATTCATGTCAAGTATTCGAGTTGTGAACACACCTTATTTATGCAGATGAGGTAAAATAAAGCTTTTGTTGAAGTCACATTAAATTAGTACTCTTCTACGGCTGTATTAAGCAATATTCAGATGGATTTCATTAAGAATGTAGAGGCTCCATGACAAAATTACCCATCAGGGTATGTTTCATTATTTATTATTTAATCAAGGTAATAATATTGGAGTATTGAATTTAGGAACTCACAGAGCTGGGTGCCTTCATGTATTTTGCTTTTATTATTCATTCCAGGAGAATCAGCTTCACACAACCATTATGCCGTGCTTGTTTATTTTTATGAAGTTGGTCCTTTCCCAATTGGTATTCTCCTTGATACTCTTTGATGGGAACTTACCTGTCACAATATACATTTTTTGGCTTTTCAACAAGTCAGGAGGACTCGAACTTGACAATAATGACACTAATTATCATTTTGAAGATCTGAAAAAGGAGGAAGTAAGGTCACCTGGGAGCCTGGTAATAAAGCCCCTCCCTTTTAATGAAGCACAGCACTGTTACTCCCTTACACAACAAAATCTCTTCTCCATTTTCTTGAAAGCAATAAGAGCATTACATTATTTTTACAAACTTTCCTAAAAATACTTTATGTCTGACTTATTCCTGGCTTTGAATAATCTTATTTGCAATTTGATTGTTTGTCTTTGTTTTACCTTGAAAAATGCATCATTTGCTGTGTCAGGATGAGGTTGTTACACTGAGAATAATGAAAAACCAAGAGCTCTTTCAGAATCTAATTATGAGTTTGCCCCAGTCAGTAATGCTTGGGAGGTTATTTCCTCCTAGACACACATAGTATCCATGGTATCTCCATGTTACTCTCATATTCCAGATAAAAATCAATCACCTGAGATGGTGCTCAGGTAAAAGATAATTATTTGTGTCTGTGTTTTCAGCATTAATGCAGGCTTTGAAAATATCCAAAAAATTAAAGTTAGCTAGCTGAGAGTTGTATTTGTCCATGTAAAAGTTCCTTTGGAAGTGTTCGTCATGTCACATATGTGAAGTACTAGCATTGTGAACTCAGCTATACTTATTCAGTGTTCACTTGAGGCAGTTAGAAAAGTTCAACTTTCAAGCTTTAAAACAATTAATAATAATTCTCTTTTTCAAATCTGCCTGCATAAAATAACTTAATTCGCATTCTTATTTGCTTTCCTTCAATAGGACCATAAGAGAAATGATTAACGGTGTTGGACTGATTATGTAAATAAACCAATAATTATATCCTTAATAGTTCTCCACACTTCTAGACACTGTACCAGAATGTATTTCCTATAAAATGCTTTAGTACTTAGAGCTCTATTATTTTTTTAAAAGATGGGCCCAAAATCAGTAATTATGAGTGTTATTATTCAGGTTCACAGCAGTGCGGCAGCTATTTTTCACTTGATAATTACCTTGTTAAACTAATGTCAGACCAGCGCCATGCCTTATTTCAGAAAATGGTCCACCAGCCCGGAGTAAGCAGGCCCAGCTGTGGAAATACTAAAAGATTTATTAAATCCAGGCTCGTCTTCAGCATTGCCTCATCGACATTAGTTATGCGAGTTATAAGAAGTTTTCTATTTCTCATTAGATGTTTGTAGCATCGTTCCTGAGGTCCCGCTGCAGCTCCTGACAGCTGGTGTTTCCATAGTCTTCCTTCTATTCCTAGCTCTGGGCTTTGTAGCCAACCAGGGCACCATTTAATTGGCACAATCTTGATTCAGAACCTTGAGGAGAAGACCCGTTCTCCTGGAAACTGGAAATACATATGATTCTATTTCACTTTATTATTTATTTATTTATTGAGACCGAGTCTTGCTCTGTTGCCCAGGCTGGCGTGCAGTGGCGTGATCTTGATGCGCTGCAACCTCTGCCTCCTGAGTTCAAGTGATTCTTCTGCTTCAGCCTCCTGAGTAGCTGAGACTACAGGCATGTGCCACCATGCCTGGCTAATTTTTGTATTTTTAGTAGAGATGGGGTTTCATCATGTTGGCCAGGCTGGTCTCCAACTCCTCACCTCCAGTGACTGGCACACCTTGGCCTCCCAAAGTGCTGTGATTACAGGCGCGAGCCACCGCACCTGGCCACCTATTTTTCCATATTTAAAACTGCAGTTTTATGTATGATCTCTTTCCCTTTGGCAAAGAAAAAAAAATCAAGACTCTCCAATATTAGCCATGGTTTTGGCTAAAACGAGACAGATACAGATTTGAATTTTTAGTCCCATGTAAGTGCTTCTTATTATGATATTACAATTTGCCAGAAAAAAAATGGAGTCAGACACTTAGTAGGCTCTTATCTTGGTGTTTTTCAAAAACATGTTCAATAATAACCTATTGGATTAGTTAATAAGTTAAAATGATAAACATTCTAATAACGCTTTACAGTTATGAAATGCTTTCATAAATCAGGACCACCTGTAAACTTACTGAGGGTGAGGACTGTGAGCCATTCACCTTTGTAGTCACTGTGCCTATTGCTGTGATAGAGAAAGGCCCATGGTTAATGTCTGCTGAGTAGGACTGGGTGACCATGTGTCATTCCATCCTCACTACAAACCTGGGAGCAAGTGTCACATTGACAATTTGTATTGAAGAGACGACAAAAGTGAGGTCTTAAAAGATGCAGAATTCAACTCTTCTGCTGTAGAGACCCATACTGTGGACCCTTTACCACCTCACTATTCAGAGCTATTTTTTTTTAACAATAGAGGATCTTTAAACATTCCCTGTTGGGTTTTAAAAAAATTCAAAACTCTTGCTCTGGATCCTGGAAACTTACCTCCCTCTCTCCCCATTCACTCCTCCTAGAAAGAGCACAGGTTAAGAATAATTAGCTCTTCATGGTAAATGTGTACCTGCAGCCTGTTTTTCTTATTGTAGTTAAGTGTAGATTGCTGAAATCCCTCCGACATTGCTGCTACAAAGCTGACATTTATAAATTTTCTTTCTTAACGCAGTATGGGGTCCTCCATATGTCTTCCACAATAACTCTCTATGTTTTCAGGGAATCTAAAGATTTATTTCCTTCCAAGTCCTTGTTGCTGGCATTTTCTCCAAGCCTCCCAAACTGCCAAGAGATGAACTTCAATTTAGAGGAACTGTTACATTTGTCATTGTGAATTTGCTAAACTTTGGATAAATTTGAAGATTTATGCTTATTCGCAAATGGGCCCTGAGAATATCTTTGGAGCTCAGAAAGTTCACGCTTGACTTCCTTTTCACTGTTCTAAGTAAACGAGTTCTTAAATCCCTGCAGTCTCCCGGCCTGGGCTCTGGGTCCCTGCCATTGCCTCAGCCTGCATTCATTTGGAGCAACAGGAACTGAGATTTGACTTACTTCTGAGGTGTAGAGGAGGAGGGCCCTCTCCCTGCTTTGTTTTGTGGAAATCACATACTCAGTCTGTATTTCCAGGATGACCCAATTAGAGAATGCCTTACATAAACCCTCACTTTCAAGACAAATAGCCCAAACCTGTGAGTCAGACAAGCCTGGCTTCAAATCACGACCCTGTCCTGCAGTTACCCTATGACCTCGGTGTTACACCTAATTTCTCTGAGCCCTGCCATTTTGATCTGTATAATAAAAATAATGCCTATCTGACAGTGTTATTATAGTATTTGTGATTAATATGCATATAATCCCTGATACACAGGAGTGTATTGATAAGTGATAGCTATTATAATCAGTATTTATAGGTACAGGTAACATATCAAGAAATTGACTTGGCTTTTACTTGTTCAGGGCAATCCAGCTAGCTGGTAATAGAGTCAGGATTCAAATTAATGTCTCCTAATTCTTTATAAAACATGTGACTTGGATGGGTGTGGTGGCTCACACCTGTAATTCCAGCACTTTGGGAGGCCGAGACTGATGGATCACTTGAGATCAGGAGTTCAATACCAGCCTGGCCAACATGGTGATACCCTATCCCTACTAAAAATACAAAACTCAGCTGGGCCATGATGGTGGGCTCCTGTAATCCCAGCTACTTAGGAGGCTGAGGAAGGAGAATTGCTCGAACCTAGGAGGCAGAGGTCGCAGTGAGCTGAGATTGAGCCACTGGACTCCAGCCTGGATAACAGAGTGAGACTGTGTCTAAAAAAAAGAAAAAAAGAAAAACAAAACACATGGCTCTATTAGTAACTTACTAAAAGTTCCATACTCTTGTTTTCATTTAAACAGTCTAGAAGAAACATGGTTTACAGGACCACGTATCATATTTTGTTCTTTGAATCATCTTCAAAATATTTTAGAGCCAACTACAGGGGGAAATGTTATTAACTGCCTTGATTTTAGTGATGTGCAAAAAATTGGAGATAATCTATTTGATAGGTATTTTAGTTTTCGATTGCAAAATATCAAATTACCTAAAACTTAGTGAATTGAAATAACACACATCTCACAGTTTCCGTGGGTCAGGAGTCCAGGAGAGTTTGCTAGGTGGCTTCCTTCAGGAAGGTTTTTCAAGGAAATCCAACAATCTTGGAGACTAGACTACGAGTTTCACAGGGCAGAAATCAGGTATCATTTGGGGCTGAGGCTTGTTGGCAGAATTCATTTTTTTTTCAGTGGTAGGAGGGAGGTTTCTAATTTTTTTCTGGCTATTAACTGGGGTCTGCTTTCATCCTGGAGGTCTTCTACTGATTCCTGGCATGGGGGTCCCTTCTACAGCAAGCAGCTTACCTTTTTAAGGCTAGCAGGAGAATCCCTCTCCCTTCAACTCTCTGCAACATTAAGGGCTTGCCTAATTCTATCAGACCCACTCAGGAAAATCTCTCTTTCCATGAACTCAAAGTCATCTGATTAGGGGCTTCAACTGCATCTGTAAAATTCATCATGGAATAATATCCGATCATAGTCACAAGACCCACATAGTCACAAGTACATATATATGCACAAGACCCACTCATGATCAAGGAGAGGGATTATGCAAGGTGTGTACACCAGGGGTGGGAATCTTGGAAGCCACTCAGATTTCTTTCTACCATCAGGATATGAAGCATATACATAATTATATTATACTTATAATATGAAGCATCCTGACAAGCGTCTTTTTTTTTTTTTCTTTAAGTTCTGGGGTAGATGAAGTCTCACTCTGTCACCCAGGCAGAGTGCAATGGTGCTATCTTGGCTCACTGTAACTTCTGCCTCCTGGGTTCAAGCAATACTTGTGCCTCAGCCTCCTGAGTAGCTGGGATTACACGCATGCATCACCACACCCAGATAATGTATTTTATTAGAGATGGGGTTTCACCATGTTGGCCAGGCTGGTCTCAAACACCTGACTCAAGTGACCCACCCGCCTTGGCATCCCAAAGTGCTGGGATTATAGGGGTGAGCCACCATACCTGGCCCTGACAAGCATCTTCAAACAAGGGAAAAGGGCCCTGTGAAGCCAGAAAACAAAGGTCATTTTCTGCTATAGGGATGGGAGGCATGGCAGGGCAGTGAGTATAATTCCAGTAGGCAGAGACAGAGGTAAGGGGCAGTGAGATGGAAATGGAGTGGAAGAAGCACATCCCAAGGGCGGCAAAGAAGGTATTTTGGGAAAGTGGTGAATGCTTTCAGTGGGCTAGAACTTGCTGCCCTGTGGTTTTTAAGAGACTTGTGTTTTGAAACTATTAAAATCTATAGAAAAGGTGATGGGGACCCTCTTGGGTCTACCTGATTCTGTAAGAGTCCTGTGCTTTTTCATATGCTGGCTAATGAAGAAGAGAAGAATCTGTCCACATGACTGTTGTATGCAGGGCTTTGAATCCTATCACCATATTCGCCCTTCAGGACCTTGAAAAAGTCTGTTTCTTCTCCACCATTTCTGGTGGAGAAATTTAAGTCTTCTATGCCTTGTAAAATGCCTTTCTCCCCTGTAGAAAAGGTAGACAAGTCTGAAAAAAATGGATTCAATTCTGAAAGCTACACATTAAACCAGCTTGAGTTGGCTGTAGGTAAATTAACTCAAAACCCTGTTGTATGAGAAACAGTGCAAGGATTAATTCATGTGTTCATGCAGCTAATGTGTACCATGTTCCTGCTGTGTTGCTCAATCTGCTTTTCCTCTGGGGATCCATTAAACAAGATAGTGAGGGCCCCTGCCCTCAGAAGGCTTATAATATAAACTCTAGGTCATAGATAATTTAGACTTTAAATTCCTGAGGAAGAAAGAGCTTATGAAGTAAAGCTTACACTAATTATTAACGAATTTCAGTTTTGATAAGTGCTATGAGCAAGATATATGTGATGTTTTAACCAATTTCTACAGGAGGCAGCAGTGAAAGTTGCATGGGGTGTGTGGATGGAGAGTCAAGCTAAACCACTCTGAGGCGTTATAAAGGTTGAAAAAAAATCTAAGTAAAGAAATATATCTTGGAGTGTTTGCATGTATGTTTTGGGTTGACAGAGTGAAGGAATTGTAGATTTGGGATAGACCTGATCTGCTTGGACTCATGCCTTGTGTTTTCTTCCTGATGTACAGGTCCTTATGCATCACAGCCCACCTCATTCCCTAGTTCCCTCTGGGAGATTAATTGTCCCTTCCTTCTGTGCCAGTGCCATGTAGCACACATAGCTGTTGTGTTACAGCTTTCATAGCATGTGGTCATCTGTTTGTATGTGCTCATCTGGGACCTCTCTGGGCATGTCCTCGGACAGTAATCACAGTCTTTTCACAACTTAATCTCCAATATCTAATATTTCACCTTCCCCTACATTTGCTACTGAATGATATTTGTTGAATGAATATAGCAGAACTAGTTGGAAAGGATAGAAATCACATGTTGACAAACTGTAGTGCTTTGAAAGGAAGATCTTTCAAAACAACAGTTTTCCAAAATGCAACGATCTGCCCCAGAATGACAGGCAGAGCTCACCATCCCTACAGCTGACAAACATCCCAGAATTCTGTGTATATACATCAGAAGCAAAGTAGAATTTGAAAAACTCGATTATAACTATTCTCAATTATGAAATTACGTCTTTGATCCTGACCACTTAAGAAAGTGAATGCATGTTTTCACAGGCTAGATTTACACCCATAACTCGCATTACTAATTGGAAGAGTCTTTTCTAGCCTTACACTTCTGAGTTGTGCTTTGCATTTTGATCTCCTTACTGAAAGTTATATTTATGATAAGGAGGATAAGATTTTTTCTATTATAAGTAAAATACATGCATTGCATTAAAGAGATATTCCAAGTAATTATTAGGGCTAGAAAGTATGTCAAACTATGAATGAAAATATGCCTGTGCAATAGAGTAAGGCATCAAGACAGACAGAATAATTGTCACTTAGTATAGAAGAAAAATGTATATTCATATACATGAATTAGATCTCATCCTGAACACAGTTTTCCAGTGGAAGAGAGAAGCCTAAGTGATTGTGTCCCAGAAGTACATGAGTTCTATTAGGCAAGTATCACATTAGCATGAGACAAAAATCAAACCGATGCAGAAAGTTCATGAGGTAGTATCTGCCATGCTGCTTTTAGCAGCAGGAAGGGCAAAGGATATGGAGGGACAATCAAAAGAACAGCTCACACGATTGGAGGCCTGGTGGGATTGATCCATGGGCAAAGAACAAAAGATGTGCGATGTAGCTAAGCAACTGTTACAGAGGATGCATCGTGATAGACACCTATAAACCTCCAAGGCTCACAAGTGGCGTGTTTAGGGCAGTATGCGCCAGGAATATAACTGAATGCAAAAAGACAAAAGAGTTTAAATAGCCGAGTGCCTGCCAGAAGAAAAAATGATGGAAACTGCCTCTTAGAAAGCATTGAAAACAAAGCTGATTTCTTTCAAATGGAAGGTGTCACGGTTTAGTGCTAAAAAGACAAAACCAAGGAATATTTATGGAGTACCACAGTAAGATATCTGGTGACTCTTTCCTATTTCCAATTCCAAGTTTAATTTTTATTTTTCTTCCACTAATCGTATGAACTGTACCATGTTATTGTATGATTTCTTTATTTTATGTTCAAAAACCTCTCTCATGTAACCCAACACATGAACAGATACTTTTATATTGTGATTAAATTTTTAAAAGTATGAACACCTGAATTCAGGTGTAAAATGGAATCTATTGCATTAGAAATAGTTGCTTCAATATACTTGGTGCCTTTATTTTATGTTCAAAAAAACCCCTCATGTAACTCAACAAATGAACAGATATTTTTATATTGGGATTATAATTTTTAAAAATATGAACATCTAACTTTAGGTATAAAATGCAATCTATTTCATTAAAATAGAGATGTGTGTGTATGTGTATATATATATATATATATACATATATATATATACATATGTATATATATATGTATATATACATATGTATATGTACATATATATGTATACATATATATATACATATGTATATATATATATATGTATATTTGCTCTGTTGCTCAGGCTAGAGTGCAGTGGCACAATCTTGGCTCACTGCAACCTCCACCTCCCACGTTCAAGCAATTCTTGGGCCTCAGCCTCCCGAGAAGCTGGGATTACAGGCATGTGCCACTACTCCTGGCTAGTTTTTGTATTTTTAGTAGAGATGGGGTGTCACCATTTGGCCAGGCTGGTTTTGAACTCCTGACCTTAAGTGATCTGCCCACCTTGGCCTCCCAAAGCTCTGGGAATATAGGCATGAGCCACCGTACCTACTTTAATATATTTTGAAATCATAATCACTTATCTTTCTGTCTTTTTTGCTTTTTACTTGCTATGCACCCCTCCAGAAATTTTAAATGCTTATATTATCAAAAGGAGTTTAAGAAACGGACAGGATGTTTGAAGTTCAATATTTTAAAGGAAGATGATTTGGGGGGTGCCTTAGATTGGTTTAATTAAAGAGAAGCCTATTTGAAAGTTTCATCTGGAAGAATTGGAAAGCCATCTCTTTCAATCTCTCTCAGTTTCTCTTTCTATTTCTTTCCTAATTATTTTCTTCTTCTATCACAAAGATTTTGAGACATATTCCAGAATGATAGAGATTTTCCCAAGTTAGAAAAATTAGACCCAGAGTTTTAAACTGCCCCTCTCATCAAAGGACCCCAAATTACTAGAAATATCAGCCAGACTGAATTGAGAAAATTTGCATAAAGTATGAGTAAACAATCCCTGATAAAAATTTATTCAATATGGGACTGCAAATGTTATTTTATCCATTCGCATATTCATTCATTCTACACTTAACACTGCTAACATTTGTTCATTAATTTGCCAAATGTTCTCTGTCTCCCTGTACTTAATACATATGAACCAGATTTTCACTTTCCTCTGTGGATGCCTCTGGTAGCCTTAAGAGTCTTCAGAGAAAATGTGAAAGCAAAAGCGTCTCTTCACATTTGACATACATAAATCTGAATTTTGTATAGCAAAATAAAAATTAATTTTATGTACTGAAGGGTTAACTTTCAAAAGTTGTAAGGGCTAGTCGGTAGCTTTTAGTCTTGGGCAATGGTCCACCTCTTATGAAGCCTATAGAAAAGTAATTTCCAGAGTTCAAAGCTCCGTGTATGTTTTATCATTAATTGATTTTCTCCTCTTCTTCCTCCTCCTCCTCTTCGTCTTTCTGTTTCCTTTTTCTTCTTTTTTAAATGAAAAGAAAATACTCTTCATTGTTTAAGTCTCAGGATGACAAAGTTGTGCTGTCCCCTTTGGTGTAGGGGAGGTGGGTGAGAAGCAGCAGTGGTCTTGTGATGTTTCTAAACTTTGTTTTCCTGAAATCCTACCCAAGACGTCCCATTTTTAGGTTCCTCCCAAACTACTTACCATATTAGATGCTGATACCATTGCTTGGATATTATAAATAGATCCTCTAAGTCATATGCCTTTATACAGATGCTTCTACACCTGTCACTTTAATAACTAAACTGAAAGTAATCTGGGATTAGAGAAGGCTCACATAAGTGACTATTTAATTCAATAACACCTACATGCATGTATTATATTAACTCAATAATACCTGTAGACAACTAGTTCCAGTCATTTGGAAACAGGTAAGTCCTTATTCTAAAGTCCCTCCCTCGAGAAACAGAAAATGTTGGAGAAGAAATGCAAGGAATATACGTTCATTGAAGATAATACAGAAAAGCAAAAGAAAGAGAGAAGGATAGTAACAATTATCCACAATTGCATAGCTCAGAGACAGATCATTCAATATTTTTGTTTGTATCCTTCTGATATTTCTTTGTTTTCCAAGTTTGTATGTTTTCTTTACAGAATCTGAAACATTCTGTATGCACTCTATAACCTGTCCTCATCTTTGCTCAATATGTAACAACCATCTTTTTGTCATAAAATTTTCTTTTATTATGTCCCTTTTAATGCCTGTGAAATATTCTATTTTATAAATTAGCTTCACGTAATTAACTTATCTCTTGCATTGAATGTTATTTGCTTTAGCTTTTTATACTATAGTTAATTGGGCCTTAATGAACATCCTGTCATTATTTGTGAACTAATTGAATTTCCTTTCTGAGAGTAAATTCACAAAAGAAAAAAATGCTAAATTAAAATGAAATTTTAAATTATTGTTTTAAGACAGGAGTGGAGGGCTTTATGCCTGTAGCTTCAGCTACTCAGAAGGCTGAGGTGGGAGGATTGCTTGAGCCCAGGGATTTGAGGCTGAAGTGAGCTACGATCACATCATGGCCCTCTAGCCTAGGCTATAGAGCCAGATCTTGTCTCAAAAATAAATAAATAAACACAATTAAATAAGTAAATATAAAAAAATAAAATATTGTTTTACTTCTAAAGATTTTTAATAGACATGTTCAAATTTTGATTCTTAAAATTTATATCAATTTGAGCTCTTACCAGCAATACATAAGAAAGTCCATTTTCCCTGAGTCTTAGCAGAAGTAGTTATTATCACACACAAAAAATTTTAACTTTCTGGTCTCACTCACTCTTTACTTATACAAAAATATCCATATCTTTTAACATTTGTATTTAAAACTAACTCCAAGCGTACATTTATTAAAAATTTTTTGTTATTCTGATTTTGGGGGATTTAATAAGAATTAATACCTCAGGGAAAACACTTAAGAATTTTTATGTTTCTGGTTTAGGTTTTTCAAACATTATTAATTTAAATGTTCTATATTAAATCTTTTTATGAAGAGGTCTCTGTTGATATGAATTTCTGTTATATTTTATGTTACCTCCTACAAACAAAAGAAGCCAAATTCTAAACTTCTTTTTAAATAAATTGAATAATAGACTGCCAACACTGAGAATTTGAAGGTATGTGGTAGATTATATTTCCAAACCTGCACAGTTTGATGTGTTCAAGAAGATTCTGTGATTTGACCACACAACCACTTGCGTGGCCAGGGCAGGGTTTGAATCCTGCCTTCCCTGTGCTAGATTTACTATGTTTCTCCATTGTTTTCTGCTAAAGCCATTAGCATCCGCTTCTGTTCAGTGTCACATTTATGTCATTCCAAGTGCTCCCGAAATGTTACATTAGATTAGGTATTAGATAAAAGAGTCTAAGTTGGGGGCGAAAACAACCTTTTAAAAAATACAGGCAAGTAGACAATATAAAGATTGGACTTTTGCTTTTTGGGGACAGAAACTCAGGAGTGTTGTGTGTTTAGTCTAATTTCCTTATTTAGTAAGATGTTTCATTGACTTTGTTTTGGTAATTTTCTGGGAGTGATGGAGGGTTTAGAAGTAAAGGCATGTGGGTGAATGAAGCAGACGAGGTAGAGTCTAGAATACATATGCCTATGAACCAAAGGAGGCAGAGGGAGAAAGTGGAGAGAGAGGACGCTTCTTGCCCAGAGCTGAGCTTCAGGGGCATGAGAGAGCTGGAGGTGGGAAGGAGTGGTGGAGGAGAACCAGGAGGCTGGGCCGGCCAGTGGTGGCTGGTGCTGCTGGGTACACACAGGCTGCTGCCCAGAGACTGTGGCATCAATAGGTCCAGCTCCCTGGACAACTGCTCTTCTCTCTCTCTCTCTCTTTTAAATTAATTAAACTTCACACTTTCCTTGGATTTCACCAGTTTTTCCCTCCTGGATACTACACTGTATTTACTGTCACGTCTCCAACAGTGACTTCCGATCTATGACAGTTTCTTAGTCTTTATTTTTCACTATCTTGTCCATCTTGAAAAGTACTGTCCAGGCAAATATCCTGTAGTGCTTACTAATCTGACTGTATAGTTTTTACAGTTTTTCTTGTGATTAGACTTGTGATTGCACTGAGGCTGTAGGTTCTGAAAGAATGTACTGAAGGCGAAATATCCTTCTGTCACATTGTATCAGGGGGTACATGATATTCACATGACATCGCTGGTGATGTTAACTTTCATTGCTCAGTTAAGGTGGTGTTTGCCAGGTTTCTCTCCTGTAGAATTGCTATTTTGTTCTGTCCCGTCTCCATTTATTGAAATAAATATTCATTCACTCTATTTAGTGACTGGAAGGCAGTCACTAAATCCAGCCCACCTGCATGGGAGGAGGGCAGAAGTTAAGCCCCATCTCCCACAGTGAGTACTACCTACACATTAAAATGTGGATTTTTTTTACTTTAAGAAATATTTATTCTTTCTTACCCATTTATTTATATAGTCATTGATTTGAAAACAGACAAGCAGAAGGGAGGAGAACCCAGCTGGCCCCAGGGAGAAAGCAGCTCTTCACCTGGAGGGGTGGTTTGAGCCTCTCTTCTTACAGATTCTCTAGGATGCTTCCATCTCGCCTCCCGACTCCCACCACATCAGGGGACCTCGGACAGAGTCAGGGAAACTGATGTGAAATGCAAGCAGCATTCATAGTTTGATGTCCCCACTACATACATCATTCACCATTACTCACAGCATCAACCCCTGCCATGGAGGAATGGTGACTGTTTTCTTTCTTTTGTACCGGGTGTAGTGGCTTACACCTGCAAGCCCAGCACTTTAAGAGGCCAAGGCAGGCAGATCACCCGAGGTCAGGAGTTTGAGGCCAGCCTGGCCAACATGGCGAAACCCTGTCTCTACTAAAAATACAAAAATTATCTGGTGTGTTAGCAGGTGCCTGTAGTCCCAGGTACTCTGACGATGGGTCAGGAGAATCACTTGAACCCAGGAGACGGAGGTTGCAGTGAGGGGAGATTGTGCTGCTGCACTCTATCCTGGGTGACAAGATCGAAACTCTGTCTCAAAAAAAAAAAAAAGTTGGGAAGCAGCAGCTTTTCCTCATCTTTGAGGAAGTGAGAAATGGTGGGCAAGATAAGGCCTCCCAGATATGGCCATCAGCCAGGGGGCTGGTGCAGAGGAAGGGAAAAGGGTCCTTCAGGGGACAGGAAGGGACTGGGTGGAAGGGGAGTGTCTGCAGATGGACATCTCTGTGTAGGATTGGGGAGAAGGTGACAGCCGGGAAATAGGGACCAGCAGTGCAACTATGTTTGCTAGAGAACCTGTTTTTGTTTTAATGAAGTCTCATTTCATTCATGACAACAAATTCTGAGCATCAGGCACTGTTCCAGGGAATAGAGATTCCACTTCTGAAATTCCTAGAGATGAGTAACATTGGCATGTTTCTTAAATCATTTCCATTCATTCATTCATTTATTCCTTCTCTCATTTGCTCATTTGCTTAATCAACTGGATTAAATACATAGTTGTAGGATGAATTATCCCAGTGAGTAGGTTTTCATACACTTTGCTCCAAGAATCTGACTTAACTAGCCATTTTTTTAATTAGTCATCATCATTGTCATTACAGTTGCCATTTAAGGACAACCTGCTATGTGCTGCAAACTAGGTTAAGAATGTTACACAGGCAGGTTGTGGTGGCTTACGCCTGTAATCCCAGCACTTTGGGAGGCCAAGGCAGGCAGATCACAAGGTCAAGAGATCAAGAGCATGCTGGCCAATATGATGAAACTCTGTCTCTACTGAAAACACCGTAGTCCCAGCTACTTGAGAGGCTGAGGCAGGAGAACTGCTTGAACCCCGGAGGCAAAAGCTGCAGTGAGCCCAAATCCCACCACTGCACTCCAGCCTGGGTGGCAGTGTAAGACTCCATCCCCCCCCCCAAAAAAAAAAAAAAAAAGAATATCACACAAAGCAATCTTATTTAATCCAGCCAACAACTTTAAAATGTTAGTGTCATTATTCTTATTTATCAGATGAGAAAACAAGGGCAAAGTCAAAATTTGAACTCAGATTTTATTGTTGAATCCAAACTCTGTTCTCTTTTTCCTACGCCAGGCTGCCTCTCTAAAAATACGCATTGTCTCCCGCAGCTCCGTCTCTCCCAACTATTCAGATTTTATTTATTATATCTGTTACCACTGATAACAATATTTTTAAAAATAAGCCAATATGTGCTGATAGTGTGAAAAGTAAACATGGTAATTAGGCAACTTCAAAATGAAGTTAATTATTGCCTTGATGACTAGGGTGGTTTGTGTACAGTCGTTGAGACGGGGAAAGGCGTCACGTCAGAAAGTGGTACTCCCACATGCCTGCCATATCACACGGCTGTGCTCAGCCTATCAGGATTGCTGGAAAAGGAGCAAACTCTGAATTCACTGGTGCCACACAAATACTTTTTACCCACGGCTGCTATTCCCACAAGGCTTTCTCTTTATTATTTTATGATATCCCTACAGCTTCCCTTTGAGGCAGAGAAATGAAACCCCAAGTTGTAGATGTTTGGTTTTGTAACCCATATTCCCTTACCTGCCATGTCGGCAGCCAGATCCTGATTCCCAGGACATTTTCTAGACTGTGTTTGTGCACACTTTTTTGTTAAGAACTTCCAGACCAACTCAGGAATCAGATGCCAAGACAGCTATTCCAGCCAGGTACTAGTCCTAAACAGCAACCCCCCTCTTTTTTTTTTTCAAATTCTTATTCATTGGGTATCTGTTAAAATTCACTCCAATTACCCTGCTCACAGCATCTTCTCCAGGGTTAAATTTTAAACGACCCCAATTCGCCTTATAATCGTGAGTGGCTAGGTTGGATCTTATTTATTCCTACCTTGCATTGTAATTAGAGGTAGGAAAATAGCCTCCATCAAGGTAATAAGAGGCCTCAGCTGATTTTGGACCATATCTTTTGTTGATATTTGATCTGAACACTCAGTCTAGGTAAGAAGGCGCCTGAGTGTGGAGCTTGTCCCACTTCACAGCTTTATTCTTTTTGTTCTGGTGGCCTGTAAAAATGTGTATGTGGTTCCAGTCAAGGCTCCCAACTGTGATCTGAGCGTGTAACCTCAGCAGTTGGCCCAGCAGATTGTGAACATCTCCCATGCCTTTCCCTGGACCTTAAAGAGTCAGTGGATGCAGAGAAACAGCAGCTAGGTAGGAAGTGGGTGGATTTGCATAATTTGGTTTTCTAAGTGTAGAGTGTTCATTTTTAACTTACATTGCCTTCGCTTTGTTGCCAAAGCTCTTTTCAGAAAAAAAAGCTTCCCACAATTTTTTTTCCCCTATTCCTGGTCCCTAACAGTCGATCCGTCAGATGTATGTATTCGTTTGTCCAAACAGATGAGAAATCATCTCAGCTATCTCTCAGCAAAATACAACTCTCTGTATTAGGCAGTTTCTCTTATTTTCCAACTTGACTTCTATATAGAACTATAGCTGTGGATAGCAATGAGATTGCCATGGCAATTTCAGGCTATCTGTACTGTAAAATCCTATTCTATCCATGCGTAATAATCAAGGTTATTAATGAGGAATTGAGTTCGTAGAAAAACAGTAGACTGAGCCACTGTGATTTGTTTGATGTAAGTTAATAATCATACATGATATAGATTTGCAGCTTCCTTGGGCTCCGAAAGTGAAACTATGGTGGCAAAGAGCATTGTGATCAAATCCCCACTAATGAAGTAACATTTGGATCTCTGCAGGGGATGAAAAGGAATGCATTGTTATTATGAGTGCTGGAGCATTGTCCTTTACCATTTTAGGGTGTATTGAAATGCATAACTAATAATTGTGTTTGCATTTATAAAAGAAAGCTCCAGCCAAGTTCCAAGCCCCTTTGAAAAGGCAAGGCTGAGGGTGGGATATGAAAATCATAAACCTGGGTATCTTGAAACAACAGTTCATTCGAGAGGGGGACTGTTCTTTTCTCTGTGCAGCAGGTTCAAATCCATAATAAAACAGATTAGAATCTAAGCAACCTGAGATTGACAGGTTAAATTGTTTACGCAAAGCTGCTTTGAAGGAAAGGATCTACTTTTTAAGGCAAGGCCTCTGAATTCCTGTTGGGACATTCTTAGAATTTCACCCACAGCTGGCGAGGCCAACTGGGTGGGTTTTGAAAAACGTGGTGGATTTGCCTCAGATATCTTTGGATTTATATTCGTTTGCTTTTTTGTAGTTACTGCTTTAAAAGGGAAGCACATAGAACTAGATGAGCAAAAAAATTCTCACCTAAGGTTGCAAGCTGAAAACAGCTTTGGCCAGACCAAGGGATGTGGAGACTCAAGCAGGCTGAGGAGGCCTCCAAGACCTTTCAGGAAAGTACAAGTGTCTTAGTCAGCTTGGGCTGCCGTAACAAAATTTCATATACTGGCTGGCTTAAACAATAGATATTTATTTTCTCACAGTGTTGAAGGCTGGAAAGTCCAATATCAAAGTTCTGGCTAATTCAGTTCCTGTTGAGGGCCCTCTTTCTGAATTCCATCTTGATGTGTTCACTTGACTTTTTTTGTGCCTTTGTGCATATGTAGGGAGAAAGAGAGAGGGAGAATGCAAGAGAGTGCACAGGCATCCAGACGCATGTGCATGCTGTCTGTATCTCTTGTAAGAGTACTATTCCATCAGGTGGGTCTCGTTTAACATCACGTGGCCTCTTCTTACATCCCAAAGACCCTGTCTCCAAATATCATCACATCAGGGGTTAGGGCTTCCACATAGGAATTTTGAAGGACACAAGTCACTTTATAGTAACAAGTGAAACCATATGTCAAAATAAGTTTGAACCAAGTGGGAAGTTGGCTGTGTGTTTTAATTTCAGTCCATTCCAACCCATTTAATTTCATTCCATTCTAGTTCTAGCATCCCCCTCCCTGAGTCACACCTGTGTGGCCAGCATACCATTTTCATTGACTCTTTCTTTCTCCTATGCGCATCCTTCCCCTAGGTCTGATTCTTTCTGGTGGTCAAGGGCAGTTCGTTTGTTTTCTTCCTGCTTTTTCTCCCTCTCTCATGGCAAGTCCCTTGAGGAAACCAAGGGAAAGCTTTGTCCTCACTCTGTTTTTTCCTTGCCATAATACCTGGAGGAAGTAACTTGAACTCTTAACTAGCAGTATTCTTGATGGTCAAGGGGGATAATAATAGTATTTAACAGAACAGGGTTGTTGTATGTGTTAGGCAGAATGTCTCAGAAGTAGGATGCAGGAGCTTGGTAAATGGCATCAGGCATCATGACAGTGAATAGGTCTTACCCTGATGGTCTTGGCCCAGTGTGGGAAGCAGCTATGGGAGAAGATGAGACTATTGGGTCAGCCCTTGTGCTCTGTAGTCAACACAAGTCTGTGAGTTTATGACCTGATTCCTTCCCTTTCCTAACTGGGTAAATGAATTTAGCTCTCTAAGCCTCCATTTCTCATGTATAAAGTACAATGGGGACTAGTTGTCATCTTATGGAGATTGGGGTAGGAATAAATGAGATAATCTATGTGAAGTGCTTGGTTTGTAGCATATACTCCTCACATTTTAGGTAATATTATTTTTTAAAAATCTGTAATGTGGTAATCAATGTAGTTTTTTTAGGCCTTATCATGCCTAACTCACTCACTGAGCTGGATGTGGAAGATTTGGAGATTAAAAACAATCTTGGCTGGGTGCGGTGGCTCATGCCTGTAATTCCAGCACTTTGGGAGGCTGAGGTGGGCAGATCATAAGGTCAGGAGATGGAGACCATCCTGGCCAACATGGTGAAACCCTGTCTCTACTAAAAATACAAAAATTAGTTGGGCATGGTGGTGCATGCCTGTAATACCAGTTACTCAGTAGGCGGAGGCAGGAGAATTGCTTGAACCCGGGAGGATGAGGTTGCAGTGAGCCGAGATAGATCACGTCATTGCACTCCAGCCTGGGCAACAAGAGGGAAACTCCGTCTCAGGAAAAAAAAAAAAAAATCTCTATCCTGTGGAATTTATAGTATACAGGTAAGACAAGCATTAATCAAAGATCAGACAATATAAAGTCATAACCATGATAATGACTGTGAAACAAGATTCCTGGTGCTCTGGGACTGTGTAAAAGGGATACTCATATTTGGGCTGGCAGCTGGCTTAACAGAGCTACAAAAGAAGGGACTCAGGGAATCTCAGGATCCCCCTGTTATGCCAGAAATCACTAGAAAAGTCAAGACAAAAAAACTAAGAAGGATGTATTACTTTCTGACGTTGCAGACCAGAATCTAGCATTTATTACAAACAACAGAAATCAAAACAGAATAGAACAGAAGTATCAGGATAATGTGGATCCAGTGTTGTTTTTAGCATGAGAAAAAGGTGTTTCCCAGTGAAAAACTGTATGGTGAGAGCAAATAATAGGAGGTGTCTTGGTTATGCCCTGATATTAAACAGTTACACAAAAAAGACTCACACCCAAGGTGTTAAAAATCAGTGCTAATGATGGAACACTTCATGTGGTGGTGATTTTAGAAAATCCCTAATCAAAACAAATGCAAGGGGCGAAGTGTGCTCAGTTCCAGAGTTTTGCATGCTCCTTAGAAAGATGATCTATTCCCTGGAGAGAAAGGAAAGGATCAGAAATGATAACCACTTTTTAAATACATCAGCTCTCTCATGTGTCGGTGTATTTTTTCTTTATCAGCTTTTCAGCCAAAGGTTCATTTGATTTGTGCAGGGAGGTGTATAATAGGAGGAGGCCAGTGAGCTGATTTTTATAGAGTCTGTTTGTAGCTTAAACAAAGATGGGGGATTTGGAGGATAAAAGCGGCCTGAAATATAGCAGATTATGCAGCTTTATTTTTCAAAGATTTGTTAATTCCCCTCCTGCTCTCTGGCTGAGCTGGTGTGTTTTGTATTTTTTTTTTTCTTTTCAGTTGCCATTCAAAGAGAAAATCTAAGTTTTAAATGTGAATTTCTGACTGAATTTCACGTGGCCCAGCTGTTACCGTGGTCGATCCTCTGTAAGCAAATGTGCGTTACCCTTAAATAGTGTAGCCTTATGATAAATAATAGGATGAATAAAGGCTGAACTTATAAAGCCTTTTTTAAAATGACAAGCTTCATTCACAGCATGAGCAGAAAGGGCTGGAGGGTTTGTGTTTTTGTTTTTAACGTGAAAAATGAAGTTTGTTTTGAAGTGTGAAATAATCTGCAATACAATTAAGAAAAAGAGAAGCACTCAAGTTTTCTGCAAGGCAGAGACTTGCCTTTTTCTGTGTAATTCAGGAACTTGTCATCCATATTTTCAGGATCTGGCTGGCAATGACATGAACCCTCCTTCTTTCACGCATTAGCAGACCATAGATCTATACCCAAGTCCTTCCAATAAAAAAGGATCTCATTTGATTTTTAAATCTGGTCTTAATTTCTTGACAGGGTTTAGCACTTTATTTGCATGCAAGCTGCCAGGGAAAAAAGGCTTGTGGGGCCTCATTTTAGAACCTTTTACTTCTCTTTTTTATTTTTAGTGAGATTATTACTGTCTTTTATTTAGCCTTTTAACCAGCATTTATTGCTGCATCATCTCACACAAGGCCTTTGCTGTGCTCCTTGAGGGATACGAAGATAAACATGATATGGTCCTGCCCTCAGAAAGAGGATGCTCTAGCTAATCTATCAGGTCTGATGTACCAGAATATTTTCATGTTGCAGTAGGCTAGGAATTATACCAATATAAAGAATAGATTCATTATATGAATTATTGTGCCATATGATAATGAAGCTTAAATTGTAAATACAATTACTATTTCTGTAATTAATATGTTTATATAAGCAAAAATAATTTAGTTTGTCCCTTCTTGCCCTCTTAGTTTTGAAGTAATTAAAAAAATATTTGGAGTTAATATTAATGCTTTGCCTGACACTTGATACTATACTGCACTGTTTAATAATCTACCCATACGTCTACCTATCTAATCTATCTATCTTATCTATTTCTTTTTCTTTCATTTTACTCTGACACACTAAAATGCACAGTTTCTGGGAGAGCGGACTTCTTTGAACCTCTGGAGGGACAGCCCCACTTTTGAGAGATCTTCTTGTTGCATGAAGGATTTACTCTTTCCTCCCCAAGTTTTCTACCAGTTTTCTATTCAAGTAAATTTGATCGTTTATCCCTTCTTTCTCTTTCTGATACCATGCTTCTTATCCTTCTTTCCACAACCTGTCCTGTGCCATGTCCTCATTTTTACATGCAAAATTAAGTAACAAGTGCAACTTGCAGAAATTCCTGCAGCATTTAGTTTCCCCATGGTAAATCTTTTCTCAGCTCTCCAGCAAGATGTAGTAAGATGAGCACTGGACTGAGAGTCAGAAGACCTTGGCTCCATTTTTAAATGACTGCTCCTATGGGGCCTTGAGAATGGTTAGACAGTAAACCTTTCTGAGCTTCCTTCAGTTTATTTAACTATAAAACTTGGGCTAGATAATGACCGGTGCTCCTTCCCACACCAACGTTCTATTATTATATGTCCATTCATTTAACTGAATAGAATTTGCCTCCATCTTAAAAAAAGCAAAACAAAACAAAAAAAATGAAACACGAAGACTTAATTAAACTTTGGAAATTAGAGGTTTTAATGGTAGGACAACAACAGTGGGATGCTAGATAAAAATTAGCTTGAGGGAGATATAAGAAAATAAACACTGGCTATTGATAGGGCAAAACAAATATTTCAGAAGTAGCTATGAAGTAGTTCTCTTCAAAAGCCAAATGTCATCTCTTGTGCTTGAGGAATCACTCAGGAGACAGGAGGGGAAAAGTCAGGTAAGAAATACCTCAAAAGGGTTTCAGAGATGCATTTCAATTGCATTTCCCACGCCTTGGTCTTCCCAGTTCCTGGAGCGGGGTGCAGAGTGGACCTGCACGTGGACTCCGCAAACACATGACCTCTGCTTTATATTACCCCGGGACACCAGCCTTTTCATCTGGAAATTGCTGAGGTTGTTTCTTCCTTTCTGCAGAAAAGAACCTCCCCTGCTCTTCTAGGAGAAAAACCTGAGAACACTACACTTTCTGATTCATTTTTTAATGTCCTGGGATTTTGCAACCTCTTTGAGTTGATGAATCAGGAATCTATGTCCCTGGCAGCCTCTGCCGAAGTTACTAGTTCTACTTCTAAGTCACCCTGAGAGGAAACTGATCTCTCTCACCCATCTTTTAAACACATTTCATCAATTTATTAATCATTAATCTGTGCAGTAATTTAGGAACTAACTTACCAACAAGCCACCTTATTTATACCATTTTTCTAAAGCGACCCAACCCTTGTTAATGTGAACACTGTTAAGAAATAATTATATACATACACACATATAATGTACATATGTAATTTTTGCATTCCAGATTTCTTACTGTTAGTGTCTATTTAAAGCTTTTGAAAGAGACCCAGTCTTTTCTGGAAAATGTGTGAAAATAGATTTGGGACTGTTTTGTCATCTGCTGAATATTTTTCTCTTTCCCAGCTTTAATTCTAACCAACGTTCAAAGACCCCCTACGCAGCCATTGAAAACATGTTATCGGTAATGATTCTGTTTGATTGGAAATGGCCACAGGCTGGTCTTCCCTCCCTTTTAAAGTCTTCCTTATAAATAATATATTGTGTTTCGGCTAAGGTGGTTTAAACAGCTTTTCATTGTCAGCATTTTACTTAATGTACATGAACGTTTTCTGGCTGTTGTTTTTTCGCCAATGATGAATTCCAGATACTCATTTGGATTTGAACAAATTCAAGGAACCTGATTCTAGTGCTGCAGTTTTCTTCTCGTATTCCTTGCCTCTTGTTATTTTGCATGTATTAAAATATAAATGTAGTTATTGAGCATTGAGCACCTGCCTGGGTCTGGTGCATGCATAAATATCATTGAATTTCATCTTCACTGTAATCCTAAAAGTTTGAATTTATTGTTGGTATTCAGAGGTAAGAACCCAAGACTCAGAAACGTTAGATCATTTGTCTTACGTCACACAGCAGGTGAGGGGAGGAAGCTGAATTCAGGAACAGATTTTTACTGTAAACTCACCATTTGCCTTAACTAAGCTACATACATTACTAGTAGCATGTGAAATGTTTTTAGGTGGTAACTGAGTAAATAGATTTAATAGGTACTTAGTGCTTATTAGGAAATCACTATTTTTATGTTTAAGATAAAAGTATTATAATTAATGTTAAAATAAAAATTTTATATTAAATGTATAAAGAAAATGTTAAACAATTCAATGGTTACACACACATGAAATTTATATATATATAAGTATATAATAGATATGTATATTCTAATGTCATATATCTATATATTATATATATCATATATATGATATACACATTGTATGCATATATTATATATACATATAATATATATACATAAATACACACACACACAACACACACACATAAATGAAGACCAACCAAATGAGAACAAGCAATTGCTATTTATTCAGAGCTTGCTATAACAAGGAAGTCAGCCACTGTCACTTGCTTTTGGTAGAGAATCAAAGGCAGGCAGAGGAGTGGGAAAACTTCATAGTGGAAGAAAGGGAAGCCCTCAGATGTGTCCTGAGAGAGGTCCTTGATCTGGGGAGCCTTTCAAAGGGCTAAACAGGAACAGGCATGCAATGTGATTGGTTAGTGGTACATATTTGGCATCTTCTGGTTAGTTCTAAGTTGGAAGCGGGGACAAAGATTGGAGTAGTTGTCAGTTATTAATTAAAGCCTGGCCAATTTGGGCTGATTGTTGCAGAAGTTATTGTTAGCTTCCGGGATTGTGGATTGTCACTAGAGATAGCAGAATCTGGCTTCCTGTAAGTCTGACTTATGGCAGGTTCCCTTTCTGGGTTGTTTATTGCAGATAAGTGTTGGTTTCCTGGGCAGGTAGCTGTATGTTGTAGGTCAGAGTCCTCTGCTTTTGTGTATGGTATGGCCATTGCCTATTGACATATTCAGTCTCTCTCTCTGTCTCTGTCTCTCTCTCTCTCTCTAAATATGTGTGTGTGTGTGTGTGTGTGTGTGTGTGTGTGTGAATTTGTGTACGCATATACTTACACAGAGGTAGACAGCTATTTAGATATTTTATATACTAATGGCTTAGCATGATTAATAACTCAGGTTTATGTCAGTGAATAGGTGGGGCTAGCTTTAATATGTTTATTCAAGGGAGCTGTTCTTCTATATGTGGACAGGCAGTGGCAAAAGAGAGAAGTGGATAAATCCTTATTAAAATTGGAGTTACTAGTTAGTGATGTAGAGTAAACAGATCTTAGACTTTTACTGTTTCTACCAATGTCATGTGGTATCTCCATCTGCAAATCATTTTATATTTCTGGACTTAACCTTTCTATGCTTCTAAAATAAAAATTCTAATACCTATCAGTTAACTAAATGACTATAATAACATATATATGGGGAGTACCTCCTAAGCACTCACCCTCCTTTTGGGAAAACTTCTCTCTAATGATTTAATTATTCATTTATTTAACAATTATTGAGTCTTCAATAAATGCCAAAGTTTGCATAGGGTTTCGATTCAGATTTGGACACAGTATCTTCTCGTAATTTGGGCTTGCTAATCAGTGAGATGGGGAGTACTTGAAAAGTACTGACATGGCTCAGAAGGTACAAACTGTGAACATGGTTCTGGAAGGAGAATCTCACAGGGCATCTGAGCTTGATACTACAAAGTTATCAGGGCCCAATTAAGGGTAACTTGAAATGGGGCTAAGGAGAAGCGTGAGTTTAGTGCTGGCTCCATTCACTCAACAAGCATGTTTCTGCCCACCAGCTCCCAGCCCTGGAGGCACAGGTGAACGAGACAGGATTCATAACTTTGAGAAGTGCAGAGAGAGGCAAATGTTTACTAACACAACTATCTAGTTGCCACACTAGGGTGATTTTTCCTGTCCCCAGGTGCCCACAAATCCCCCTGCATCCAATACACTCCTGTTACCCATTCTCCCTCTTAGTGATGGAACATAGATTCTCAAATAACACAGCAAAGATATGAACTTCACATTCTCTTGGTAGTTTCTTCACAAATATAATATGCCTTGGAATGGGAGGAAGACCAGGGTTGGATTTTGGGTTGTTAAACTATTGCTTCATATTTTTAACCTACATAGTTTTTGATTGGCAGCTCTGAGCTAGGGACTGCTGTAGGCATTGGGGAGATGGCAGGAGATGAATTGATGAAAGATTCTAACTTTATGCCACTGTCATTTGAATGGATAAAAAATGGGCTCTATTCAAATATATTTGTCTTATTCCAGGGGCTAGAAAATGTCATTGACAAGAAGAGGTAGCAGCAGGAGGAGGGATCTGGGAGTGGAGGGTGTTGGTTCTTACCGGAGGTGGTCAGTGAAGGGCTCTCTCATTCACAGGCATTTTAACAGAGAACTAAAGCAAGTATGAAAATGAGACATGGATCTGAGGGAAGGGCATTTCAGACAAGAGGGCAGAAAACTCAGGTTCCTGAAAGTAGTGTCTGCTTGGCATGACAAGAAACATCCAGAAGACCCATGTGGCTCCAGGCAACTGTGGCAGGAGATAATAAGGTTGAAGTCAAGAAGACAGCGTGGAGGTGTAAGACGGGGTGAGTTCATGGGTGGCAGCACAAGGAAGTGACATGGTTTAAATATGTTCCCCAATGTCCATGTGTTGGAAATTTAATCAATCCCCAGTGTAGCCATGTTGACAGGGTGAGGGCTTTAAGAGGTAATTAGGTCACAGGAAGTGTACCATCACCAATGGATTAATGCTGTTATCATGAGGGTGGATCTGTTATTCCGGAAGTGACTTTGTTCTGAAAGCAAGCTCTCTCACAGTTTTTCTCTTGTCACTCTTGCACTTCCATCGTCTGCCATGTGATGCCTCTCACCAGGTGCTGGCACAATGCCCTTGAACTTCCCGACCTCCAGAATTGTGAGCTGAATAAACTTATTTTCTTTATTAATTAGCCAGTCTGCGGTATAGCAACAAGAACCAAAGTCAGACAGAGAGGTAGGCTATCCTAATACCTATTCTTAAACATTTTTTTCTCCAAAACTTTGTCCTAATCAGGAAATGTCTTACCTTCTATGCAGCTTACATGGTATATTAAACACAGTACAGTTGCTCCTTAACTTACTGTGGCATTACATCCGGAAAATCCATCATAAGTTGAATACATTGTAAGCCAAAAATACACTTTCAACTTACAATATTTTCAACTTATGATGGGTTTATCTGTGCATATCCCAATCTTAAATCGAGGAGCATACTAAATATGTATTGCTTTCACACCATTGTAAAGTCAAAAAATCATAAGTGGAAGTATCACAAGGTGAAGACTGGCTGGGCCTTCTTGCTGTTTCTCATTATGCCAAACAGACCCTACCCTCAGGACCTTGAATTTTCTGTCCTTTTATAAACGAATACAGTATTTATTGATTAACTATCATGTCATAACTTCTGAGGTCACACAGAGATGAACAAACCATGGTCTTGACGTAGAAAAGTTGGCAATCAACTAGATAAGAAAGACAGGATAAAGATAGTGTGGTGAGTGCTGAGAGAAGAATTTTAACCATACTCATCTCACTTAGGACATGATGGCATCTTTGCCTAGGGCATAAAGGAGATGACAGTTGATACACATCTTAAAGCATGAATATTTATTCAAATGGAATTTCCTTCTGAGGTTAGCCCTTTAAACATATCTGCTTAATAGACATTTTGCTATATTGTAGAATCACAGAAAAAGGAGCTAAAGGGTCCTGAGAGGGCATCTAGTTCATCTCTCATGTTTTCCAGCTAGGAAGCAGTATAGCAGGTGGTTGAGAATGTGGGTTGCAATGTTATTTGAGCCCACTAATATGACCCTCCCCTGGGCAAGCTACTTTCTATGCCTCACTTTTCTCATCTGTAAAGTGGGATTACTAATGTTTATAAGGTTGTGGGTAGGATTCTATGAACTACAATGCAAAAGTCCTTTTAGAAAAATAGCGAAAATACATGGAAGAAAGCTTTCATGAAGTAGTAGCTGCTGTTGTATTAAGGACACTGAGGCCCAGAGAAGTTTCATAATTTTTCTACCATCTCTTAGGTAGTTATTGACAGACTTGAATCTACAACCCAGATTCTTTTACTTTCTAGTTCAGCAGCCTCATGGACACAACATTTCATTCTGTCTCACGTCAGTTTATGATGTTTTAATTTTTTATTTAAACAAAATAAAAATAAATTAGCTTAACAATTTAGGTTTGCTGCTCCGTGTCCTACGGATACATTTGTGTGCAATAAGGTTGCCATTTTCTGCCACGGCGTTTTTGTTGGAAGGTCTGAATTTTAGAGAATCCAGGGGAAATTTTTGTTAAAAAATGATGCTATTTTTAATGGACTCAGTTTAACTAATAATTCTAAAAAATTTAACATAGATATTAAAAGAGAAAGGGAGAACCAGAATTTTATCTCAGAAGTGAATACTTTTTAAGCCAAGACCTACGTCTTCCTGACCATGGAGAAGTGGGGGACACAGAATCTAAAGGCCAGAAACAAAATATGTTAGCCCTTATATTTGGATTATCTGTCCATTTGCTTTAATTATCAATGTGGATAATTAAGAATTGACTCTAATTTAACTTGCATGTATTGTGTGTGCCTGTTTATAGATCTTTATAGTCACCCTCGTGGGAGGCTATAAAAGGAAAGATAAGGTTCATTGATTTATGTCTAGTTTTGCAAACAGTCCAAGCATACACTTACTCAGTCATTTAAGGACAGTTTTATCAGCAGTTTAAAAATATGATGGAGACTAAATATGTAAATTGCCAAAGGACACAGTTTTGGAATAAGGGAGTTTATGGTTTGTCAGCTTCAGCTAACATCCAGGCTGATTTTTTTTCTCTAACTACCCTGTCAAGTGACTTGAACTTGGGCTTGCATTCCTTGACAGATGGAGAGCTTTCCATCTCTTGGATCAGCCTAGTCTATCTTTAGACTGCTCTTGTGCTTAGAAAATCTTCCTTGTATTGAGAAGGATCTCACCACTTTATAGCTTCTATCCGTGACATAAGATAATGATTTTATAGATCTTGGTCCTTTGCTGGAACATGGTAATTTCTTAGTAAATGTTAATGACTATTGATATTACTATTATTGTTTTAGAAATAGTAGAAGTAGTGTTACATAAATATAGGAACATCCATATTGCTTAACAATGGTGCATATGGTTAAAGCTTCCTAATTAAGTTAATGGGGATGTGACAAAGCCAAGACCCAATTGACCTTGCTGAGTTGAATATTGATGGTTGCCATGATGCCAAAAGATCTGAGCTGGCCTCTGTCTCTGGACACAAAAATTTGTGTTTGAATTCAGGTGTATCAGTCAAGTTTCAATCAGGGAAACAAAACCAGTGGGAGATATATATTAGGAGAATTACTGCAAGGAATTGCTTTATGTGATTGTGGGGGGTGGCTTGGCTATCTGAAAACTATTTGGTAGGCCAGTGGGGATGAGCCAGCTGGAACTTTCAGACATGACCTGATACTGAAGTTCACAGGTTCCTGTTCCTCAGGGAAGCCTCAGCTCTACTCTTAAGGCCTTTCAACTGATTTAACACTACTAGCTCCCACCACCTTTACACCTCTCTTTATCTAGAATAATTTTTTTTTAAAGTCAACTGATTATGAACTTTAATTACATCTACAAAATACTTTTCAACAATACCTAAATTAGTGTTTGATTGAATTACTAGAGATTAGAAAGTAGCCAATTCACACATAAAGTCAACCAACACATCGGGCTCCACCATGGACTCTATATGACCACGAATGAGCTATTGAATCCTTCTGGGCTTAAGAGGGATTACAATAGTTGAAGTTTAATACATTACAAGAAGATAAATATTTAAATTAGCTTTGGATTTTACTTAATCTCTAGAATCTATATCCAGTGTTTGCTGGTTGGTTAGTGTCATTAGGTTTCAGCTTCCTAATCTGTAAAATGAGCAGAATAATAATATCTAGCTAATAGTGTGGTTGTGAGAATTGGAGGAGAGATTGAATTTAAAATTATTGGCAAGTCACATAATATATGATAACAAATAATGCATAATTATGGAATAAAAACTAACACTTAGGAACACTTACTCTGGATCAGATACTTACAAATGTATTAGCTGGGTTACCTTGTTTAAGAGCTGCACCCTCTCAACATTGCTGCATTAGGGGTTGGTTAAATTTCCAACACATGAATTTTGGGGGACATATTTCAACCATGTAACTTCCTAAAATTTAGCTAAAAATACCATGGGCCAGGAACAAGAAAGGTAGAATTCTAAGACATGTTAGCATTTTCAAAAGGTTGAATGGGAAGAATAATGGAGCATGAGGAATATTTTTAAGTGATTTTGGATACTACAGAAGACCTCTCAAAGAAGACCATCAAAGAGATGCTCATTCTCCATGGAACTGACATAGTAGAAAAAAATTATGTTGACTGGCTACATGGCCCTTATGAATATATTCTCTCAAGCTAATGAGCTTGTCATGGCTCTATGCACACACTTTCTTTAAAACAAAAAAACATGTCTCTTTAGAGCTGATAATGTTTTCTGCTAAATTGTTTTAGCCTTTACTGAAGAAATAATCTACAACTTGAAGCTAACAAAGTGGTCACATAAAAATCGATTCAAACACTTGAATCATATTTATGTCAGGAAGAAAAAAAATTAAAAAAATCAAGCAATTTATAAAAGTTATTTAACAACAGTTTGCCCATGGAGTAGAAAATGTTCTTTTTTTTTTTTTTCTTTTGCATTTGGTCATGACTTTTCATGTTACAGATTGTTTTTTCTTATATACTTATTTATTTTGAGTTTCAATTTGTACAACTTTAGATTCTGGAAATATGTAGAACAGGACAGGAAAGTTTAATCTCTGTAAAATGTCACTGGGGACAATAGTACAAGTGGTCTACAGATGTTCATTTAAGAACAATAGATACATCTTAGTCATCTATTGCTGCAGCATTTCTGAAAGAACATTCTGTGAATATTATTTCCATGGGATGTCAATAGGTAAAAATGCCATCCATGATCAAGTAATATTGGGAAAGACTGATTTCTCTAAATTAAACTGGATTGTTTGATACAGTATTTCATACAGCTCTTACCTAAAGGTTTGCCATCAATCTCTAAGGTAGAAAGTACTCAGTGATTCTCAAATTGTTGACCATGACGTTCTCCTCCGATTTTGGAGAAATATCTCAAGGAATGATGATCCTCAGGGCAAACTTTGAGAAATGACAGAGCAATCCTTAGGTCACATATGCAGGTTGGCTGACTCAATTTGTAGATCTCATTTTTGGCCATGTGGCTTAAAGATAGCGCAAGGGTAAAAGTCGTCAGAAGTTTTTAAAGCCATGAAAAACACAAACTCAGTCTTATCTTGAAAAATTCTTTAACTGCTTTCATTTTTCTCTTTCATTGCATTAGACTCAAAATATTCAATGGATTGCAGAACATACACACATACATACATATCTGTGAAGTTATGTAGGTTACATATATAATTATGCATTATATATTTTTCTTTTTAGGCTGGCAATTCCGTTAGAACAGAACTCAAGTCTTATTTGCCTGTATTTCCCCAGTAGCTGGTATAATGTCTAGCCCTCATTAGAAGCTGAATAAACCATTCTTTGGTGGGTTGGGTGACTAAAGATGTAATACTGTCAATACTCTACCTCCAACCAATAAAATTCACTTTTATTTATTTGCATTTTAATGTACATGGATATCTTTTATTCATTTCCCCCCAGGATCTGCATTGTGAAAGACTTTTGTCTATTAAGCTGTATTTACTACATAGCAATTAACTTGTATTTTTATTGTTTGCTATTGAAAAATGGAACTTCTGATTATAAGAGAAAAATATTGCTATCATACTGGGTTTCTAAAATTCCTACCTAAAGCAAAGGAACTTGCTATTTCAGTCAACACTGGCAGCCATATTTTGATGAAAACTGACGTGTTTAAGGTGATTTGAGCATGGGAAGCTCCCATTACCACTTTCAGGAATACTTAAAGGCCACAAATGTGTGAAAAAAATTTGGGCAAAATATCAAGCAATACAATCAGCCTGGTCAAGGGGGTTGTTTATCAGATTTGTGTATAAGAAAACATAATATTAATTGCATATAAAGTTATTATATGGATTCATTGTTTACTTGCTGGTCTGTGTGGCAGCTAAATGTTGATGCATTGAGACATAAAGGAAACTTTTTGATGTGATTATTAAGATTCTTAAAGTATACGTTTTAATCATAGTTTGGGATATTTTTTTCCTCCTCTGGGAAAACTTCTCAGCCAGTGTAAGCAAATCAATGAATAATGACTCAATAGCAGCTATTTTCATTGTCCACAACTTTTCTGGAATGCATCTAATATGCAGGAGGGGGTTATGATTGGGGTTGGGGCAGAATATGTTTTGTATTCAAAGTAACAATCCAGCTTTCTCCAGCGAGTTCCCAATTAACCAGGCCTGCTTTTTCTGACTTGCAGAATAACTAGAGTTATTGTTTCCCCTGCCAACTCATCCTCTGTTCAACCATTTCTAGTTCCAGTAAAAAGGAGACAGGAAAAGATAGTGAAATAAATTTAGTCCTCCTCCTTATCATTATTATCATTATTATTTGCCATCAGCTTTGGCAAAAAGTGAAGAAACTAAAACTACTATGGATGGATTTTATCTTCAGACTTTCCCTTTTCTGTACTAGCCTAACCATCTATTACTTTGAATAACTGAGAAACATCTAATATATTAAGGTCTTTTAAAAACTTTATCTGCACCATTACTTATTAGCATTTTTTTAAATTAATTTTAAATTAAATCCTCTTTTATGTTTAACTTCATTTTAAATCACCATATCCACTAAATCATGGCCCTGATAGGATAATACACATTAAAATAAACACATGAATATTAAGATTTAGTATAAATATTTATGTGTACCTATACTAAATTACTGCATGTACTGTGATGGCATGAGTACCATGCTATGGAAAGCTCTGTTCCATGGGGTGAAGGTGGAAGCATTCAATCCATGTTCTGAGAAATTCTAAGGTACAGTATGGGATGGGATAGGGAAAGATGCTTTAAGAAGAGGCCACGGGGGTTTGGTTTGTCTTCAAAACAGTTTTTCATATTTTGTAATTAGGAATTTATATGGATAAAATTTCATTTGAGGAAAAGGGTTCAAATGCTAAGCCCCAAATTCTAGATTAAAAAACCACTTATCATTGGTGATGAAAGTTTATTTTATTCCCTAAGGCCTCATATACTAAAGCATTGCTACTTCAGGGGTCACAACTCCCACATTTTGTAAATAGCTCCCACATCATAGCTTGGATTTCAGAGCCTTCTATGAACCTCCCTCTCCAGGCTTAAAATACACATTTCCCTAAACAAATCCTCTACTTCATCCCAAATATTCCATGTATCATCCCATGAATGTGGACTTTGAGTCTGACCTTTGTTCACTGTATAATTCCCTCCAGCTCTTTGAAGTTCCCATTCCTGGGTTTGCTTAAGGTCCACTATACTAAGAAGCAAAAACCATTGTTGCAAGATAGCCTGAGCCATATTCCTCTTTGAAAACTTAAAGCTCCAGTCATTTACTGTACATCAAACGGGTTTGTTCCTCCTTTCTTTTAAGAAAAAGATAGAAACACTTCTTTGAGATTGTTAACTATTACTCTCAAGAAAGTCACACCAAGATCTGCGTGAGCCTTACTTAGAAAGACAAACTTTGCATATTCCAGTAAATTGAACATACAGGCCTAAGAAGCTCCTGGGAGAAATCTGTGTTCAGAAATTATTTTAGCTTGCTTTTAAATGCTACTACACAAGAACAAGAGGGACCCAGCTATAAACTCTGCCTTAAGTGAGCTAAGGAGGTTAAGATTGGATATCATACTTGTCACTCAGTCTGCCTGGAAGAGATTATAAAAAAGGTCTACAGCAGCACCATCAACACTTCCATGCACACATATTCCTTGTGGTAGATTCCTTCTTATGGGTTGAATACTAGTGACTTCCCCACATAAAAAAAATAAATAAATAAGTTGAGGAAATTATCTTAGTATGAGAAAGAGGAGCAAAAGAGAGTGTGAAAATAAAAGAGATTTCACAAGCAGATGGCTGAAATCCATGTGGCAATATGTGAAAATTACATAATGTTTTTGCTTATTTGTGTTTCTGATGTCGTTTTATTATAGAGGAAAAATGGATAAGAGAATAACTCTCAGTCTTGTTTTATATCTCTGACCATTAGTGTCTTGAATTTCTCTGCCTTGTTGCTACTTTTAATCAGAACTCAAATTAGGCCTATGTAGAGAAGAGTCATTGCTGATTTTAGCAAGTAAATCATAGTAGAGGGCCAAGGTATGGTGGCTCACGCCTGTAATCCCAGCATTATGGGAGGCCAAGGCGGGCTGATCACCTAAGGTTGGGAGTTTCAGACCAGCCTGATCAACATGGAGAAACCCTGTTCTACTAAAAATACGTAAAAATTAGCCAGGTGTGGTGGAGCATGCCTGTAATCCCAGCTACTCAGGAAGCTGAGGTGGGAGAATTACTTGAACCTGAGAGATGGAGGTTGCAGTGAGCTGAGATCACACCATTGCCCTCCAGCCTGGGCAACAAGAACAAAACTCTGTCTCAAAAAAAAAAGAAAAAAGGAAAGCATAGTAAAAGAGGTTGCAGTGAGCTGAGATCACACCATTGCCCTCCAGCCTGGGCAACAAGAACAAAACTCTGTCTCAAAAAAAAGAAAAAAGGAAAGCATAGTAAAATCACGTTAACATCTATACTCCAGTGACCAGTATAGAACCTGAGACATTTCAAGCATTTATTCATTCAAAAAGCTGTGTTGAGTGACTACCGTGCTGTTTGTTAGTGAATTAATGATTAAAATCTGATAGTACCTATAATCTGCATAAGGTTGGCACTTTGTATGGTTGTATCTATATGGGAGGGAGCAGGGAATCCTTATTTGTGTACTACAGGCATTCTGCCTCCTGTTTTAATAGCTGGGCAATGTGGACCAGTCAGTCAACCTCTCAGTTTCCTCATTGGTAAAATGCATACAATACACGCCTTTATCACATAGGGCTGTTGTGTGGGTTAAGCACATTAATGCACACGTGAAGCACTTAGAAACAAGTTGGCCACATGTTACATCTCACTAAATGTTAGTTATTTGTTAATAAGTTGACTGTGCCCCCAAAAATATATGCCCAAGTCCTAACCCCTAGTATTTGAAAATAGAGTCTTTGCAAGTGTAAAGTTCTCAAGATGAGGTCATCCTGGATTTAAGGTGAACTTAAATCCTTGTGAAGCCATGTGAAGACAGAGACAGGGATTAGGATGATATGTCTATAACCCAAGAACACCAGGGATTACCAGCAGCCACCAGAAGCTAGTAGAACAACATGGAATAGATGCTGTCTCAGAGCTTCCAGAAGAAATCAATCCAGCCAAAATTTTAATTTCTGTCCTCTACAACTGTGAGAGAATACATTTTGGTTAAGTCACCCCATTTGTAATATGTTATAGCAGACAGAAAACTACCAGACTGGCTGTTTCATAGACTCAAGTAGAAGAGAAGGACTTTAAAGATAGAAAAGACTTTGAAAGCCACCTATTCTAGTGTTCTCATTTTTTTTGCCCAGTGAGGGGATAGAGCTTGCCGAAAGCTACACAGTGAGTTTTGATGGCAGTACAAGCACCTGAAGTACAAAAATGACCTTCAGGGAATCATGCCAGGCCACTGTCCCCAAGAAAGCTGTGCCTGGCTAGGCCAAGTAAAGCCAGTGGAGTAGGATTTCTCACATCCAGCTAGCTGATGTGAGAAATGCTCACCTGTGCATTTCTTACACAAGTAAAGTTCTTGCTATAGAAGCACAGCAAACACACACTTAGTGCTTTCCAATGTCATCTTCGAAGTGAAACAGTACGCTCATTCAAATGAAGATTTTAAAAACCCACCAGTTTCTCAGGATAAACTTCTCAGCATGGAACTGTTATTAGATGACTTTCTGCTTCCTGCTCAGAAAAGGCCAGTTTCCAGCGACTTTTCCATGGCTATTTCTGGCTACTTCTCAGAAGAAATCTGTTAAATACTTTTTAAATATCTTCTCGCTGGTGAGTGAGCCCTACCTGCTCTTAACATCTTTCTGGCTAGTGCTCTTGACCTAACATTTGTTATTACTGATGATCTCAGACAGAAATAATCTATCAATGAACATCCACACAGAATGCAATGGCAAAGCTGGAATCAACTTCCTCTAGCCAGAGTCTATTGCTAGAAAAGAAGCAATGTGAACGTTTTCTCTCAAGCAGATCAATGGGCTATGACAATGTCAGGGAGTAGAGGATTGTCTGACATTGGAATGCACTTCCAGGGCAGCCTATAAAATCCATGCCCCTTCTTGTCTTACTAGATCTACAAATGATTTCTACTGTGTCCCCTTCAGAAAATTTCTTAACTTCTTTGTGTCCCCAGTAGGGTTTTTGCTACATAAAACATAGAAAATAATTATCCTAATCTAATAAAGGTTTTATGAAAACTATATCATGATTCACAGTAGGTACATAACAGCATCTGGCACATAATGGTTACTCAATGGAGATTAGCAATCTCCATTGTTGTTGTTTGTAATCCTAGAATCCTTTTGGCCACCCACCCTCAGATTCTTTAGGTTCCCAAGTTCTGCTGATGCTACTTCCTATTGTTAGTTCACATCACTTCCTTTCATTTCTTATCTGCTCTTTTAAAAAATAAAATAAAATAAAATAAGCTCTACTATTTGTTTTATGCATATAATAAAATTCACCCATTGCCCTTAAGTGTACAAATCAATAAATTTTTACAGCATGTTTACAGAGTTGTGTAACTAGCACCACAATTCAGTTTTAGAATACTTCCGTCACTCCAGTAAGACCCAGAGTGCCCATTTGCACTCTTAATTTCTACTTCTAGCATGAGGCAACCACGAATATACTCTCTATTGCTATAGATTTTCTTTCTTCTGGACATTTTCTATGAATGAAATCATATTATGTTTGTGGCCTCTTTTACTTGACTAATGTATTTGAAGTTTGTCAGTGTTGTAGAATGCATCATTACTTCATTCGTTTCTATTGCCACAGAGTATTCCATTGTGTGGTTATACCACAATTTATTTATTTGTTCAGCAATTATGACCATTTGAGTTAGGTCTCCTTTTTGGAAATTATAAACAATGCTGCTATGAACACCAGTGTATAAGTCTTCATAGAAGTATGTTTTTATTTTTATTGAAGAAATATCTAGGAGTAGAATTATTGGATCATATGATAGCTCAATGTATAACATTTTGAGGAGTTTCCAAATTGTTTTCCAAAGCAGCTGCACCGTTTTACATTCCCACTAACAATTATGAGGGTTCCACTTTCTCCACATTCACTCCAACATTTGTGATTGTCTAATTATGGTCGTCCTAGTATGAGAAGTAGTATCTCATTGATGTTTTCATTTTCAGTTCCCTAGTGACTAATGATGTTGAGCATTTTTTTCAGGTGCTTTTTGGCTATTTGTATAGCTTTCTTCATTGGAGAAATGTATACTGAATCCTTTGCCTATTTTTAAATTGAGCTGTCTTTTTACTGTTGAGTTAAAGAGTTCTTCATATATTCTGGATACAATTCCCTGACTGGATACATGATTCTAAAATATTTTCTCCAAGTGTGTGGGCTGTCTTTTCATATCCTTCAGGATCTCTTTTGACGCACAATTTTTAAAAATTTCGATGAGGTCCAAAGTGTTAATTTTTTTCTTTTATGGACTGTGTTTCTGTGATCATATCTATGAAATCTTTGCATAACCTAAGGCCTATGTTATCTTCTAAAAGTTCTATTATTTTAGGTTTCTGATCTACTTTACATATACTATTGCATTTAGTGTAAGATAGGGGTTCAAATTTGTTCTTTTGCATGTGGACAGCCAGTTATTGCAGCACCATTTGTTAAAAGACTATTCTTTTCCTATTGACTTGTCTTGACACCTTTGTCTAAAATCAATTGGTTGTAAATGAAAGGATTTATTTCTGTACTTTCAATTCTATTCCATTGATCTATACGTCTATCTTTATGTTGGAACCATACTGTCTTTATTACTGTTGCTTTGTAGTAATTTTTGAAATCAGGTCCTTAACTGGTCTCCTGGATTATGAGCCCCTCATCGCAACTGGTCCCCTGCCTCAATCTTTGCCCTTTGCAGTTCATTCTATGCACAGCATCCAGAGAGACCTTGTTAAAGCCCAGATCAGACTTGCCATCCCTGTGTAAAGCGTTTCATTTGCCCCAACCTTAATAAAATGTCTAATTTTACCTTAGCAATCTTGTCCCTGCCAACACAGTCATCCTCATTTTTTCCCATCTTTACTTCTTTCTTCATTCCAGCATGACTGAGCTACCCAAGTTGCACAGTGATGCCACATGCTTTACCTTCTTCATGCACCAGAGAGCCCAGCACAGTGTCCTGGAGCCAAGCTCAGTGGCTGGCACAAAGATCTCCACCACAGAAGGCTGAATAAACCATAATGCCACGATTCTTCCCTAAACATCATTTTGCTCTTTTTTAAAAACTGGTTAACCCCTACCTGTTTTCTCTGACCAAATCCTTCCCTGTTACCATGCACTTTAGGTGCCTTAGAGATAGGTTTGCTGAATTACATTAGAGTGTAGGTTTATATGGTTACCTATCCTCCTAGGTTGTAAGAGTGTCAGCATTGGCCTTTATGATGCCTGATACTCAATAGCATTGTTGAATGGATGGATGGATTAATGTATGTTTTGAAATTCCATAAAAATTCAAGAATACCTCAGATTTGTGGGGTGTAGATCCATTGCTGATTGCAGTAAAATTGTTTCCTAGCCACAGGCATAAGGGCAGAGCCAATAGCCTTTTGGCATTTGAGCCCATCATCCCCACCCACAGCTTTGCATCTTTCCCTGTTGACTCAACTTATTGGGAGATGGTTTAGGGAAGTAAACAGTGGGCTAGAATTGACAAGAATGAAAAAGTTAAAAAAGGACAACCCTTGGCATATGATAAAGCTCAGTCTAAATATTGTTTAGGAATAGGTTTCTGAGTTGGATGCCCCTTTGAAATCAAATTCACATCCTTAGAGACACACTTTTTTTTTTTTCTTTTTCTTAAATAAAACCTTCCTGTTGACTACACAGGAATGGCTTTCTCAGGTTGCTTTCCACTTTGGGAGTCTATTTTATTCCATCTCAATAGCTATTATTTGTCTTTTATTCCACCTTCTGGGGTCCTGCCCACAAATAAATAGCTTCAGATTCCTCGGGAAGCCTGGCTCCTCCACAAACTCTCAGTAATTTTCACATCATTATGTTACTGACAAGGCCAACTCCAGGAAGAAGGATTTGACTGTCAGATAACAGAATGTGAATGAAAACACTCCACGTTTTAAAGTTGTCGGTTGATTTGACTGTCAAACAAGGCATTTTTCTAGTATTTTTCAGACTAAGCATTCATGGACATCCCTTCTTTTCCTCCCAGGCCAGGAAGAACATGTGGAGAACAAAATATCTAATCCCACCCTGCTGCTCCAAGCTTATTCGGCTCGTGTGGGAGTGTCTTGAGTTTTATATATAAAGGCAGAAATGTTTTTAAAAGTTACTCTTCTTCCTATCCTACCAGTCTCCACTTCAAACTCTCTGTTTATATAAATGAATATATTCCAAAGGATTTAAGCTACGTATTGCGCATCATATGTGGCAAATTTGGCAGTAGATATGCCAAAGGATTTAAGCTATAAATTATTAAGAATTTAAAAGAAGCTTAGGGCTCCTAATCTCAAATGATCTCCCTTAATTCTTCCTTAATATGTTTGTATAGATCAAGGTCACAAAGCCAAATATTTCTAGGGGTGTATGGATGAGTAAAATTTGTCAGGTAGGGAACCTGGTGAACTGGAGAGTTCGTGCCCCATCTAAATGAGTCAGCCCCCAAAAGCTGCAGGCGATATTCCCTCTGGGATTATTCTCATTTGTACTATTTCAAGAAAAGGAGAAGCTGAAATCTTTTAATGTAAAAGTTATTATCTTAAAATGTTTTATGTTGGCAAAAAATTCAATATTTAGAACAACAACATGTAAATCGAACAGAACACTTCTGCAGGCCATCCATTGATGAATTCTTGTACAGAATGTTCTTATTATACAAATGTCTTGTGAGTTAAAGGTTTATCTTAGCTAATTGATTATCTTCAATGAATATTAAGTGAGCACCTGTGTGTGCTGAGTGCTAAATCATATGGATTCAGTGCTAGACAAGATAGACCCTATATATTCAAGCAAATCATATTCTGAGTCAAATCTTTGGGACATGAGTCCCCTAGATCATAGTCACTTGGTTTATAAATAAAAGATGGAATTTCCCACTGGGCTTTGAGCCAGACTCACAATAATTTTGAACCTCTCTTTGCATATTATACTATAACCTGCAGAATAAATTTTGAGTTATCATCATTTCTATGCAAATATCATCTACCATGTTTGAATATATCATGATCTTCAAATTGCTCACTGATTAAACACTTTTTTAAAATTTAACTTATTTAAGAAATATTTATTGAGCAACTATTCTGAGCTAGGCACTGGGCTAAGAAATGAGAATTCATTCGGCGATAGAATAGGCAACTTCTCTAGCATGGAGAGCCTTCTACTGAAGCCTGACACTGAGCAGATGGTTCAGGGAGGAGCTGTCGTTCAATTCAGACCAAAGTTTGGGAGTAAAGAAGGGACTGGACACCGTCTGCATCCAAAGTGTTAGAGGTCTCAGGGCAGGAGGAGGTGGCTTGCAGAGTAAAGACCTGCAGAGTGAGGAGAAGTTTATTGTCATTTCCCCTTTCAATAAAAGCCAAGTGTTGCCCACCCCAAACTCCCACAGAGGAGAAAATGTGTTGAGGGAAAGGAAGCTCCCACAGAGAGCACAGGAAGCTTGGTGATGGAGAATAGAGGCTCCCTCTTCTTACAGGTCTCTGTGCTTTCCTAACATGATATGTCTATCCACTCTATAATAATTGTCTTTTACCTTTTGGGTCTAAGTTGTGTGATGAAGGAATCATTTCCACTTTGTCCCAAGAATGTATCCTCAGCACCATACTCACAGTCTAGATCATAATAGATGCATCGTGATTGTTGTTGGCTGAAGAAGGAGTTTCTCTCGGGTCATATTTGCAGAGGAGGAAGGTGCTAGGTGGTAAATAGTCGGTAAATTCTCACAAGACTGAAGTTGTGAGGAGGAAAGGGGAGGAGGACATGTCTGGGGGGCAATGTGGGTGGACAGGAGGAGTTAAGTGTCCTAGATGGTAATGAGGTAGATGGGAAGCAGGTCTTGAAATGGGCTGACCATTTGGGATTCTCTGTGTGTGTGTTTTAATTTTTCAAATTTATTAATTTATTATTATTTTTTTAAGACATGGTCTCAGTATGTTGCCCATGCTAGCCTCAAAGTGCTGGGCTCAAACAGTTCTCCCACTTCATCTCCCTGAGCAGCTGAGTTTATAGGTGTATGTACCACCACGCCCTGCTGGGCTGACCATTTTGTATAAATGACTTTTTTTTCCCAAAGTTTGGTGTAAGTCAAGGATTCCTGTGGTGAGCTCCTCAGTGAAAGATGAATTACCACCAGTGAGCCACGGTTAAAAGAATAGAGTTTCCAAATTAGATGAAACTCACTTTGTTAAGAACAAATGTTACTGGAGCCATCCAAGGTCACTGTGTGTCAGTTTGAACACGGGAAATGGCTCATTTGAGGTGCACACGCAAATCTTTCCCATTCTGTATTATTTAAGTTTGCATGTAGAGCTCCTTGCTTCCCAGCTGTGAGTCGCATGGACTTCTGTAAAAGGTCAGTGTATAATGATACAACATCTTTCGTGATGACATTTTTCATGATGTATTTTTCTACCCAAGATTTCTGAAAATCAATCACCCAGATTTTAAGCATTTCTTTTTTGAGCTGAGGCTGAGCAGCTGGATGTTGGAATTTGCCATCAAACCATTCACCCATCTCTAACCTTTAAATGTTTGGGGAGGAAAAGAAAAAAAAAGACAGGTGTAAAATAATTTAGTAACCCACAGAATTCATTTAGTTTAATTTATGCTAATCATGGTGTATTGGTGTACTGGCAGATGAAAATGAAGCTAGTAGAGAAGATTGCATTGAATAAACTGCAACAATTAACCCTTGAAATTATCACGTAAAATGATTTTAGTTTGCTACCAACAATAACAGTCCCAACCAATTGTCTTAACTAGTGATGATTAGAAAGCTGATTAAGTTCAAGATTTATTTTACATTACTCCCACGTCCATTTGGTCATTTTGTGTAATATTTTAATTATAGGAGTTTTTATTCCTCTAATTTTGTGCTCTAGAGGTTGGAGTATAACATTAGATTGTATTTCATTATTATGCTCAGTTATTTCCCAAAATGTGTATAATAGAAAGATAGTAGTCTTGTTATTTGTTACAAGTGTGTAGGTGAAGTTCTCAGTGGCATAAAACGATCTGAAACATTGTCTTTGGGTTCTGAGATAATCACACTAATTAGCAGATTTTATTTCATCATTTTTTTTTTCTTTTAGGCTTTCATGTGTAGTTTCTGTTCCCAAATTAAGTCAATAGGATTATTATTAATTTTGTTGAAAAGTGCAAAGAAATTAAAATAGTGAATATTTTGTTTAAAAGTTTTGCAGACTTTGCCTCACCCCGGATTGTTTGCCAAAGTGAAATTGATCATTTGCCTGCAGAGACTAGGATATTAGGGTACAGAATTGTGGTCAGCAAAGGTAGATGGAATAAAGATTACTTATCAATAATAAGCTACTTCCTAACTGACTGATCCCTATCACCCTATCTGCCATGAGTGTTGCTATTTTATTATTCTGAATGTTTTCTTCAGACAGCTGGCTCCTACACATTATTTAAAATACAGCCTGCTATCACCTGCTTAAAGTCTCCCAGATTTCTTTGCAGGTTTGAGTTAAATACTCCTTCTCTTATGTCCCCCTAGAAAGAGCTCTCTTTCTATCAATGCAAACACTTAACACACTAAACTTAGATGTCTATGGAATTGCCATTGCCACTATCACATAAATGGCTTAACACCAAGAATCATGATCTTGTGCTTTATATCTTAGTCCCTTTGGGCTGCTATTGCAAAATATCATAGACCAGGTGGCTTATAAACAACAGACATTTATTTCTCACAGTTCTAGAATTGGAAGTCCCAGACTGAGGCACTGGCATATTAAATGTCTGAGATGGGCTCTCTTCCTGGCTTGCAAATGGCCACTTTCTTGATGTGTACGAAGGGACCTCTCTTGGGCTTCTTTTATAATGGCACCAATTTCATTCATGGAGGCTTCATCTTCATGATCTAATCGCCTACCAAGGGCCCCACCTCCTAATACCATTACCTTGAAGATTAGGACTTCCATATACAAATGAATTTGGGAGTGGAAGTAGTGGAATAAACATTAAATCCATTGCACCATATCTCAAGTACTTAACATGGGGCTCAGCACAAAATGCCATCAAAAGGCTTGCTGAGTAAATAAAGGAACACAAGAATTCAGAATTATACTTACTAACAATGTTGGCCCCTTCACTATACAAAGATATAGTAAATATTGTCTCTAAGAGTTTTAAAAATAGCCTCTGTGCCTGTTTATTTTGTTCGCTTAAAAAAATGATTACAAGCCGAGTGCAGTGGCACATGCCTGTAATCCTAGCACTTTGGGAGGCTGAAGCAGGTAGATAATGAAGTCAGGAGTTCAAGACCAGCCTGGCCAAGGTGGTTAAGTCCCACCTCTACGAAAAATACAAAAATTAGCCGGCCATGATGGTGGCCACCTGTAATCCCAGCTACTCAGAAGGCTAAGGCAGAGAATTGCTTGAACATGTGAGGTGGAGGTTGTAGTGAGACGAGATTGTGCCACTGCACTCCAGCGTGGGCGACGGAGGGAGACTGTCTCAAGAAAAAAAAAAAAAAGATTATATAGTGATTGAGAAAAGTGAAAGGTAATCTCGTGTATTTTGTGGATGTCATTCTTAAAGTAGGATTGCTTCTTTATCTTAAATATATGTGTGATTGGACAGACGGAACTAGACTCACATAAGGAACTCATGATAGACCATTAAATATTACTCACTATAAACTGTCCTGGGGAGTGGGAAAATAACAATGGACTAGTTAGACCCAGAACCTGACTTTACAGAGTTTAAAATCATGCAGAGGACAATGACATTTGTAAAAAGGCTAGCACATTGCTCAGCAGTTGTCCAAATATTGCTGCATAACACTAAAACAGTGGCTTAAAACAAATAGCATTTTTTTTTTTCTTCATGAGACTATGGTAGGCTAGGGCAGCCCTGTACTAAGCTGCAGGCTGGGCTTGGCCTCAGGCCACAGATTGAGTTTCCTGTTACTCATTCTCCTTAGAATCGAAGCTTTAGGTCATGTTGTTCTCATAACAAATTACTAGAGGGGACACAGAGAGTGGAACCTCTCTCTGTGCCTCTTGAGACATCGGCTCAGAACAGGCAACTGGTTACTTCTATTCACTTTCCATTAGCCAAAAAATAAATGTCACATGGTCGCATGCAACTTCAATAGGTGAAAAAATAGACCCTGTCTATTTTTACAGGAAGTAGCCTAAGTAAGAAGCGATGGGGCATGGATGTGAACTCTAATCCAAAGAGGGGTTGAAGATGCATGGTCACTGGCTCGAGTGAGCACACTTCATCTATAAAGGGAAGTAGAAAGGGCACACGCTATTTTTAGTCTTTACAACAACTTTGTGAATTATATATGACGTATTTATGTAAACTATGAAAGGATTATGTATAATTAATATTTCATTATTAATAACAGACACGATTTTATTCTGATTAGAGATGTGGGGATCTTGAACAAGTTAAAGATTATTGTGAAGGTAGGTGAAATTTCGTCTTAAGCCAAAGATCCTCATGCATTTAAAAAGATAACATCATAGACAGAATCATAGAATCACAGACCTAGAGGAAGCAGACAGAATCCCACTAGGTTTTCTGGGATGTCACCTTATTCATCTTTATTTTCTACCTGCTTCCCTCACTGCTCCATTAGAATCAATTGTAATGAGAGCAAGCAGTCTGTGGCTTCCACATGCAGGGAAGTTAAGTATCATCTGTGAGTTTTGAAACTATGTCCTTGTCTTCGCCATTGAGAGCACACATAGCACACATCATTGCCTATTAATATTTTATCAAAAGCTTTTTTATGTGACTATGTCATTGGCCTTGAAAACAGACATTAAACCAACAGAACAGACATTAAACCAACAACCCAATCTATCATTTGTAAATTTTTTCTTGCTTTGAACTGCAGCCAGGATTTAGTCTTGAACTACAAATCATAAAAGCTATGTGAATAGATACCTATGTAGAGCAGGTGTGGGTGTGAATGGGAAAATAAGAGAGATTTATGTGGCTTGTTTTGGACTTTATCTACTTCCAATTAAGGCAGAAAATTCGTGGGCAGTTTATACTCACCATGCCATCAAAAAATAATAACTAACAATAATATTTGTAGTTAAACCTTCCTTCCTAATAACAATAAAAGTAACAATATTAAAGCTATTTGCATTGGTTAAAATTTTTAGTTGCAAGAGAAAGAAAATAACCCTGGTTAATTTAAGCAAAAAGGAACCTAGTGGAAGGCTGTCAGGAACTTCCAGAGTTTGTAGAAAAAGGAGAACAATTCTTAGAAAGGGATAGGGGTTTTTGCAGTTCTGGAGGCCAAAAGAAACAGAAATCACAATACAGGAAGAGACTTTCTCAGGCATCATTGCTAGAAGGAATGAGTGCCTGTTTTCAGTTTTGTTGATGCTACTCAATATGCAGATTCCAGGGAAGAAGTATCTGCTTGGCTTAGCAGGGGTCACCCCATTGGGGTCACCCGATAACAGTCCTAACAGGTACATACAGTTGGAAAAAATCTTTCCCTAAAGGAAATAAGTTGCTTTTAGATAGAGGAATTGTTGCTAAGTAAATGTAAAACAAGAAACATCCCCTATACTAACATGGCAAATTCTTACTAAATTTGGAATACTGCACATAAATTACATGAAATTTTCAAACAGTTTGCAGTGGGTGGTATTACTACTTGCACACAAACGAGTAACAATAACGTTGATAATGCACACAATATATTGGCCTTACGCTAAGTGCGAGGCTTTCTATACGACCCACTTTGCATGTAGGAAAAATTTGCTTCAAAAGAGTTAAATATATTGCCACCCAATTAGCAAAAGAGAAGCTGTCTGAACAACTCTAAGGTCTGCTTTTAAGCACTATTATGTGTTGAGAAAGCTGATGATCAGGCTGGTTAAAAAAACTTGCCCTGAGCAATACAGCCTATCAGTGGTAGACACAGCTGTCTTACTCTAAAGCTCTTCTCGTATGTCCAACTGTTCTCTACCCATCAGATGAGACTTGGATATAAACTGGCCATGACAATGACTTTACTGGCTTGTCCGTAAACCACATCATTCTCCCCAGGGAAACTCTCTGTCCACCCCACGTACCACATCCATTCCTGCCTCAGCATCTTTGCATAATTTCTTCTACCTGGAACATTCTGCCCCAACTCCTTCCATGACTGGCTGCTTCTCTGCCTTCATGACTCTGCTTAAATATTAATTCTTTTTACAGAAAAAAATACATGTGTTCCCAATTTCAGATAGCTGCCTCCTCTTACTTTTTACCAGGTCATCCTGTTTCAGCTGTTACAGCCCAGATCGCTTTCCGGAATCTTGCTTATGTTGCCATTTCTCTGTCTATGTTCACTTATTCAACATTTATTTTCTTCATTTCTTAGAGCAAGGATTGGCTCACAGAAGATGCTGGATAAATGAGGGTTGATTGTGTATAGAAATATACAGGAAGGACAACTAATCCAGACTAGGTGGTCAGGAACAGTTTCCTAGAGGATCCACATTTAAACTTAGCCATTCAGCATGAGTAAAGGTGAGGAGAGTGCATGGGACCTGGATGAGGGGGGAGAGTACATAGGCATTCATGGGCTATGAGCAATTCAGTATGGCAGAGGGGTGAGGACAGGGCTGGAAGTTCATCATGGAAAGGTCATGAGTGGTGGGAGAGTACATAGGCATTCATGGGCTATGAGCAATTCAGTATGGCAGAGGGGGGAGGACAGGGCTGGAAGTTCATCATGGAAAGGTCATGAGTGGCCCATAAGGAGTGGTGAGGAATGATGCCCCAACCATGTGGCCACTCTTCCTGCTTGGGCTTGTGTCTGCAAATGCTGGTGGGACTGAGCCTCACTCGTGCATCTTCATGGACCTTGACAGCCATTGTGTTCCTGTCACCTGAATGAAGTAAATAAGAGAAAAATGACCCTCATCACAGGGCCTGCAGGGAAGAGGCACTTGGACAACGAAAAAAGTCCAACAAAGCCTAAAACACAGAAGCAGCTTCTGTCACCTTCATTTCTCCTTACCTGCTTCTTGAAACTGGCCTTGGAAGAGTATATTGAGTAAGGGGGACAGAGAGGTGCTTCAGGGCTGAAACCTAAAATGATACATGTTCAGATGATGCTGCAGGCTGGTGTGCCTATCAGGACAGGGAGAGGAATGGGAACATGCAGGGCTTGCAGTTCAGACTGTTCATTTCATGGGTCCTTCTTAGAAAATATATTGACAACCGATAAGAGAACTTTCCAAGTTCACGAGAAGTGTCAGCACTTGAATATTGCAAACCAAATGGAAATAAAATATCTCAAACTCAATGCATTGGATATTTCAGATCTTTTTTCCTTCTGATCTTTTCCCAGCAGCCCTTCAAGGATTTCTTTTCTCCTCAAGAAACTTTGGCCTTTGTTTCATTTTCTTTTTTCCCCTTCTTCTCATCTATGGATTTCTAAGACTTCAAGAATTATAGAACTTTTGAGCTATAAATTCTTTCTTTTTTAAGACAAGAATATTGTACTGAAATAGGAAAGGCATTTGTAGTAATAGAAATAGCAATGGTATTAATGATAACAATAGTAATAGCCACAGTAATAGCAATAACAATAATAATAGTGATAATAACAGCTAGTTTGTGTGGGTGTTTATTCTCTACCAGGCAATGTTCTGGTCATTATATATCTTGTCTTCTTGAATTCTAACATAGACACTACCAATACTATATCCCCAACTTACAGAAGAGGAAAATATGACGTGGAAATGGAAAGTTTAAGTAATGTGAACAATATTACTCAGTGTTAGAACAGGACAAGATCCCAGCCAGCTGAACACCACAAGCTGTGCACCTAGCCCACGAGCTGCAGCTGCCCCCAGAAGTTAACTGGACCTGGTATAGCTCCTTGCTTTGCTTCTTATTACCTGTGTGACTTTCCAAAGGTTACTGAACTCCTCTGTATTTTAATTTCCTTATCTATAAAGTGGAGGCAGCAATGGGAGTTACGACCACAGTGTTATTGGTGCCATATCTGCTAAGTGCCTAGCCTTGTGCCTAATGAAGAGCAGAAGCTCACTCTACGATGGCTACCATTATCATTTTATCATTACTTGCTCTGATGAGGAAACAACTACAATATTGAGGCCCATGACCTATCCAAAGTTGCATGGTGCCAGGCAGGTCTTGGACACTCAATCTACTCTATTGTTTTGTGATCCACTTTGCTTCACTTCTGGGAGCAAAATGGGTGTTGAGGTTGGACAGTAGACTAAGATGATGTTTGTCAACTCAAGGGGCATCTATTGACCATTGATGTCTATGTTGTGAAGGGTGAGGCTGCCTTCCAAGGATTCTGGTAGAATTATAATAACAATCGAGAAAAAATTTATGTTGCCCTTTGCTTGCCAGATAATCTGAGGGGCAAGTGACATCTTAGGAAGGAGACATCATACTCCCTGCCTAGGTTTGAATTCTTTTTCAGTCACTTCATTGCAGTGTAGCCTTGGATCATTATTTAACCTTTCTGTGCTTCAGGGTTCTTCAGCAGTAAAATTGAGATAATTAAAGTTCCTCTCTCACAGGACTGCTTCAAGTAACAAATGAGTTCATATGTGTAAAACACACACTCAACACAAAATGAGAGCTATTTATATTAGTATTGTTCAATATAAGCTGTGATTTGCTCATTCATTTGTACATTTACTTGCCTTAGCTGATGAGAACATTTATTCCGATCTATTCAATGGGGAGCTTTAACTTTTTTTATGAAGTCATTACCTAAATTGTTTTTGTATTCAAACTGGTCCAGGAGGCATCAGCGGTGATCACTTTCACTCAGAATCCAGTGAGATTTTGTTCTCACCTCAAGGCCTCCCGCTTTGTGTATTTACAAGGGGATATTGGTCAGAGAATCCCATGGCTTTTTTACTACAGGGTCTGCCTTTTGTCCAACATATCTTGTCTTGATTCAATTCAAGCCCATCTTTGCAGGTATAATGTGATTGAATATGAAGTGTCAGGCAAAACAGAATAAATATAACATAAAATAAACACACCGGAAGTTTCCAGCAAGAAAACAAGTGATAATTGTGAGCACGTTTATGTGTAAATGAAATGGGAGGTTGGGTTTTTTACTAAGATATTTGAAACCTCTCAGGATAAGAATATCTTCTTACATAGCAACCAAATGTATTTGACATATAATATTTTAAAAAAGTTATATTTTTGGGTTGTCTCGAGTCATTTTCATGGAGTTTAGAAGTCCCAAATGAAAAAATGAGAAATCGACCATTCATTAGAATTGCTAAATAGAATAAAGGGCACTTGAGTAATGCTTGAAACATATTTATTCTACTAATTATTACAGGTTGAACATCCCTAATCTGAAAATCTGAAATAGGAAGTCTTCAAAATTTGAAATTTTTTGAGTACTAATGTCTGGCTAGAAGGAAATGTTCATTGGGTATTTTGGATTCTGGATTTTTTTATTAGGGATGCTGAACTACAGATCAATGTATAACGCAAACATTCCAAAATCCAAAAAAAATCTGAAGTCCTAAACACATCTGGCCCCAAGCATTTCAGTTAAGGGATACTTGACCTGTATTCATTGTTTATCTGAAATTCAAATTTAGCTGAGTGTTTTGGATTTTTATTTGCTACATCTGGCCACCCTACTGTACATGCATTCTAAGCAGATGCCGTGTTTGCCATATTGGGAACAGAGTGCATCATGGGAATTCTCACCCCTCTCAGGCACATGTCTGTGTTCCCTTCTCAGAGAGAAGAGAATTGAGCAATGAAAATCTGAAGTTTTTCTCTGAGCTATAAATGATCACTTAGAACTGTAAATCTATCTTTGGCATTTTCTTCCTTCTTCTTCTTCTCTATAGTTTTTATTTTTGAAGGTTGGAATTATTGCCTTATGCCTCTCACAATTCTCACTGTAGTTTCTTTATATTTCTAAATATTCTATATACTTCTCCACCTCACATATTCTCCATGGAAACATATCTGTATTTGCATAATGGAGGTGGATACAAGGCCATCGTATATCTAATTATATAATAAAAGTCCGTGGAAAATGGTATTGGTATACAGAACTTATTTTTTTTGACAAACGAACAGAAGTAACATCCTATCTCCATGAACTGGAAAAAAAATACTTATTACTTGATAATATCATCAGGGAATGAAGTCTGTAGCAAGATTTACTACTCAATTAGTTAGCAACGATCCTTATCAGGTGGTGTTGGTTTGATTTTTGCAAGATGGATCAAAAGGATTGGCAGAATCTTTTATTTCAAATGTGTTTGCTTTATAGAATGTCATGAGAAAACACTCGGAGGCAATTTTGGCTCTGTTTTAGGAGGAGCTATCTTACAATGTAAGGTGAAGAATGTACACCCTCCTGAAGATGCCATCATTTCCTGCTCTTGACTTCTGTTTGTCTAGCTCTCTGCTTAAACCAAAATTCCTCTTCCTCTTATTTGAACAAATGAGTAAAAAAGCTGTGCAACAAATAAAGAACTGCTTCTTAAAATAAGATGACCAATTTCTGAGAGGCTGAAATAGAGAAGCTAGCTGAGCTACCATCAGAGATAATATGGAAGAGATCTGGTCATTGAGTCAAAACTTTTCCTTGGTTTCCTTCAAGAGGCCTTTGATTGCCAAGACTTTAGGAATTTTGTATTCTATATAACGTTGCTCATGAGAAGACCACTAAGATGCTTATTACATAAACATACATAAACAATAAACCATTGCAAGGAAACCATAAAGAAAAATAATAAGTTCGCATTTATGTAAATTATAAACTTTTCAGTATGGCAAATAAAATACACTAATAAATAAGTATGACATAAATACATGAAAAGAATGACAAACAAAGAAGAAATATCTGCAATGTGAATCATAAAACAAATTTTCTTAATTTACAAAGAACGTACAGAAAGAAATAAAAAATATCAACAAATCCAGTAAAGGACAAAGGATATAAAAAAAATGTAGAAAGAAATGCAAATGGTCAATAAACATATGAAAAGATGCTCAACCTCATTCATAATGAAAGAAATGCAAATCGGAAATAGCAAGGAGAAACCTATCAAATTGACAAAAGTTTGATCATAATGGGGACCTGTGAGGTAGGAAGAAGAGTATTAGCTGGATGTGCAAATGGTGACATCATTTTTGAGGATAATTTGGCAATATTCTGACACAATAATTGCTGACATTCTTTTGATACAATAATTCTACCCTCAGGAATATTTTTCACTAATGCAGTATTAAGTGTATGAAGATACATGTTCAAGAATGTTTGGTAAAGTGTTTGTAATTAAAAACAAAACAAAACTGGAAAATGATTTGTCAACAGGAAACTGGGTAAATAAAAATCAACTGTGCAATGCAAAGGAATGAAAACAGTAATGGGGTAGTTCTGCATATGGTCATGTTAAAAACTCTCAAAGACATATTATTAACTGAAAAAAGTAGAACATAGAACAGAGCACAAATTATCATTTTGTTTATATATAAAGATTACACACACTACAGGGAATTCATTTTTTTAAATAAAACTTCTCCGATGCCTACAATGTTCCAAGCATTTTATAGTTGCTAGCACTGCCATGCTGAACAAATTTCCACCACTTCATCTTGTTCTATCTTGCTCTAACTTCTACCTAAATCATCCTTACTTTTATATATGTATTTCTTGTTTTCCGTCGGTCTTTCCCTACTGGAGGGTCAACTTGATCAGAGCAGGAACTTTGTTGGTCTTGACCACCACTCTTCCTCCAACACTGGGGAAGGGAATTGAGGAACCTCCCTGTAGAGCAGAGAGGATCAGTGATGGAAATGCAACTTTATCTGGATTAGAAGAAGAGGGCTGAGTCAAAGCAAGAGCGAAGGAAGGCAGGAACACAGGGGTGAATTAAAGAGCTGGGGTCCAGGAAACGTGGAAGAGAGAAGGCCAGGAGACACAGTAGGTGGCAGACAGATGGCAGAAGTCACGGCGGGGAATTTCACAGGGAACCTTAGGAGAGTTTGATCTGATTTACATTTTTCCAGAGTCCTTCCAGGTGCCATGTGAAAGATTCACTGAAGAAGGCAGGAGGGGTAACACAGAAAGCAGTGGGAGGTTATCACAAGAGTCAGAGGTTATCACAAGAGACGCTGGAAAGTCAGGAGATCTTCCTGGGAAGATGCAACAGTTCAGATTTGGAAGCATAGAAAGTGGTTAGTTACTTGCAGATAGAGGAGGAGCTAGTCAATTCAGACAGAGGCAGCTGCATGTCTTTATCTTTGAGATACAAAACATTGCTGCAATGTAATTGGGAACTTCTTCTAGGCAGCTTGAGAATATGGCGGTAAAGAGTAGCTCCTGAGGTCACAGAAGTCCACAAGGAGCAGTTGATCATATAGGTTAATGTTCAACAAATGCTTTTTTGGTAGTTGAATAGAAAGTGATGTATTTACAGGAAAGTATGAATAAATAAATATATTCGGGGAGAGTTTAATTCTGCCACATGGGTGACATAGAGGACTTAGCAAAGACAGGATTTTTTTTTTCTTTTTTGGAGACAGGGCCTTGCTCTCTTGCCCAGGCTGGAATGCAGTGGTTAGATTAGGGCTCAGTGAAAGCTTAACTTTCCAGGCTCAAGTGATTCTTTCACTTCAGCCTCCTGAGTAGCTGGGACTACAGGCACACACTGCCACACTCACCTAAGCTTTTGATACAGTTTGGCTATGTCCCCACCCAAATCTAACCTTGAATTGTAATAATCCCTATGTTTCAAGGGTGGGGGCAGGCGGAGATAACTGAATTGTGGGGGCGGTTTCTCCATACTGTTCTCGTGATAGTGAATAAGTCTCACGAGATTTGATGGTTTTATAAATGGGAGTTTCCTTGCACAAACCCTCTTGCCTGCCACCAAGTAAGATATGCCTTTGTGTCTTCTTTGCCTTCCACCATGATTGTAGGGCCTCCCTAGCCATATGAAACTGTGAATTCATTAAACCTCTTTCCTTTGTAAATTACCCAGCCTCAGGTATGTCTTTATTAGTAGCCTGAGAAGGGACTAATAACAGCATTTTAAAATTTTTTGGATAGAAATGAGGTCTTGCTATATGGCCTAGGCTAGTCTCAAACTCCTCACCTTAAGCAATCTTCCTGCCTCAGCCTCCCAAAGTGCAGGGATTATAGGTGCCTGGCCCAAAGGCAGGATTTTTTGAAGAACTTGTAATTCACTCTTACTAAAGATAGAAATATAGTGCTTGGAAGTTCTTGAGGTTCTTTTTGTGCTTGGTCACTCTGATGTCTGTGGAGACTCCACGTTACCATTTCCATACTGTGTCCGTTCCCCAGGTAGCTTACCCGGTTTACTGGAGAAGTGGGTATTGAACCTGGCTGATATTAGAATCACCTGAGTGACTTTTTCCCTGAAATATATATCTTCCAGCACCACTCCAGACCTACCAAATTGAAGCAATTTGGGCAGACTCTAGAAATCTGTATTTTGTAAACCTCTGCAAGGGAGTCTAATGCAGATTCCTAGGCCTGTAGAAACTGCCAATTGGCCGCATAGTGACAGCATTTAGACCCATCATGGAATGAGCATGAACATTCCTCTAAGACAAACTCTTGCTCACAACCATAAGTTGCACAAAATGACACCCTGATGTGCAGAAACAGGTAATATATCTTCTGCTGTGACCGGTTTACAATAGAGAAAGTACAGACCCGTTGGTGATGGGGTCTGTGGTCATGATGATGGGTTCAAATATCTTCAACCCACTCCCCATGGAAATCATAGCTCTGCTTCCTAAACGGCCCAAATTAGGCTGTGAAGAGATGACTAATTTTGATTCTAAGAGCTGACGTTTTCTTCTATACATACTAACTTCTTTGAAAAAGAAAAAAGTTCTGAATGTAAATGGCAACATGGATTATTTTTTCTTAATTTTGGCTAATAGACTAATCATTAGTGCATTACTGAAAAATTGTCTACTCACAGTTTGAGCTGTGCTGGTTAAAGGACGATGGGTCAGCCTGCCTCTGGGCTCTGCAGCACCTGGTCCAGCTGGAAGAGCAGCCCACCACGTACAGAGCCCATCATTCATCCGAGGTGCTGAAAGTTCTGCTACAACCAGATGACGGTGTGAAAAATTGCTTAATGTTCCTCCTCAGGACCTACAAAGGACAGACAACTCCTTTTTTCCCAAGATTAGTCCGATTATCCTTGTCTAATTTCCTCTCCCCAAGGCCTTTGCAACACTTTCATTGCCCAGTCTGTCTCTGCCCACAGTCAAATCAGGGATCTCGTTGCTCTGCATTTTCAGCTTCTTCAGAGAAGTGCAATGCTGATACGCAACCAGGAGATACAGAATACACAGATACTGCCATTTTGGTGATTTAATCCTGGAACTGGGAAACTATAGCCCGAAGCTAAATCATCCTTAACCTCTCTTTGTATATGGCCTGCAAGCTAAGAATGATGTTTACACTTTAGATGCTTCGAAAAAAATCAAAAAAAGAAGAATTTTTTATGACATGTAAAAGTTATATGATACTTTAGTTTCAGTGTCCATAAATAAAGTTTTATTGGAAACACAGTCACACCCATTGATGTATGTATTGTGTCATCTAGAGGTGCTTTTGCTTTATAAAGGCAGGTGTGAGTAGTTTTCACAGAGGTCTTATGGCCCACAGACCCTAAAATATTTAGTATTCGATCCTTACAGAAAAAAATTTACAGTCCCTAGTTTAATCAGTTCTGATTAGATGGTGCTCGTGTTAAAAAATATTTAGATATATTTTAAAACACTATGTTTTTTTGTATAACTACTTTTTACAATGTTTTATAAGGCTTTCTTCTTCTTTTTTTAAGGGGTTTCTTTCCTCT
>NW_016107442.1:4977821-5017904 GCF_001604975.1 Cebus imitator
CGGCTACTCATGTCTCTTACCTGGCTAATTTTTTATTTGTAGTAGAGATGGGTTTTTACCATGTTGGCCAGGCTGGTCATGAACTCCTGACCTCAGGTGACCCACCCACTTTGGCCTCCCAAAATGCTGGGATTATAGGCATGAGCCACCACACCAGACCTTGTTTATTCTTTTCTTGCTGAATCTGATCACCTTTCGTGGTGTGTTTCTAGTTCTGTAACAAACCCGAAGGACTGCAGAGAAATTAAAGAGGAATGCAGTGATGTGGAGGCCAAGAAAGTGTGCCATGATGCATCCACGCCCCTGTGGAATGTGAAAGCAGCAGCTCCCAGAAATACACATCTTTTTCTTTCTGCTGGGGCACATGTTCCCATGCTGACACTAGTCAGAATGGGGAAGAATTCCAGAAGTTCCAGAGGAGACCTGACACACCATCCTTTCTCTCCCTCTCAGGGAAGCAAAGTGGGATGCAGATTTATGACAATAACCTTATGTCCACTTCATTATATACAGAAATCATACAAACTTTGAACAGTGTAGGTTACCTGATGTCACTCCTCCTGGTTGATTCCATCATACCCCTGAGTCCGAGTAGAAGATGAAAAGTGTGGCTGCAATGGACCACTTCTGGGGCTGCCAGTGTAATTTGTGGCTGGTTTTAGTTCATTCTGCCTGAGAGCTGTAGAGCTTAGCTGAATGCCTACACTGTGAGAAAGCTTCTTCAGTTGGGATTTGGTCTGCACATCCGGGATAACTTACTGGAAAGATTTTAATGGATTCCTGACCCTGATAGTTGCTTGTGAAAACAGCATTTTACAAACACGTTGCCATATTTACTTGCACATTCACACTTTCCTCCAACTTGGAGAAGAAACTCAAAAGAGAGGCTTTCTCCGCATCCTCCTCCCCCTGCTCTCCACGCTTCTGTCTCCTCTGTTTTAAGAACATTGACCGATCACAGCTGGTGCCAGAACATATGGCTGAGGGAATCGTTGCTGCATTAAATAGAAGTATCGTTGTAGTTCATGTTTATTTTAATGGAGGATGTTTCTATGAAACACAGTAGACTAAATTAGGCATCTGAATTCTCCATATCTGGGGAATGTCTATCAAGGTGGCTCATGCCCACCTCCTGAAGGCATTCTTCCCTCCCAGCCTTTCCAAATCTTAGCTGGGCACAGCTGGATTGAAACTTATGATGGGGTGTGTGCTGAAGGCTCTGGCAGGGAAATGAAATCCATTCATTGTTATTTATTGAGAAGGATCTAGCATCACATGGCCAGGAGTCATAGCTTTATTCTTTCTGCCACCATTACTCATTGGCTACATGTATAACAAGCACCTACCTTCCAGAGTTGTGGGGAAGATTTAAAGTGCAGGTAACACACAGGTCAGTACCAGGCATGTAATCAACATCAAATGAATCCTAGAGTTATGATTATAATTCTGATGCTCTGTCTATCGATGCAGGGAGTTCATGGTGCCTTGGCCCCAGTATGACCAGGGAAACAAGAACTCTTTGTAGAGGAACCTGTGTACTTACCTTTCCTTCTTATCGGTCTTTCCGCTCTCATGATGCCTTTTGTTTTGCAGGTTGTGCTTTACAGATTCCCCTCACATGGATTTGTAACTTGAGGTCTAAGGAACCTCAAGGGGGGCTTCAGTTATTAGTCAGTGCCCTGAAACGCATGCAAATTTTTGAATATACTTGTGTGTTTTTCTAGGTATGGCATCTACAGTTTTTGTGTCAGAGTAACAAATAGATGCATGCCACAAAAAAAAAAAAAAAAGAATTATTGCTCTAGGGAATGGATAGCCCATAGTTCAAGGGCACAACACTGTCAGAAGATTCTGAGGCCACAACAGTTGCCTGGCTCTTCTTCCTATGGATTCTTATGCACCAAGATTCTTAAGGCTCAAATAAAAATCATGATTCATAAATATAAAGGCCTTTGATTCACACTGTATTCTTTTTCTTAGAGACCCACTCCTTGCACATCTCAGGACATAGTGTCCCCCCTGCCAATATCCTGCCTGAAGCCAAGCCAAGGCCCTCGAAACTCATTCTATTTGCTTGTCTTTCATGAGAATTACAGGGGACCTCGTCCAGATAATTACGTAATTCCCACTCTAAGAATAGCTAGCTCTCGAGGGTGGGGGAAAAATATAAGGGTAAACACTTTTATAATAATCTCTACCTCAAGGAAACTAGGAGTTAATGCAAATGCTCACAGAGGAGGGATAAAGTGCCTTGGATTTCTATAGCAGGGGTCAGCTTCATATTTTGCATGTCTGCATATAGGCCCGTATATACATCTGTGAGAAATACAAAAGTGAATGAGGCATAATCACCAACTTAGGACAGGCTAAATCAGCCTCATGGACCATGAATTGTTTCTGAAGCTCACAAAGACCAGCCATCGAATCTGCATTTTTCTTCCTGGCTCTATCTCTCTTGCTATGCTCTAACCAGCTTGAGGGAGTGTGGGAGTGGAAAATTCCAAACTTGAAGAGGTTCTTTTTATTTCTTCCCCCTGCAGTGCAGAGCTTTACCAAAAAAGAAGAGAGAGAAAAAAATTATTTTTTCTTTCTACAGAAAGAAAAAAAATTAAACTTGTATGACTGTTATAAATATTACATGTTTAGGGCACCAGTACCTGTACATTGCTACTTTCCAAGGTGAAGTTGGAAGCAACCCTTTTACTGCTGCTGTCAGATTTTAGACTAGATACATTCCTAAGGGCAAGGTCATACCTAACTTTTTGCTTGTATATTTTGCTGAGGGACTTAAGAAGACGTCAGCTATGCTTATTCTGAAGATCTCAGTAATTAATTGAAGATTATTTTCTGCTTTATAGCCTCTGGGCATGAGGCAATGTATGTATATTTAACTTTATCAAATTCTGATGCATAACTACATAAGTTTATATATGCATCTGTATTTTGATGTCTTGATACTCACATGATACTTCTTCCCATGCAGAATTTCTCCCTCTAAGAACACTTTTTTGCCTCGTGATGAATCAAAGGATGCTATTTTCACCCTGTGTTTATGATAATTCAGTACTGTACTTTGGTTCTCAGGATGTCACCAATGCCACAGATTCAGCACAATAAAGTCACTGGAATATCAGAGAGGAAAGGTCAGGCACTCAACTTTGTGTAATCACAAATAGCATCGATAATTAGCCTGCAGAGAAAAACTGTATACAAAATTCAGGACAGGAAGTAGCTTCTCAAAGGATTATTACTTTAAGCAGAGAGGGAGTCCTTAACAGAAGGAATGAAAACCTGTATGTGTCAGACACCTGCACTCCTTTTGATGCTGGTCATCATGAGAAGAAAATGAGTTAAGTTCTCCCTTTGATTTCAGAGTGAGAAAATGGCAGATTCAGAGTTTAGAAGATGTGGAACTGCCTTTATTGCCCAAAGAAGCCTGAAACTAAAGCTGCCAAAGCTAATAGTCCAAGTTGAGATTGATCTCAGATGTGCTGGCCAGAGTTCTCATTCTTGAAATTAGATACTGAACTGTTCCTTTATGCACGAAACAATGAAGTTTGCTCTTCCATCCCTGCTTCCATCTCCTTCTCTCTGTTCTGGGTTCTTGCCCTGTGGTTAATTAGTCTACACTGCTTTTTATCTCTACTTAATGGGTAACATTATATAAATGCCTCTGATAGCTCATAGTCCTTATTTACAGAACAGCCTATTTCCCTTCGGGGCAAAGAATTTTATAGTCGCAGTGAATTTTCACATTTGCAAAGCTGTTCCATGTCATGGTTATTCTTGTAACTTCAGTACCTCCTACAGTTCCATGAACATGGTAAGCTCTAATTAACTCTTTGTTGAATGAATAAATGAAAGGGTAAGTACTGCCTTTTCACATAAGAGAGGTAGCATGGTCCAGCGGAAAGAGAAAAGACCTCAGAGGTTTAGAGGCAAGCAGACCAAGATTAGAATCACGGCCCTGCCACCAAGAAGCTGTTTGACCTTGGGGACCTCCCTAATGTCTGTCATCATGGTTTCTTCATCTCTAAGATTTGGATAATGAAGCTCACCTTGTAGTTATGCAGTAAAACTTAGATCTCATTAATGAAAATAAATTGCCTGGACTATAACAGATGATTAATAAATGGTGCTGGTGGGGTGCTTATTTTTAAGAGATGTAACAGGGTATCAGAGATGGCTTCTTTGAGACTCAGGGGAAACTGTCTATCTGACTCAAGTTTATTTCTTTCTAGATAATTGCAGAGTCATTTTAGCTGTCTCAAAAATATTTCTGGAAATGAGTCAACAATGGGGTTTATTTTAAGGTTTAAGAAGTTTACTGCAATTTGACTTAAGTAATGAAGCATAACTTTGTCTCTTTCCCACCTCATGCTTCAACTCTCAAGGTAGAAATTTCAATTAAACTTAGCTCATAGGATTTACATTTTTGTTTGCTCCATCGAGCCTGAGGGTTGTCTTTTGGTTTAGAAAGACCAACATCAGCTCCCAAGATGATCAGAGCAGGTATAAAAAAAACATAGTTCCTTTTCCCTCCTTTCCCTCTGTCCCTCCTTTCCCTCTCTTCCACCCTTCCCTCCCTCACTCCCTCCTTTCCCTTCCCTTCCCTCCCTCTCTCCTTCCTCCTTCCTCCCTCCTTCCTTCCTTCTTTCCTTCCTCCTTCCTTCCTCTCTTCCTTCATTCCTCTCTCTCTTCTTTCCCTCCTTTCTTCCTTCCCTCCCTTCTTGCCTTCCTGCCTTCCTTCCTTCATCTCTCTCCCGTTGCCCAGGCTGGAGTGCACTAGTATAGTTTGAGCTCACTGAAACCTCAACCTCTCAGGCTCAGGTGATTCTCCCACCTCAGCTACTGAGTAGCTGGATTATAAGTGTACACCACGATGGGCAGCTAATTTTTAAAAATATTTTTAGTAAAGACGGTGTTTCACCATGTTGCCCAGGCAGATCTCAAGCCCCTGAAAAAAAAAATAAATAAAACGTAGATATTTCAAGTACCTAATGGTTCTTCATTGGAAAATCTTGGCAATAGCTGGTGTAACATTGTTTATACCACAAATCCTTGTGATAAACTTCCCCATGAGTTAGAAACTGAGGACAGTGTGTTCCTTTTCTAATATCATAGCCAATAAAAATTAGCCCAACCATCTTTATTTATTTGATTGGCTAGCTGAAGTTGACTAAGTGTGCACATGGGTATCACCCAATTTGGGTTGACACTTTCTGAAGCCTCCTTCTGAGGCTACTTTCTACTGGGATTTTTTTCATTAGAGGTGATGTTAAGAAGGACAGAGCTCTGCAAATAGTTGTTCACATTTGCGGCTTCAATGCCTAACTATTCTTTGAAGTTTCTAACCAGATACAGTCAATACCATTAGGTTGTATAGTATATAGTAAGTGATTTAGAAAAATAAGCAAATAGAAATCATTAGCTCTCCAGAATGCATCATCATTCACTTGCAATCCAAGCAAGACCACATTCCAATATGAAGCTACTGATTTACTATGCTTAGGGGCCTAGGTCCCATATGTTTGAACCTTCAGACTGGCCCTATGTGGAGGAGTTTATTCCCCTCAAATTATAGGTAAGTAACCTGTAGTAGATTTTAAGGAATTTAACAAGAGTCAGGCAGCTTCTAAGTGGTAGAGTCAGGATTTGAACTCAGGTCTACCAGAATTTTATCTCTTATGTCTAAGTCCTGGAGATACCACAAACACTCCACCATAGAGCTTATCTTTGAAATGCTCACATGCTCACAGTTATGCATGCATAACTGTAGTGGATAGCCAAGTGTAACATCATGAAAAGTTTACATAAAGAGGTTTGGAAGTCCAAAGGGAGGGTTCATGGAGGAAGCAGTGTGCCAGCCAAATCTTAAGGAATCTGTAGGAATTTTTTAATTTTTTTCCTCTGACTACCAAGCAAGGATACAAACTGGCAGAAAATTGGGGAGCAAAGAAAGGTAAAAGTTAGCATATTCCCCCACCTAGTGTTTTGGGTTTGGGTGCTGTCTCCGGCATCAGCCTTGTACTCTCGGTGATCCAGCTCTCATGGGACAGCTCTTTCTTCCATATCCCCGCTCATTAAAGGGTCCAGCTCCCACTGGGTGACCTTGGGTCTAAATTCTTGTCTTTCCCCTCCATCACCAGGGGCGTAGCAGCTTCCTGCTGTTAGTAATTTCTAGAATGTTCACAGTCCCCTAGTGATGGTCTCAGCTCCTCTGTCATCTGTTTAACTAATTCCCTGTATTATATTCCCTCTGTTTGAAATACCTTAAGTTTTTAAAAACTTTATTCGGCTAGACTTGGCCTGATGAAGAATCCACAACTGTAAAATGAATACTCATTTTCTATTTTTAGAAACCACATTGAAAAGAACATATGTATTAGGAGAGATGAAGGACTGTTAGGAGCAAGAATAGAAGCTAGAGAGTTTAAATTTAGTTTTCAAGACCTTGTATGTTCTTGACATTGAGCCTGTAGATTTGGTATTTGGGATGAAGAACATTACATAGTATCAGCAGCTCATTGAAATTCAGCCCATTCTCTGTTTTGAACACAGCTGAATTGAAAAAGCTCCAAACTAGGTCTCCTGCACAAGTCATTCAAGACTCTGTGAGAGAAGCAACACTTTAGTATAATTCATTATTATTAGCAGATCCATTATTATAATCTAATGCTGTAACAGTAATTACTGTCATACACCAAAATGCCATTTTCTGCTTTTTTAAGAAAATGGAATCAAACAGATAGAAAGAACCTATTATTTCTTATCTGTCCTGTGCATGGACAGTGGCTGAAGCTGGACTCTTAGTGCTACAAGACTCAGGCAACAGCCATCAGTGCCCAGGCCCTGCCTCCTCTGACATGAGTGCCTGAGAGGCTGCTTAAGCACCTGCCTGAATTTGATGGAATGAACGATCCCCAAAACCATATCTACTTTATTCAAAAATTGTTTACTTCATGAGGATTTCCTTTGTCTTCTTCCAAGTCCCTGAATCCCTTTACTGTTGAACTTCTGTATTCCTACCGTGGGGAGGCCACTCATGTATGCAGAGTAGTTGCAAAAACAATACAGGCTTTATGGCCCAACAGGTTTTTCCAGTTCAAATTCCCATTCGTGCATTTCTATACCTTGTAACTGGGAATAATTCACATAAATCTTTGTATCCTATTTTCTTTATCTGACTCATAATGTGGTTCAGAAGCTAATGTTTAATGTAAAAAACCTAGCCCAGTGCCTGCCATTTATTAGGTACTGAATAAGTGTGATACTACCTTTCAGGATCACTACAGGCAATGTGTGTTGAATTGGATGAGAGCTCCTTCTCTAAAAGTTTTCCCCCACATTTTTGCTTACGATGAATAAGGTTAATTTTAGTTCCAAAATGCTAAGTTCTCTATCCTAAAAGTTTGTGAGACAGTTCCTAGAATCACATATTCTTACGGGTCAGCTTTTTTCCTGCTCTCCTTTTTGGTCCAGGCCTAGCATGGTACCTTGTACCGAGAAAAGGCAGGATGGGTATAAGAGGGTGCAGAGATCCTTAAATTGGATGAGTATAGCACAATAGTTACATCTCCCAGTAGAGTCTGATATTTGGTTTCTAAAGAAATCCAAACTTAGTTTACTTATTTCTCTTCTTTATTATTATTTTCATCATTAAAATTTATGATCCTTAAGTTAGTTTCTGCTGCTGTATACACCGAGTGGCTTAAATGACAGATATTTATTTTCTACTATTTTGGAGGCAGGAAGTTCAAGATCAAGGTGCCAGCAGGTCTGGTGTCTAGTGAAAGCCTGCCTCTTGGTTCATTGGCAGCGGTTTACCTATTGTGTCCTCAGATGGTAGAATGCAGAGAGAGAGAGAGAGAGAGAGAGAAAGAGAGAAAGAGGGAGAGCAAGAGGGAGAGAAAGAGAGACAGTGAGAGCAGGCTCTCAAGTATCTTTTTGTAAGGGCACTAATCCCATTCATGAGGGCTTCACCCTCATAACCTGATCACCTTCCAAAGCCCTTGCCTCCTAATACTATTACATTAGAGGTTATAATTTCAAAATAGGAATTTGCAGAAAACATAAACCTGTCAGCCATAACAATTCATAACAAGAAACACATGGCATTTCATTAATGAACTGAAGTTAATGCATTTTTTTTTTCAAGTTTATAGAGGAAAGTCAGGCAATCTAAAGGTATGTGAAATATTTTTTCACCCCATATTTCACTGGTTAAAATATGTATATAATTTCTCAAGCATTCTCTCTGAAACATTAGGATGAAGAAAAAAGAGAGGTGCAAAGCAGAAAGCAGGGAAGAGAATAGGAAGTCAGACTTTGAAAGAGTGAAAGCTGGGGGAATAAGGACTGTCCCTCTCTACACCAAAATTGTGATTTGTAGCAAGAGCAAGGACATGCATTAAAAACAAACAAAAAATCAGAATGACAATTATTTGTACCCAAGGACCGATATGCTACTGGTAACCTGAATTTGAGCAACTTCTCATTGATTCATTCATTCATTCAGAACCAGGTGGAATTCACTTGAAATGTCCTAGGCTCTAACAAAATGTCAAGAACAATTAGTTCTCCTGACTTGGATTTGGATGGTCTCCCTGCCTTATTCATCTTCTGACAGCTCAGTGGTTTGGAATACTCTGATTTTTAGTTTGAGGGGAAGGTTGTTTTCATATTCTCTGCCTCAGTTGTCAGCATTTCTGCCCAAGGATTCTTATCGTATCTTGAGATTCACCCACAAGAGCAAGAGCACAATCTGTGAGGTCACACAGTCTTTCCCTGCATGTTTTGTCTTTGGGCAAGTTGTTTAAGCCATTGGAACCTCAGCCTCTGCATCAGTAAAAATGAGAATTATACAGTCCACTTTGGATCATGATTATATAAGATGCAATGTGATAACTGGCACAATGAAAATAATAAAACTTCTTCCTAATTGTGCGTTCTGCAGCCATCTTTTAGGATGTGGGTAATTATCTTAGTCTGGGATAAATAGTCACATGGAAGGGAGAATTTGGGCTATTATTCTATGAGGATCTAATTAAGGGGGTCAAGAAATCCCCATTTATGGTTACTCTCTGCTTAGAGTGTCTCTTTACCCAGGGAAAGTGATTTCTGAATATTGTGATTAGCTTTGATCTGCTATGTGTCCATATTTTGGCTTATTTTTGTCTTTTTTTTTTTTGAGATGGAGTCTTTCCGTCACCTAGGCTGGAGTGCAGTGGCACGATCTCAGCTGACTGCAACCTCCACTTCCCAAGTTTAAGTGATTCTCTTGCCTCAGCCTCCAGAGTAGCTAGGACTACAGGCATGCACCACCACACCTGACTATTTTTGTTTTTTTTTTAATTTTTAGTAGAGCTGGGGTTTCGCCATGTTGGTTAGGCTGGTCACAAACTCCTGACCTCAACTGATTCACCTGACCGGGCCTCCCAAAGTGCTGGGATTATAGGCATGAGCCACTGCACCAAGCCTCTTTTCCCTGTTTTTTGATGACCACTTGGTAGAGAATGCTTCCAGAATCTAAAGGTGTGTGGGCAGCTTTGGCTGTGATGTTAGGATAATAGTGAACAAGATTCCTTTAAATTAGTCGTGAAATCACATTATTTGGATTCCATTCACATTGGGACATCACATCTGCTTCCTCCCCACTGCTACTTACTTTCACATACATGAGACCTTATTTTATCCTTTCAGATAGAGTATATTAGGTCCATTCAACAGAAAAGGAAATAGAGCCTTAGAGAGTTTATGTAACTTACCTCACAGTGTCCTCTGAGTCAAGTCAAAAGTTTTTTCTAGAGCAGTTAGCTTTTCAGCTAAAAAAAAAACAAAAAAACTTGAGAGATGCAAAAGATATCTGAGGTAACGTCAACTAACTCCCTGATTTTAGGGAGGCAGAAACAAAGACCTACTGAAGTTAAATGGGGCGAGTGAGGATCACATCCTCCACGCTGGCAGAGCCAGAATTAGAACGTGGTCTCCTGGGACTCAAGCTCTGTTCATTAGCAGCTGGTAAATATCCTTTCCTTTCATCAACTATTTATGATAGAAATGTTATTTATTTCATACAGAAAGTTCCAAACAAACCTGGAAGACATAGCTCCAAAACAGAAGAGGAAAACTGAGGCCCTTTCCAAGCTATACATGACAAAATTTTCCATTTTGGGTTTTCTGCCATTTCGTCTCTAATTTAGGAATCAGTAAATTACAGCTTGTGGGTCAAATGCAGCTCATCGCCTGTTTTTGTAAGTAAAGTTTTATTGGAACACAGCCATGCCCATTTATTTACATGTCATAGCTATAAATACAAAGTAGAGTAGCTGTAAAAGAGACAATATGGCTCATAAAACCTAAAATATTTACTATTTGGTCCCTCACAGAGAAAGTTTTCCAGCCCCTGCTTTAGTTAATACTTGTTATTGGCCTAGACTTCTGAATTTATGTTCTTTAATAAGATTTGCTTTCCTTCATAGATTAGAATGTATGGTAGAAATGTTATCAAATACAAAATCCAAAGGTCCCAATGTTTCTACTGGGCTAAAACTTGAATCTAGACTTTTCTTCATCTTTAAGAGCAAATCAAAAACAAGGTTTAGCTATCTAGATAATAACACACCACCTTTTCGAAGTATTATTCTCCCACAAAACAAGAAATATAACTCTGTCAGGAGCTCAATAAGCCAAAATATGTTGAATGAGTAATCAGGAAATATATATATATATATATATATATATATATATATATATATATAGTAGAATATTCTCAATTGTTGGAATTCTACCTAAATCCAGCCATTCTTCATTTGTTAGATCTTATTACGATTGAACAGAAATAACTGCAGTTGTATTTTCTTCTCTTAGAATCATCTGGCTTGTATTTCTGCTTGTACACGTTAAAAACAAAAGGTACACAGAGGAAAACACACGTGAAATTTCAGCTGAGATTAGTTTGCTTCCAGCCATGATTGTTGCTGTCTATTTGGCACATTTTTATCACATTACTAAAACCAGATAGAGCAGAAACTGGTTGCTAATGTAAAAGTTGCTGTAGAAAATAGAAAGTTTATATCACATTAACTGTGATAGATGTGGCATTCCTCTTCAAAGGTCGCTTCCCATTTTCCATGGAGGAAAGTAGTTGCTGCCAACTGGCTGCCCATTTAGGAACTATAATGCCAACGTCCTGTTTTGTGTTCCTTTATATCTAGGTAGGTCTTATGACCCATTACCACTAATACAATGTGAAATAAATGATGTGTGTTGCTCTCTAGCTGGGTGGTTAAGAAGCAGGTGACTGTTCTCTGTCTTACCAACTGGATAGATTAGAAGGATTAGAGGCTCAGCAGGTGTTGGGGCCACAGGGAGAAAGCTGGGTCTTTGAATCACTGCAAGGTAAGCTTCCTTTTGAATCTCCCTGTTAGAAAGTAGATGAACAAGAAACAAATTTCTGTTGTGCTTGGCTGCTGAGCCTTGAAGGTTCATCTATTATGAATCTAACATTAATGAATATGCTAATCCATCATTGTACTTTTATGAGTCATGGCATCTTCCTAAGGTGAACAATTTCTAGAGGCAATGGTCTTCACTGATAGAAGTTTACCCTCTTTTGGAAGAATACTTCTCCACATTTCTGAGTAGTTTTACTCCTGTGTTCTTTGCTAATTGGTCCTGGAAAATGACACATTTTTAGAGCTGAAAGGAACTTTGGAGATTACAATCCAAGCAACTTCTTTTACAATAAGTTTTATAAATGATATCAAGTGGTCAAGGTCCTATTTGTAATTAATGGTAGCACTAGCTCTAGATCACAAGTGTTTTGATTCTCCTGAAATTCCATTTTAAAAAAGTATTACCATTGCATACATTTAAGACTATGTAAGTTTATTATAATTGAAATTATGTTAGCTTTTGGGGTTGAGAAAACATACTATTAGTATTAAGGCAGGAAGTAGGCCTATGTGACATCTTCCAGCTGTACAGCTATATACAAGAGGGATTTTCCAAACATGAATGTATTTAGAAATAAATATAGTTGTTGGTTTTATAATGGATTATTTAAAGTGACACTTTTTTGGGGGGGTACTCCATAGACATTTAATTAAGTTTTTCTCTCATTTATCTCTGGGATACAAAGCTCCCAAGTGGGTTGAGTTTGTCAGGCTGAAAAACTGCATTAGTACAATTTACCAGAGAGATTTGTAAATAGGAAGGGCATTCATTAAACGACACGTCCCAGAGTTAGAAAGCCTGTTTTTGGTAGCTCAATCCTGTATGTCAAAATGAAACTGGGATGAATCTGAGTTTCTTGAGGCATGTTAGTGGGGGCTCAGAATACAAGCCTCAATATCTAGCACACTGTTTCCCATCTTGGTTCTGAACATGTAGTGACATAAAGTATAGCCTTAAAGATTACTCTGAAATGTCACCTTTGGTTGGAGGACTCAACACGAAGTCTGTCCTAATTCTTAGCCTCAGAACCAAGTGCAGGCAAAGCTGCACTGGGGTGAGTCCTTTTCCTCCAGGAGCTAAGTTGGCCTCTGCAGGAGGAAGAAGGAAGGTGCTAAGCTGAGCATACCAGGGCTCTGAAATTAACTGAGCTGCTATCATAGGAAAGAAACATCAATTATGTGAGGCAGCATTCCCAACTCACTGGTGGATAGTTCTGAAGGGTAAGAATAAACATTTACTGGGTTTCTAATAATATTTGTCATTATTCTAAGTGCTTTATGAAACAAGATTGGTCACTGTCACTGCCATCTTGTGTTGAGGCTCAATGGTCAGTGAGGAGGCAGAGCTTTCAGTTGGTAAATGAAGGAGGAGCCAGCTGACAGTGCTTGGTCTCTCCACTTCCTACATGCATTATTGTACTTATTTTCCCATCTCTAATAATCTTCATCCTCAGGGAAATGAAATAAACTGCCTTTTAGGGCTGATAGAACCTAAATTGGGATCTTTTTAACTAGTTACTTTTTGAATTGTTTCTAAAGCTTTGCTTTTTTCCTGACAGATTAAAATTATTGCAGTATGAGAACATGTGCTTTTTACTTATTTAAGACTCAAATCCATCAACTTTATTACACAATTATCTTCTCTCTGTCTATGTAAAATAAACACGATGATGAGCAGTGTTCAAAATGACATTGATTTTGTTAAAGGTACATACTCACCTGGAAAATCAGTCAGGTCTGCATTTTACTGTAAATCTTTATTTATAAATAGGCACCCATCCTCTGTCTCTTGGTGGTTTAACTTAATGCCACTAAAAGTATGAGATTTCTTCAGCTTTCAAGTTGCAGAACTAGGATAAATGTATATTGTTAAAATGAAGAATAGAACACAATTCAATAATCTGCTTTATCCTACAGCAAAATTATTGAATTCATTTTTATTGCCATGTAACAAATTATAACAAACCTAATGGTTCAATATAACACCTATGTATTATCTCTCAGTTTTGTAGGTCAGAAATCCTATGAGCCCAACTATGTTCTCCGTTTAGGTTCTCACAACGCCCAAGTCATGGTTTCAGCTGGGTTGGGCTCTTATCTGTAGGGTCTTGAAGAGATTTCACTTCCAAGCTCATTCAGATTGTTTGAAGAATTCAATTTCTTATGGTTGCAGAGCTAAATCCCCAATTTCTTGCTGGTTGTTAGCCAGGGACACCTCTCAGCTTTTGGGGGTCACCCACATCCCCTTTATCCAGCCAGGGAAGATCTCTTTCAAATGGAATCCCTCTAACACTTAAAATCTCTCTGGTTTCCTCTTCTACTACCAGCCAGAGAAAACTCCCTGTTTTTAAAGAGTTCATGTAATTGGTCCCTTTAACTTTCACACTTCAAAAATTTTCATATCTTGAGGACTGCTGATTTAGGATTTTGTTTACATCTGTAAAATCTCTTTATAGCAGTACCCAGATTTGTATTATGTTGAATAACCAAGGGCCAGCAGTCCTGAGATGCATCTTTGAATTTTGCCTACCACAATCCTATTTACTTGTGACTCTTCATCTTAATGGTAAATTACCAGATTTACCACTTAATTGACTTGTGTGTGGGTGTTTCAGTCTTTCTTTGATTGTATAAGTATCACAGACAATTAATCCTGAATAGTTAAGAGAATTCAGACATGTGGCATGGCAGGAGGGTTCTTGTTTGTTGTTTGGTTTTGCTCTCATTTGCATTTTTTTCCCCAGTTCTATATACTGTGCCGGTTATTTAAAAAGTAGAGAAAGGCTCTGAATACAACAATGAATATGAACGTGGCTTTGGAGTGGGATACACCAGGACTGAAACCCATGCTTCTGTACTTACTTGCTGTGTGGCACTAGGCATGCCACTTAGCTTTCGTGGGTCTCAGTATTCTCATCTTTAAAGTAGAGGGAATGCCTTTCTAGGTGATCTCTGTAAGGGGAGTAAATGAGGTAAGTAAGTCCTCAGTGCAATTCCCTGCATACCACAAGGACCCTGTAAATGGCGATTATTATACTATTAATAGCTCATATAGTAAGTTTTAAGAAGACAAGTACTTATGCTCATTGCCAGAGGCGGTCTTGAGATGCAGTTGGTAAAACAAAGAGCAGGCTGGAGCAGATGGTGTTTCCCTGTTTCCCTTTCACTGAGTCTAGAGAAAGTTGTCTTCGTTTGCACTGCTATACCAAGAACACCATAAAATGGGTGATATAAACAACTGAAAAGCATTCCTCAAAGTTCTGGGAGTGGGGAAGTCCAGGATTAAGACACTGGCTCATCTGGTTCCTGGAAAGGATTTTCAGAAGGACACCGTATGTAACTTGGTATGATAGAGAGAAATCATCTCTCTTGCATATCTTCTTACGTGTGCACTAAGCCTACTCACAAGGGCTCTGCCTTCATGATCTAATCACCTCCCAAAGTTTCCATCTCCAAATACCATTGCACTAGGGATTAGGTCTTCAACACAGGAATTTGGGGTCATACAAAGATTCCATCTATAGCAGAGAGTGAGAAAAGCAACAAGAGAAAGAGCAGAAAGGGACAATGTCCCAAACAAAATGGGACAGTCTTTCCTGCAGAAATGCAGAGATATAAGTGCATACCCAGTCTCCCTACACTGACCCTCTGCTCTGGCCAGACTGGCACCTGGCATTCCTGATGAAGGCCCCTTGTCTACCCCCACCTCTGGTCTTTACTCACATCAGTTCTTCCTTCACCAACACTCTCATCCCCCGCCCTGCCGTTTTCTTCTCACGGCCTTCCCTGACCACTCTCTGTCAGTGCCCATCAACAGTGGCTATGGGGTGTAATGTTAAGAGCTGAAGGTAGCCCACCAACATTCAAATCGCACGTCTGCTCCTGTTTCTTATAGATAATACCATTGTCATCAGGTCACTTAACTTTGCCTCATTTTCCTTGCCTTTGAAATGGGAGTAAAAACAATAGCACCCACTTCATAGGTTTGTTGTGAGGATTCAGTGACTTAATATAGGTCAAGGATTAGTGCCTGGCCCACGGTAAATGCCAGACAGACATTCGCACTCATCACTATCAGTCATTTATTATTTTACTGACAACTCAGAAAGGGTTCCCTCCCTCCCTCCCTCCCTCCTTCCTTCCTTTCTTCCTTCCTCCTTCCTCCCTTCCCTTCTCCTTTCTTCTCTCACTTTTCGTTATTCCCTTTCTTTATTATACACTGACATCACATCAAAAATTAAAAGAATCATTCATTCATAGTCACTCTTCTAAAATTGTTTTATTTTCACACATTATCTTTTAGTTCTTGCACATATGAATAAAAAGGATGAAAATTGAAGACTAAAAAGATTGCATTTGCACCCTTTATATTATTAGAAGGCATTAAGAACAATTTTATGTTTTACATATTCTCAGTTAATTTGTGTGTATATGATTTGTCTGTATAACCTAGCAATGAGGTCAGAAACTTTGTTTTTTATTTCTTAGGTTCCCTATTATTGAGACTTGAAAAAGCATAATAAATAGCAACCTTCATTTCTATATTTGTTTGAAAATAAAAGGACTCAATCAGATAGAAATAGAAAATTTTCTTTGTAAAGGTAAAGGCTAGGTTGGAAAATAGGTTGCTAGATGAGTGGATTAAGTGAGATTTCCCTTTTGGGACTGCAGAGAAGACCATTTTCTTACCCTGTTGTGAGCAGGGCTAACACACCTTACATCTGCCTGCCAGGCCCTGCCTGTATATCATATATCAAGTTGTATGGAGAAGAGAATGAATCCTTTCCACAGACAATTCTGTCCCAAAGAAGAGAGAATGAATCCAAGCTGAATTTTCTTAGTAACTCCTCTAGAATTTATCAAATAACTTATTCCACATTTCCTGGGGTAAAGTATACAAGGGGCCCAAGAGAAGCCCAGAGTGTTACTAGGGAAGCTCACTCCACTTAGAATCCCAAGGCCCAGGGCAAGGTCCCCCGGCACCCCTGAAACTGCACTAGTGCCCAACACTACATGTTGCTTGTCCTATGATCAGGACACACTTAAATTGGACACTTGAACAACTGAGAGTAAGAATACTAAAAAAATCAGTGTGTGCAGTCTAATGTATGTAACTGTACTTCAGTATAGCTGATTTAAAAAAAAAAAAAAGAGAGAATTTGGCCAGGCACAGTGGCTCATGCCTGTATTCCCAGAATTTTGGGAGGCCAAGGAGGGCAGATCACGAGGTCAGAAGATGGAGACCATCCTGGCTAACATGGTGAAACCCCGTCTCTTCTGAAAATACAAAAAATTAGCCGAGTGTGGTGGTACTTGCCTGTAATCCTAGCTACTCAGAAGGCTGAGCCAGGAGAATCATTTGAACCTGGGAGGTGGAGGTTGCAGTGAGCCAAGATTGTGCCACTTCACTCCAACCTGGACGATAGAGCAAGACTCTTTCTCAAAAAAAAAGAAAAAAGAAAAAAAAAAGAATTTATCAGGGGGCCTGGTACAAAATAATTGTTTAACAACGAATAACCCTTGAGTTGACCTTTACTATGTTACTGTAAAGAAGATAAGTCCTACAATTATTTATCCTAAAATGCTTCATCATCAAGAAATAGCTGCTATGCCTCCCACTGCCATTGTTTGGTAGGGTTGGCCAATCTGTCCTTGGTAATTCTGATTTGGGGCTGATCTTTGAAATCGTTGTTTGCTTTCTCTGTCTATTGCTGGTCCTGACAATGGGAACTCCCTTTTGAATGAAGGTTACCAATGCTCCTCATAATCAACTTTCAGATGCTGCAGAGAAAGATGGTCTACACACTTAGGTATCTCCCAGACTCTTCAGTGTAAATTTTGCAGAAACTGATATTCTAAGTTCCAAATTTGGCAGAAATAGGTCTATCCATTTTCCAGTGATTCTTAATAGACTAACATGCAGAGATTGAATATTATTTGTGTGGGTTGTATGAAATGGAAACACATGTCCTGGCTTGGCTGAACAGTTTCGGTTTATCTCCATTTTCCTGGAAGCCCATCTGGTTTAGCATTTGTCAGAACAAAACTCACCCAGTTAAGACAATAAATTACATGAGTGCCTTAATTATACAGAACAAGATATTTGATCTAAAAACAATACACATTCTTGAGTTATGGGGAATAAACTAGAATCTCAGATTAGTAAGCTATTGGATTCTTTCCCAAGGAGGTATCTTGTCTAATAGGAGATCAGCAGAGCCATGCTGCTGGGTTGAAGCTCTGAATGTGGGGGATGTGGATTGTAATCCAGTTCTGCCTGATGAGTGTTACCTACCTCTGGTTAGCTTTCCTGCCCAATCCAGTCTTCCCTCTTGCCATTTATGCTTTGCAATTCTTAACCATATACTTCAGAGTTTTTCTCCATTCTATTTTGTTGATTCTGAATACATTTTTATTTGTTAACATATTTTATGCAAATATACTTATTTGTTTTGATTTTGTTAGGTTAGCTCTCAGAAGATCCTTGGCAGCTTAGAAAAGAAGCTCAACTCCTCTGGCTGGCTTCAGCCCACCCCGAACTCTGTTCATCCTTCTGTTATCCCTTCATCCTGTTCTTCCCCAACACCCCATGGCTATTTTTCTCCAGTGCTGATACACCATGTTAGGCACTTCACAGGTGTATGAAATGGAAACACTACAACTCTATCCCATAGGCACTGTCCTCTCCGCACTTAACTATCCTCTCTCCACTTCAGGAAACTGAGGTTCCAAGAGGTTAAGGGACTTTCTCAAACTCAGTGCTATTAAGTGAGGGGCCAAGAATCCAATCTCAACTTTTCTGACTCAAATATCTAAAAGCAGGATCTCTGTTCTGGCCCCACCATCTATCACCTTACCGTTACCAGCTCTGCCCTTTGCCCTACTCTCCTATGCATGCAAATCTTATTCACCTTTAATGCCTAAACTCACACTCTCTTTTGTCCAAGAACTCTTCCTTGATTTGGATCCCATTTTCCTTCTTTCTTTTTGGTATTCCTGCAGTATTTATAGCTTAGACTATGTTTTGTTTTGTTACTGAATACAAGTATGCCATTCTTATATCACCCTTGAAATGTGTCTAATTCCTGACTTCTCCTTTGGACTGTACTTTTCCCAAAGGTAGAGATGATTTCATAGAGCCGTTTGTATTGTCAGAAGTTAGTACACTGCCCTATTTGTAATCAGTGGTGAATATTGCTTACTCGTTGATAGATTTTTTTTCCTTTACTGTGTAATTCCCCACAGCACCTGACACTGTTCCTTGCATAGAGCAGGAACTCAATAATAGATGCCTTAATCCAGACCAGGTCTTTAGGATGTGCTGTAATCTTGGTGAAGGGGCTTCCCCTTAAGATACCTCAGAACGTTCACAGTCACTTTCTAGCAATAATGGAGGTGGAGTAGACACAGAGACAGAATACTCTGCTGTCTTATTCTTTCTTCATCAACGTCTTCTAGAATTTTCACAGGGCTCCTGAACACTAAGTTAGAAACATTCTCCAGGACAAAGTGGGCTAGATGAAGCAACAAAGAAGAAATTCATTTAGATTCAGCTGTAGGTGAAGTGATTTAATACACAAGCACACACACACACTCAACCTCTCCTCCAGGTCCTGCAGTGGGAAATTGAGTGTGTCAGGCGTTCAGACATGAGATTAGTCAGCTATAAAACACTTTTTCTCTCGCCTCTCCCAATAGAGGCCTTCATGTGGATATAAAATACTATTACTGTTATTTATAAAAGTTTAAAGAACATCTGCCAATATGCCAAATATTCCCTCTTCCTCTGACAAGTATTTTTGTTTAATCAAGCACAAACAGATATATGTCATTTAGTGGAATTCCGTACATCTTATAATAAAGAAATAGGAAAATCTATGCATGCATAAATCAACTCTGAAGTTGATTTATTTTTACGTTTCAACATATTGAATTGATGTTGCAATGGGAAAAGATACACAGACAGCATATTGATAGATCATTAAAGCTAATATTTTAAAATGTTAAACATATGTTACATGAGTGCTATTAATATATAATTTTATTTATCTTGATTATTTTTGCAACTAATTAAGAGGGTCTTATTCATTTTGTACTCATTTTGGTCCTATAATTATCTACGTTCCTGCCTTTCCTGTAAGATCACAAGTTTCTATGACAGCAGGGGCCATGGTTTCTTTTTCCTTCCTTCCTTCCTTCCTTCCTTCCTTCCTTCCTTCCTTCCTTCCTTCCTTCCTTCCTTCTTTCCTTCCCTCCCTCCCTCCCTTCCTTCCTTCCTTCCTCCCTAAAAGTGGCTGGCATAGAGATGACCCTCAATGAATCAATTCAAATACTGTGGCTACATTAGAGATGCATTTTATTACCGTTTTGCATTTTGATTTATTGATTGAAGTCACATGAGGACCTATCATGCCATAAAATAAAATAAGTGTGCATGTGAAAAAATTGCATAGAATTAAACACATACTCAAATGAGTGGACAGAAAACTGGTGAAATCTGAGTAGGTCAGGTGTGGTGGATGCTAATGGAAATTCCTTGGTTGTCATCTCATACTACAGTCATGAAAGATGTTGCCACTGGGGAAAGCTGAGTGGAAGGTGTTTGGGACCCCTCTGCATTATTTCTTGCAGCCACATATGAACCAACTATTATCTCAAAATAGAAGTTTTTAAAAAATAAGTGACTGCATCTAAGATGCTGTGAAGGTGCAGTGGAAATATTTAGATTTGTACACACGAGGTAAAAATTTGAATATCTCATTGTTCACAGAGCTTCCATGTATGTAAACACGAGAGCAAGTAGGGAATTCGTTTTCGGATTCCTAGATAGTAAAGCAACTATTTTGGTATAATAGTGTTGAATAAGAACAGAAGCCAAGTATACTCCCTTAACATTAGTGGAAAGTTCACGGAAGAAGAGAGGGCGGTGTGTGTGTGTGTGTGTGTGTGTGTGTGTGTGTGTGTGCGCGCGCGCACGCGTGCACGCATGTGTATGCGTGCATGCTCTCAATAGCTTTTTCTTTCTTTAATATTTTCTCTAAAATGACATTAACAAGTGTTTACTGAGTACCTTCTGGGTGCCAGGTACCATGAATTCCTAGATCTCAACTGTTGTAATAGAAAGTGCATAAACTGGGGAGCAGAAAGACCAGCATTCAAATCCTGGCTTACCACTTGTCCTTAGATGTCTTCTCTGAGGCAGTTGTATAATTTCTCAGTTTCCTTAACCATCACATGCAAGTAATCAATAATCCCCACCTTTCAAAAATACATTGCTCAGAAATGAACTTACAGTAAGTATGAAAGAATACACCCTATAGGCCAGAGAGAGCCTAATGCATGGGCATTCAATGAATGATGGGTGTTCCTGAATTATCACTGAGAAAGTTTGGACCTCTGCTCCTAACGCCTCCTGCAGGTGCTCTTATCTTTGCATCTCAGAGGCAAAGAGCACTGCCTTTCTGCAGTTGTGCATTCAGCGGCAGATGCCAGCAGAAACCGCAACCACTCTGAGATTTGGAACCAGATGCCTGTGATGGATTATTACAATTTCCTATCATGTAATTGCTTTACTGTTTGACCAAAGGTACCTCATTTAATCTATTTCTAATTTGTTTTAAGACATTAATTCTGGAAACGCGTAAAATGGGAAATATTCTTAGAGAAATCTTTCCAACTTCCTTCCCCAGCACAGCTTCAGTTGCATTAACGTATAAGAGAACACTTGGTAAACACTAAGGCGATATACAAATGTGAGTTGTTCCCATTATGATTATTATTGATCTTTACTCAAATTTCCCTATGGGCTCTCTCAGTGCTCTGGGCACAGATATCCCACAGACTTTAATGGGCCTTGTGATAGTGTGGAGGAAATGTAAAAGAGGGTAGAAATGTTCTCATTTTGATATTTATATCCCCACCTTTTCGACAAGCATCTCAAAGCAGGGCAGCCCATGCTTTCCTAACCCTGGCACTTAGCATTCTGGTCTGCATAGATTTTTGTTGGGGTAGGGGCTATCCTGTGCCTTGCAGGATGTTTAGCAGCATCCCTGGGCTCTACCTACTATATGCCGGTAGCACCCCATCAGTTGTGGCAACCAAAAATGTCTCCAGACATTGCCAGTTTTTCCTTGGAAGGCAAAAGTCACCCCAAGAGATACTTATTATAATAGCACAGAGAAGGGTGCTCTCCTAACTTTAAACCCTGTTCCAAAATTTGACAGTTCTTCAAATATAATGGAACAGTTTTCAGAGCTAGTGAAAATGTGTTCTTAGGCAGAGAGCATATATGAAACATTGTGAGAAGACTTAAACCTTTTCCCCATTGCAACCCATTTTAAAAGCGATGTACAATCCCAGCTCCAAGATCAAACACTGGGCCAGCAGGAATAACCTTGACTTTGGAGTTCTCCTACTTCTAATTATTCATTTACTCAACAATTAGGGATTGAGTTCCACAGTGTTTTGAACATAGTCTCAGTGGAGTGTGTACATACTGATAATCTGGAGACCTGGAAACCCTCAAAAGGAAGAAGTCAGGCTGATGTTACAGCCAGATGAATATAAACAACTTCCTATTCCGAGATTTTTGCAGAGATATCTCTTGTGAAGTGGATTCATGCCCCCTTCCCTGAAAATAAAAAGCATAATAATTATCATTCTCTTTCAGAATTAGTCCCATTGGTCACAAACCAGAATCTTCAATGAGCTGGTTAAAGAAAGGAAGGAGGGAGAGAGGAAGAGGGGAAAGAAAGATAGAAGGAATGCGAGAGAAAGAAGAAAGGAAGGGAAAGAAGGAAAGAATAGAGGGAGGGAGAAAGGAAAGAGAAGGAGGGAGGGAAGGAAGGAGGAAGAGAAAAAAGATAAGGAAGGAGAGACAGAAGGAAAAAAGGAAAGAAAGAAGGGAAGGAAGGAAGGAAAGGGAAGGAAGGCAGGCAAGCAGCTCTTCTCATCCCTCGAAGAAAACATTCTCTCGGTGTCACTGCAGGGAAAGAGGAACACTGTTGTTTGTGATTTTCCTGACCTGGGAGAAGCACTGTATTTAATTAGAGACCCGCAGGCCCTGCCTCCATTGATGTTGGCCTGCCTGTAGTTTGGCTCTTTTTCGCCCATAATATATCTATCTGCCTTTGTGCTGTAGCTGCTGCCTAAACAGATTTTCTGTTTTTAATAAGGAGCGAGAAAGCCTTGTCGTCCTTCCCAGTAGTATAGTTTAAAAAAGAAACTAGAACGCAAGAAACTAAGGGCTCAGTTCCCATTTAACTCTCGCCTCTCTGAGCAGGGGTTGAGCTAGGGCTTGGTTTCCTGAACCCATCCTTGGCTCAGATGGTGCCATTGAATTTTCAGCAGCTTTTCCCCAGTTTTTGCCCATCTGTTCCCTTCCTGCAAGCTGGGCCATAAGAAAATGTGGGTAGCGGAGACACCTGTATCCTGGGAATCAGTAGAGTCAGGGGATAGACTTGCCGGCTCTGAGTACAGGCTGAATTGGCTTCTAAGAGGTTTCCACTACTCACACACTGCGTGACCTTGAGTGAGTGAGGTAGTATCTCTGAGCCTTGGTTTTCTCAGCGATGAAAATGGGGATGATAGTCATACCTCCCTCACAGGGGGTTGCTCCAAGCAATGAATGAGAAAACATCTTTAAGGCACCTGGTAAGTGCTCAGTAAAGGGTCATGATTGCTTTTGTTATTACCAGGTGTGTTCTGTCACTGGAGTCTAAATCTTCTCCACGCACCTGCCAAGGGAGCCAGGAGGCAGCTCTGGAAATTGCATCCCAGTGGACTCCAGGCAGCATTTTTCCTAGATAAATTGGTGAATCATTAAAATGAAGCCAGTTCAGCTGAGGCCACTTTCATTCTGTGTGGAAAGCAACTATTACTTCTTGTGCCTGAACAGTGTAATTTCATTATAGTCCCAGTCACCCGGCTGCTTGTGGAGGAGCTCTCAGTTGATGGTTAATGAGATGTGGTGACATTGTTTTGCTTCGTCAGTACCCCCAAGCTATTGCAGGTCTGCAGTGGATGGACCAGCCACAGTAGGGGAGGGACTGGACTCCACGATCCACATACCTGGCCCTTTCTGACTCCTAAGAGTCTGAGTTCTGTGTCCCAATTCCGATCGATGTTGGCATCAGAAGCTCATTCCTTTGCATACTCTAAGCCCAATGTTCTAATTGTTGGTTTGTTTCACTGTCTGGGAAATTGGTTGAGCTGCTGGACTGGACCAGGCTTGGGCTCTGCTTGCTGAGACAGTAGGGACCTGTAGGGACCTGGCGGGACAAAGTCAGGTGAGCTCAGGTTTCTGAGGGCAACAGTAGCCTGCACATCAGGAACCAGAGGCTGTGTGAAACAGTTTTTACATGGAGCATCTCATTTCTCCCTCACAACAAACCTGGGAGACTAGCTTTTTACACATGAAGAAACTCATGACGAACTGAAAGGGAAATGTGATTCTAAGTCCCCAGAATAGAGATTTGCAAGGACTATTCTTCCAGGATACACTTGACAAATGATGGTCACATGGTCGAAGTATTCACAAGGGTATACCTAGATTTTAATACACCCCCCGCCCCGCTTCCAAATTTTAAGAGGGAGTTAAGCAAATTGGGTTTAAGCTCTAAGCTCTTGTTTTTTTTTTTGTTTTTTTTTTCGTGCGTGCTATTTTAAAAAGAATTTTCTTCCAAGCACTTGAGTAATAATATCATCCAGTTAAAGATCTATTTCTGAATATGGCACAGATAAGACAGTCTGTGGGTTCTACAGTTCCCCACACACCAGCTGTAACTAATTCCTTCTTTCTCATGTAGAAGCAGATCATAAATCAGGTGACAGTGACAGGGTTACAGGTTCAAGATAATCCATGAGAGCTCTTAGCATACAACTGCTTATTGTAATCACTCAATAAATAACAATAGCTAATTCATATAGTCCTCATTACATGTCAGGCTTTCTCCTATGAGTGACACATATTTTAACTAATTCAACCACCACAAAACCTTTTTCAGACAAGTACTACTATTATCCCCATTTTATAGATGAGGATATTAAAGCATAGCATAGTTAAGTAATTTGCCCAAGGCCATCTAGGCAGAATAAACTGAGGCAGGTTCAGTTTAACCCTGTGATCCTTAACTGTTTCTATGCATTATATCATGTTTTATTGTGAACTTGAATTGACTCTGTTTTTTAAAAGTTATTTAATAATTAGTTAGTTCTAAACCTTGGAACTTAACTATTATTATGAGCATGTTGACTGTAGATGCTTCACAGGTCACTTTGCGGCCAAAGTGCTAGAGCATCACCCTTGAGAAGTGTTGCCTAGTGCCCAGCAATGAGTCCAATGGTGGGGACTTAATATTTGTTTGTGAATAAAAGCGCCAGTCAGCCTGTGAAATAGGACATTCATAGAAAGGAGGAAAGAGACATCTTCAGAAGCAGAAGAAAGTGATAGATATTTGGTACCTATATCTACCAAAGGTAGGTACCAAATAGCTAAGTGATGTGCAGAAGATAGTGATAGATTGGTTTACACCAGTATTCTGTCCTTGCATACTGGTTCTGCATGAGGACTGACGACAAGGAGTGCTGATCACTGGCTGTCTGACAAAGATTTCCAGTGCTGGGCAGCAGAGTAGATCTGTATGTTTGGTTCAGCTCTTTATCAATGACTTAGATCAGAAGTTGGCAAACTTTTCTCTGAAGGACCAGACAGTAAATATTTTAGGCTTTGGAGACCCTTAGATTTCTCTTACAATTACCCAACTCTAGTATTGTAGCATGAAAGTAGCCATAGATCATTTTTTCAATAAATGTGCTGGCTATGTTCCAATAAATCTTTATTTGTAAAAACAGGCAAGAGGCCAGTCCAATGAGATAGAACTCCAACGATAGTTTGCTTATTTCTGATTTAGAGCAAGACACAGGCAGAGTGATTAAACTGGTAATGACAAACATTGAGGAAAGAAGGCTGGACGAAATGTGAATAAGGAAGGTGAAGGTTCATGAAACTCTCCATGGACCAGGACAGGCTCAGGTTTTAAATATTAAAAATCGTGTGACTAGCTAGATTGGAATTTTGGCTCTGTCACTAATTAGCATGTGATCTTAGACAAATTACTCAAGTAACATCACCTTTCTGACTCACATGTGTTTTCCATAAAATAAAGACTATTCTTAACTTTCCTCTTTGGATCCATGTAAAGATCAAAATATATTACTATATTTGTCAATATATATGAGATGTTTTAAAGTACAAAATGATAAATGTAGACTCCTCCATTTATTTTTTAGAATATAATCAACAGGAGTATAGGCTGGAATAACTTGATTAAAAACCAAGGTCCAGATTTTAGATGACTGAATCAGCCATGTGGTCTGGCTTCTCTGGAGGCAGCTGTATCTGTTTCTGTGGATCTTAGATGGAGGGAACTGACAGTTCACAGCCCAAACCAATGAGGAGCCAGGAGGGTAACGCAGGCAGAACAGCATGGTATAGGGCAAGGAACAAGAACTGGGAACTGTGGGCTGGAGTCCCACTTCTATCACCTCTTGAGGTCATAGTCAAATTACATAATCATTCTGACCTTCAGTTCCACATCTAAGAATAACACCTTGCTTGCAATATTGTGAGGTCCCTGGTAGATGCTTCTTGCTTTAGTTGCTCAATGTTCAATCTCCCTTTTCTGGTAACAGCTCCCCACTCTTAGTTTTCCTGTGAGTACCACCTAGGCCTATGCTCAGTCTGTGAAGCTCAAGGGGATTGACCCCATTTCCTAGTATAGAGATGAGCATGTGACCCAAGTCAGACCAGTGGGAACCAAACCCAGCACTGTAGCAGGAGCTATTGGCAAAGAGAAGCTATTTTTCTGCTCCAAATGGGAAGCCAAAATATAGGTCTTGAGCACTGGGGGAGTCAGCCTTAGAAGAGGTCAAAATGAACTAATGCAGAGGTGAGACAGGGAACAAAGAAGACAGCTGTAATGATTATCTTTGCATCTAACTGCATCTAACTGAAAACTCTCTGAGTTTTCAGTTGCATGAGAAAATACATCTTCTCTGCTGAGGCTGTTTTGATTTGTGCCTCTATCACTTGCTCTAAAGAATCTGGATTAACAGAACATGCAGTGTCATTAGTACAGTGCCTGGCATGTAGTAAGGGCTGAGGATAATATAGCACTTGTGCTTCTTATTTGTGAAAGTATTTAATAAAACAAAATGCAGAAGGGATGTTAGAAAACAAGAGTGCAGTGGCCTTCATAGCATGTGAACAGAAACTTGGTGGTCTCGAAATCCCCCTGCACAGAGAAGGGAAATGTAAAAGAAGGGAAGAGGCTTAGCTTGGGAGACAGCAGGATTTGAAGAGACTGAAAGCTGTCACTGAGAGGATTTGCCTTGTGCTGTGTTGCCCCAGAGGGCAGAACTCCAGCCAAATCAGGAGTTTCTTTAGGATAAGCTCCTCAGCCAGGAGGGGAACAGGCAGTTTCAGAGCAGTGATTGTGTTCATCCAAGACCTGGGTTTTCCTGAAAGCAACACTTTGCCAAAGTGTTTTGTAAGTCATTTTGATGGGGACTCACAGTAATAAACATATTTTATGAGTGACCCAGTACATGTATATATCTATTTGTCAGATATATGTATACATACCTGATTAAAAATTCATAAAGCTATCCTTTTATCATGTGAAATACATTTTTAAATTTAAAAATTTTAAATTTAAAAATTTTTAAATGCATTTTATATTCTACTCTATTTAAATTGTTCATTTTTAAAAAAAAAAAAGATGTTGGTCTTGACTCAGTAATTTGAATTCCTGAACTCTATTGGACCCCAGCCTGTATTTGAAGAATTCTGTTATATAGGATATTTTTGTTTGGGATGAGAGGTTGTGGTGGTGGTGGAAGCTCGTGAGCAGAGGCCCAGGATGAGAGGGAAGGTGATTGGCCACACATGACATGTCATGACCTTCCATAAAATACAAGCGCACAGAGCATGCCAAGCCTGAGGCCAGTGCAGGGACAGCTGTGTGAGGTGCAGCCCCATCTGGTCCCTCAACCCCATCCAGGCAGATGTTGCTAATTGATCCCAGCAATCCTTTTCTCCAGGCCTGAACTTGCCTCTGAATCCTTCTTGACCTGTCTGTCTATGCAGTTGCTCCCTGTGAATAAACCTATTGGGATCTGAGTCAGCCTTGCAGATGAGCAAAATTGAGGTTCTGTGAGTTGCATGCATTTGGAACTTGGAGTTCTGCCTAGTTTTTTGCATCTTCATTTGACTCTTGCCTTCTGTATTGTAGTGGGTGGAAGCAACAAGTGTAGCAGGAGCGTCCGAGAATCAGGAGATCCCAGGTCTGCTAGAAACTCGCCAAATTGTCCCACCTCTAGACCTCAGTTTCCTCAGTCCTAGAATGAAAATGATAATGGCACATTGCTCCATGGGCTTGTCAGGAGGTTGATGTAGAACATCCCAGGTAAAGAATGTCACCCAAGACTCTGTGCACTGCAAGGACTCTGCACATGCTAACTTCCTTCCTCTTCTCACTGTCTGAAGCTCAAGGAACATTGAGAGACCCCATGGTGTGATGAAAATGCCTTTCCTTAGTTCTGGAAGATACTAGTTCAAGATCTTTTGAGAACAGTCAGCAGCGCCAGGCCTAGAGATGGAAGAGCAGTCTTCTCCCTCTGTGTGTCATTGGGCAAATCACACACCCTCTCTATGCATCCCTTTATCCTCTTAAATGAATATATAAGGTTCAGGTGGGCCTTGACAGTCCCAGGGGCTCTGCAGTAATGAACTTAATCCAGCAGATAGACGTAGCGTTCAGGAGGTTAACTAATCACCCCCTGCATACACTCACCTTTCCATTCCCCCACCTTTCCATTCCCCCAGCCTGTTCAAAAGGGAATTCCTTGAGTTAACCAATGTGGAGGGAAAAGGTCTTTTTCTTTGCCTCTTTTTCTCCATTTAAATAAAAATACAATGAGGCTCTGTCAGAAAACAACTGCTGCCTGTTCTGTCCAAATCTAGCCAAGGGGGAGAAACTGCACTGCTGCTTTTGGACTGGCACACATCCAATTTGTTGTCAGTCAAGTACTGCAATTCTTTTCACTTCTAGATTATGCAAAATATTGTGAATTTTCTTTCCAAGGGCCTGTCTTCACAAAACCGTTACTTTAGCAGGTAACTGGGGTGAGCCACAAACAGCATAAAACTCAAGCTTGTGGCTGGGCATGGTGGCTCATGCCTATAATCCCAGCACTTTGAGAAGCCAAGGCATATGGATCACGAAGTTAAGATACTGTGTCCAGCCTGGCCAACACAGCAACACCCCATCTCTACTAAAAATATTAAAATTAGCTGGGTGTGGTGGCCCATGCCTGTAGTCCCAGCTACTTGGGAGGCTGAGGCAGAGTGTTGCTTAAACCCAGAAGGTAGAGGTTGTGGTGAGCTGAGATCGCACTGCACTCCAGCCTGGGTGACAGAGCAAGACTCTGTCTCAAAAACAAAAACAAAAAATAAGACAAAAACAAAAACCCCAAGCTTCTATGGACACCCATGCAGTAGAGGCCTGGTGGAACCCTGGTTCTCTTTAACATGAAGCAAGACTCGAAGAACCAGCAAGGAAGTAACTGGTTTGGATGGCAGGAAGCTCATGTTTATTCCACATGCAGCAGCAGCCTGGTTACTTCCAGAGGCAGAAAATGGAGCATGAGGGAAATCACTACTGTTGTGAGGTTGCAGTCTGGGAGACAGCTGCAGGCACATGAGGCTCCCTTTCTTCTCAGCGTTGGTTTTTTTTTTTTTTTGCCTTCTGATTCTGCCTTGAGCAGCACTCTGGGACAATAGCTAGCTTGGTGAGGCTTCATCTCTTGATTATTCCCCACCCCCGCGTGAGTCAGAGAAAGGACAATAAAAACACCTGTAACCTGCACACAGCGTGAGCTTGTCCTATGGATTTTGATAAAGCACAGCCCTATTGTGCTTTCCATCATCTCTTTAGGTTTCTATAGGGTAGTTTTTGTTTCCTGCGGCAGCTATAACAAAATACCACAAATCCAGCTTCTTAAAACCTCAGAAATGTGCTCTCTTACAATTCTGGAGGCCAGAAGACTAAAACCAAGGTGCTGGCGGTGTTGGTTCGTTCCTTCTGAGGGCTCTGAGGGAAAAGGTTCCGGGCCTCCTTCCTGGCTTCTTGGGTTGCAGGCAATCTTCAACATTCCAGGGCTTGTAGCTGCATAGCTTCAGTCTCTGCTTCCATCTTCATATGGCCTCCCTCCCTGTGTCTCTGTCTGTTCTTCTCTTCACCTATAAGGACTTGTCATTAGATTTAGGGCCTGCCCCATTCCAGAATGATCTCATGTTGGTTCTTAATTACATCTGCAGACATTCCTTCTTTTCCATTTAAGGTCACATTTACACGTTCCAAATGGACATACCTGTTAGCGGCTACTACTGAAACCTAGTATAACTATTTTTCTCACCCCTGTCCTGGAAAATGCTAGCCGTATCTTTTCTGCATATGCTCAGGTAGGATTTATTCACTTTAAGTTTACCAACAGGGTCTTGATTTAGTAACTAGAATATCTACTTCTAAGGAACTGATGAAGCTTGATCTTTTGGAGTCAGATCTTCTCTCCTCTGTGGCTCAGACTCAATCCAAACTGGAAGGCTGCAGTGGGAAAGGAAAGCACTATTCTTTTTACTCTTTTCTGCTCACCTTCTTTTCCCCTGTCTCCCATACAGCTGCTGTTTCACTCTTTGCCAGAGTCTAAGCAGGTTAGGTGGGAAGGATGAGATGGTTCATACTTGGCAGAGTGACTTTGTATTATCTGGGCCTGGCAAATATTTAAAGTGGAGACCCTAGTTAGTCCTAGACAATGCGGAAAGTAGATTTGTCCTTCCGTAGGAGCTTTGGAGGTTCCTACCTGTTTTCTGTTCATCTCCTCTCTCCCTCTTGCGGTTCCTTTGACCCAAGGTTAATGCATCTGGTTCTGAGGCCTTATCATCCAGCTGACACCCCAAATATGTGGAGAGTACAAGTGTGTACCTATTCCACATTCATTACAATGAAGGTACCTGAAAGGTGGGAAAGGAATGGAAGGTAATTCAAATTGATCCATTGTTTTATGCCTTGTGAGAAGGCTTGTCCCCCAGGAATGTAAAATTAAATAGGGAGATTTTTAGTAATCACATTTATGAAAGTAATGAAGCTATTGGATGGTCTTTTTCTGATTTTAAAATGGACTCATGGTAACTCATTAAGTGTAGAATCAAGAACTGTTTGACAGTTCAGATCAACATGGGGTCTTGGTTCCCACCCAGGTCTTCATTTTGGTGTTCTGGACTCTGTCAAGTGTCCTACTACCCCTGCCACCCTGCCCTGAGCAAATTTTGTGTTCCATATTGTCTTAGTCCTTTCAGGCTACTATAACAAAACACCATAAACTGGGTGGCTTATAAACAACAGAACTTTATTGTTTATGGTTCTGGAGGCTGGGAAGTCCAAATCAAGTCACCTGCCGATTAGGTATCTAATGAGGGCCAGCTTCCTGGCTCACACAGTGTGTTCTCTCTGTGTCTCCACATGGTGGAAGAGGCAGAACAGCTCTGTGAAGCCTCTTTCATTAGGACCTAGTCTCATTCATGAAGATTTTAGCTTCATGACCTAATCAACTCCCAAAGACCCCGCCTCCTCATAGCATCATCTTGGTGATTAGGATATGAATTTTGGGGGACACAGACTTTCAGACTATAGACACATCTTTCCCAATTCCCATTTTTTTTCTCTCTCTTTTATTGAAACTTAACATTGCTTTGCCCCTCCACCCTCTAGCTCTCTGCCAAGTATGCTGGGAGGAAATTGTGAATAGCTTATATCAGTCTGTGTTAACGTGTGGTCATTACTTGGACTATCTTTTCCAGGGTGATAGCTGTCACTAGAGGAAATTGTGCAATCCTAAAAGACAGATTCTAGTCATTGGAATGGCCTGAGAATTTATTTCTATCAACCTTACAGTCTGGGAGAGTTAGATTGTGTATCAGGACAAAATGGGATAAATTAGAATCTATCTATGTGGTTACGATAATGAGAAACTAGCATGGCAAGTTTCATTCTAAAAGATCTTAGATTGCAAATAGATATTTTCCTTAGAAGCAGCTGTTTATTTACTAGCTATCCTGTGCTCAACACCAGGGGCACAAAGGTAAACAGGCTACCATCTTGCCTTCAAGGAGCTTCGTGGAAACATGCATTGTGCTTTGAAACACAACCACCCAAATTATATTTGCAAATGTCATGAAGACAATGTAGAGGAGGTGGAGTCACCAACCATTTGCATCTATGAAACTGATGAACTATTGGGTTGAAAAAGACAGGCAGTGGTGTGCTGGGGCCAACTTTCATGATTGTTTATGACAGCCAATTGTGAACCTCTCTTCCCAATTCTGTACTCAGTTACATTACAATTAATAACTTGAAATCAGCCATGGTGGGATAATGTACACCACAGAAATTGGTAAATACTATGAATAAGGGCTTCTTTTTGTTTCTAGAGAGCCAGATGTTAAACATTTGCCAGCATACTGCAAAAGTCAGGGTAGGGCTTTCTTCTTCTGACTTTCATTTTGACTGCTAATTCACTTTAGAGTGAACCATTTAGCATCTCAGGGCCCAGAAGAGTCCCATATGCTTTTAGGAAAGCTGTGAGAACCAAAGAAAGTATTCAAAAGGAAGTGCTTTGGGCTCCCTAGAAGAAAAGCTTTATTTTCTTTATTCTTTGACCCCAGGAAACAAATATTTGGAATGGTTCCATGATTTTTTCAGGATCCTGAAAGGGTCAGTAGCAGATTTTAGGGGAAGGAGTCTTCTCTTCCATTTGTTTTTATAATGTTCCAAATGATTCTATTTTTCAAGGAAAATATCAGTCCATTTTCATACTGCAATGAAGAGGGACCCAAGACTGGGTAATTTATAAGTAAAAAGTTTAATGGACTCACAGTTCCACATGGCTGGAGAGGCCTCACAATCATGGTGGAAGGGCAAGAAGGAACAGACTCATCTTATATGGCCGTAGGCAAGAGAATATGTTCAGGAGAACTGCTCTTTATAAAACCATCAGATCACATGAGACTTATTTACTATCATAAGAACAGTACAAAAAGAAAAAAACCTGCCCCATGATTCAAGTACCTCCCACTGGGTCCCTCCCATGACACATGGGGATTATGGGAGCTACAATTCAAGATGAGATTTGGGTGGAGACACAGGCAAATTTATCAATATGAGTATAACTTAAAATCTTCCTTACTGTTTGTTATGATTGGATGATATATTATTATCAAATACTAATTTTTGCAAGGCACTGTGTGGAAGAGGATGGGCTTTACAAAAATTAGGAATGGGAGGACAGGGATTTCAGAAGCTGATGTGCAATATTTATTTTTTAGCTACTTTCTGCACTGAGCTTTGTTTGAGTTATTCATCTTTCAACAAATGATTACTGAGTATCTTCTGTGTTGGATTTGGAGCAAAAGTCAGTAAGATACCAATTCTCAGGGCAAAGTAGGATGTGAGGAAGGGCCAGGGTCCAATGAGTAGGGACTAAAGGAATGGGCACTGTGGTGCAGAATGGCATGAGTTGGGTAGAAACCAAGCTATTCCAAGGCAAAATGTAAACAGAAAGATATTTACAAAGAGAATTTGCATAGAATTAATACTGAGTTTTCTGGCAATCAGTTGCCCTCTTTTCTTTCACCTGTGCCCTATTGAAAGGGAAAAGACATACTTGGAATGCTAGAAGGAGACCAAGTGGTCATTAAAGACTCCCTTTGGCTCAAGACTAGAATCTGTGCTGAGATCTTCCAAGAATGAGTGCCACCTGCCCCAGTAATTCAAGTTCCCAAGGAACAAAATTCCATATACTCTTTCGCTAATGTCCTAGAGAGCCTGGCTGCTCTTACCAGTAAGAAATTCCTCAGGTTTAATTAAATGCTTCTGGCTCTCATTCCTTCTTTACTCACTTTTTCCTCTGGATCTCTTCTGTTGCACATGATTTTCAATTCATTCAATCATTCAAAATACTGATGCCTGGGCCCTAAGTCCTTGAAACTGATAGAGCACATATGAAATGGGGCCAAAGACATCTGTAATGATATTGATGAAGATGACAACATTAAAAAAATAGTTATAGCAATAATAATAGCCACAGCAAACACTTAGTAGGCACCAAACAGTGTTCTGTTTTGCATAAATTAACCTCATTTAATTTTCACCACAGCCCTATGAAGTAGGTAATTGTATCATCTCTACTGAAGATGAGGAAACTGTAGCATGGTGGGATTAAGTAACTTCCCCAAGGTCCTTATCTAGTAAGTGGCTGATATGGGATTTAACCTTCTCAGTCCGTTTCTCAACCAGTTATATGACCTTTGTGTTTCTGTAAAGTTTCCCAGAAAATTCTGCTGTATTTCTGAAGTTGAAAACCATGGGCCTAAAGTAATAGTACTTGGCATGTCTTGGTACATAGTGCCTGGCTGTCTTTTTGTGTCAAAACTGTTTGCTTCTTTCTTTTCATTCCTTGGTTTCACTGTCTAGTGGTAGGGACAGATATACTAATATACCTACATTTGTAGACACATGCACAAGGTAATGAATCTTGTACAATGTACTCTGAGGGAACAGGGTAAATATAGGGAGGTGAGGGAGAGTTATTATTTCTGTAGTATTGGGAAAAAGAATGAAAAAGATAGGGTATAATTTGGCTTTATAATCAAAAGTCTATTCACAAACCTCAGGGAATTAAATTTAAATCTTTAGTAGTTTTGCTCTCATGTGAATGTATTCCTAGTTCACATAGGACAATGGCCATATTCCTGGTGCTTCTGGGAGTGGGTAGGCCTGAGGCTGAATTAGACTGGGTCACACCCCGACTGATTTATGCAATCCTTTTTCTAACACTGGCCAATACATGTACTCAGACACTCCTAATCTTACAGTGTCCTTCTTCACTGGGGTCACTGACTATGAAAGACACTTTGAAATAAGGATTCCAGGGATTGTTGATGTCATTTATCCCTAAACCTGTTTCTGTTGTCCTATACCCCAGTAACAGTAAGATGATGAAAAGTAGACATTAGCGCAGTAAGGAGATAAAGTTTTGATGTTTACCTCATCTTTATGACCCCAGAACCTAGCAGGGTGCCTGGCCTGTGGTAGTCACACAGTAAATGTTTTCTGAAGAAATGAATGAATGAGAAAGGAAACCATGCTACTTTGATATGAACATTTTCAATGTTCCTGGATGGTGAGGATGGTGCTGGTTGTTGTGGTTATCTATGTGTACCTTGGTAGTCATTAACTGATTTGATTTTCTCAATATCTCCTGAAGTCAGATGAGCAGGTATCACTATCCTCTTTACCCCTATTTCTAAATATGGACATTGAGTTTCAATGAGCCTGTGAAACTTGCCTAAGACCACTTCTTGACGCCTGTATAAAATGTCAGTTTTGTGTTCAGCCTTCCCAAATTCTGTGCCTTCTCTACAATTGTGAGAGGCATTGCCAATATGTAACTGCAAAATATGATTCTGCATCAGAGAACCAGAAGAAATAGTACCTTCTTTTCCCTCTGAGATGAAAACTATAGGCACTATCTCTTTATCTTTAGGGGATCTCAATGTCATTCTTTCTCTATGTGTTGTGGTATACGTCTACCCCTGAGATGCTGGTAGCAGTTCCCCAAGTCATAACAACCAAAAATGTCTCCAGACGTTACTATAACTGTACCCTGGGAAGCAAAATGGTCTCTTGCTAACATCCACTGGTCTAAAGATTTTGTCCAAATAGTAAATTTTCAAATAGTTGAGTTTGGGTGGCATTCTTCTTTTTCTTTAATGGAAACACAAAGCTCCATAGTTACAAAAGCCTGGTAAGAATTACAAAGCAAGAGATTTATCAGAAGACAAAGCCAGTCAAATGTAATCTCCAAAGTCACGGGACTCCTACTGTGCTAAAATAATTCTATTTTCTTTATATTATTGAACTTCTAGCTTCATGACCTAATCACCTCCCAAAGATCCAGCCTCCTAACATCACTCCAGAACCTAGCAGGTTTCAATTATTGAACTTTGGTTCAATAATATAAAGGTATTTGGTTCAAATCAATACATATATTACTTTGTAATATGTATACACACACACACACATATATATACACTACACATATATATGCACTAGTGTGTGTGTGTGTATACACACACTATACATGTATGTGCATGTGTGTAATAAATATATATATGATTTTTTTCCTTCAGGGATGTTCAAAACTCTCTCCCTCCTGCCTACTTAAAATCACAATTAGCTGAATAAGTTAATTTAAAACAAATTAAAAGTTAGAAAACTTTGGTCTGTGAGTTATGAGCAACATTTATTTTCTACCCAACACAGGAACATTGAACTTCAGGAAAAGTATGAAATTAAAGCCTAATAAAATGTTATGTAAACTTTTAAGTCATGTTGACTTCAGTGGTGAGACCGTGCCAAGAGAGTTAATGGAGCGGCTCCAGGGACGCCAACCCCAGGATTTATCCACCTCTGTGTGTTTCTAAGCAAAAACACATGTCTGCAAAATGAGCCTGTGCAAACCAAATACAGAAAGATCAAGCTGCCAAGTATATCTCAGGCCTCATCCGCACATGCAATTTCATATTGCAGAGCAGTCTTGGTCTTTACACACTCCAGGAAAGCAGAGCAGAGCCTTCGTATATGTAAGAATGTGTCTGTCTTTGGAGAGCATTTCTCAGGTGGTCCTCCTGCTCATGTTTCAAAGAGGACCTCAACCTTAAAATCAGGCTTATTTGGTGGGTCTCTTAGTAAAGAAAATGTTTTGTCTGTTTGCTTATTTGTTTGATTGTTTATTTCTTGCTTAAGACTTGGCCTGGTATCTGTAATTAGAAGACCGCACAATATAATAAAAAGATCGCCTGCTTTGACTTTCGGTCCTTAGGTTGTGAGACCTTGGGCAAACTATTTAACGCTTCTGAGCCCTATTGTCCTCCTCTGTAAATGGAGCAAAAGATACATTCGCCTGTAAGGACATGGAAAATGGAAAGCACCCACACAGTGTGGGCTACATGGATAGATGCTTTAGGAGTGTTTATTCCTGCTCCCTTTTCTTAACACTGAGGTCACAATTGGGCCACTCTGTGGGCCAAATGTGGCTTGCATACGTTTTTGTCCTGAAAAGTGTTTTTGAACATCCTGAATTAACTGCCAATGTTTAAAAATCAAGAGGTTTCAAGTAAAAATGTAAAATTTCAGGCTTAAGGGGGGAAAAATCATGCCTAGCAACATTGTGTCCCTGAAGATGAAGTGTGGTCTCCTGAGTCCTCCAATCTCCATCACTCCCTGATGTCTACATCTGGTCTACTTCACTTACTTAACGTTACTTTACTGTTAGGTTTAGGGCTTGAGGTTTTAGCCACAATGCACATAAACAATTATGGAGATGTTGGTATAAGAGAGGCCTCAAGGATGCAGATACCTACCAGTGTAGACCTGCCTTCAAGGAATTCACAGTCTTATTAAAGACTTATTGTAAGCGATGATTTCAATTTAGCAGGAATTTATTGAATTCTTACTGTGGACTTGGCACTGAGAATAGAAAACTTAATAAGATACAAACCCTGCCCAAGAGGAATCTGCCTTACTGACCTCTTCCATCCTATTGATTGAATTGGAATTTCTGTCTTTCTGTTTCCAACCCAGGTTGAGACTCCTAATATCATTAACTTTTTATATTATGCTTACGACATCCTAAAGTAGAGCCCTAGTTTTTGTTTTTAATATACTTGTAACATAAAATTGCAACAGTGACTTATTTGTACATAAATTTAGTCTTAAAATTTTGGAGAAGAGAACACAAACAGAAACATGTCTTTCTTATTTTCTGTAGAGAGATTGTGAAAATATGTGGCTTCTCAACTCCCAAATAGTGGGGACTAAGTAATGCGTGTTCACTGAAATAAATGGATGAATGGATGAATGTCAGATGAAATTCAAATGTTTGATCTAATTCACCCCTCCCTCTACATCCATTCATTCATTTAATCAACAGTTTATAAGGAACTGGGGAAAGGTGTTCCAGACACAGAAGACAGCGAGTCCGAAGAACCTGAGATGGGAATAAGCTTGATATGGTCCAATAAACAGAAGGAAAGCCAGGGCGGTTGTGGGGCGAGAGTGAAAATAGTGATTAGACATGACAACAGTGGCCAGATAATGCAGGGCCTTGTAGGCTACGTGGCAGGCTGTGTGTATTTTCCAAGTTTGACGAAAATAAGAAGATATGATTTCCATTTCTAAAAGATCATGCTGGCTGCTGCCTAGAGAATGGATGAAAAGGAGGCAGGACTGAATCCAGGAGGCCAGTTAGGTGGTGACTGGTGAATTTTAAATTTTAGTTCATCACCACAAATTACGTGGTGACAGAGCAAGTGAGAGGTGATAGGCAATCACCATAGGGTGATAACAATGATGATGGGATTGATTCTGGACGTATTCTAAGCTTGAGTATTGATTGGCATCCTGGCACTATCCAACAGATAGATAATGCCAACCATATGTATAATTTTATATTTTTTAGTAACCATATTCTAGGAACCACATTTTCCAGTAACAACCTTTTTGTATTGTGTTGAGAAGAAACATCTTTTCAAATGTACTGTTTTTGCCGAAAATATCTCTTTATATTGTCTGCTTCATTACCTTTAAGTGTTTCAACCCAACAAGTGTTTAAGTGTCCTGTTGTGTTCTACTGCAGGAAATTGCAGTTGACAGTCCTACTGAATTTTGTGATATTCCTTCCTCTAATCTCTTTGGTGTCAATTTTCTCAGTTATAGAATAGGCTTGTGGTTCTCACCTCAATTTTTCAATGGCACTATCATTCTAAATTTCAAAACATGCCTATACTTGCTAGAACCTAAGTTAATAATTCATAATTAAAACAATGATTTCAATTTAATCATCCATTATGATTTACATAGATATCTTCATATGTTATGCTGTTTTCATCAAATATTCAAGGAAGTGCATTACAATGTTATATGGTACAAAGAAAAAAAATCACTCGTGCTGAATCAATGTGTTGACAGGGGCTACACTTACATTGGCACAATGTGTTTATGTATGATAATACAAAGCATGTGTGTATTCAACACACCCACTACAAAATGACAGTAACATGTGATGAAATAGTTAAATGGAAATGTTATCTTACCGACACCATAAAGTCAGGCTTGGTGGAAAAGTATTTTGAGCTGCTTCCATTTTTAAATTTAACTTTACAAGAGTTAAAATGAACTAAAATTTTAAATTCACTTCCTCAATGGCGCTAGTCACATTTCAAGTGCTCATAGCCACGTGTGGCTGGTGGCTGCTGTGTAGGACAGCACAGTTCCAGCGAAACTCAGACTGAGTTGTCCCGCACTTGCCTCTCTAGGCCTCTTCCTCTCTGGCCAGAGAAGGGGCTGAGTCCTGTGCTACAGGACTCATACATGCTTTGCTTTCCTTCTGACTCCCTGCTTTTCAGTTGTGTGGTACTCAGAACCCAAATATCAGGGCTTGCTTATGGCATTCAGTTAAGAAACAAATTAAGGCAATATGAAACCCAACCTTTAGAAGCAAGATTACATTAAAAAAAAAAGGTTTCTTGCAGAACAACCAACATTTCCTTTATGAGAAGGAAATAATCCATTTGACATAGAAAAATTGACTTGTACACACGTGATTTTTTTTTACCTGCTATGTTTTAAATATACATGTCTATCAACCTAGCAGTAATGAGTATGCCAAGACTGGCTACTGGCCATAAGCTGTTGTCCACTTTGTGGCCTAAGGAGGGGCTGCCACAAGTTGGCTCTATGTGTTCATTTTTGTTAAATGCCTAATATGGAGTTGTTTGATGACTGTTGCACTCCATCAAACAGATAATGACAATAAATGTCATTGATATTCAATAGTCCATAAGACTTTCTGGAGTCTGTGGAACAAATGACACTCATTTTAAAATGTGTGTAATGGAGGATTGTCGGTTATTAATGTGTTTGTGATGGGTGGGGTCATTGCTGGCTGTCCCTCTCACAGACACTGCTGCGCTCATCTACATCCATGAGCATTTCTGTTCATCAGAAACACTCCCCTGATTAAACTCTGATCCTGCCACAGCTCCCCTGGCAGGTCTCCAGACCTGCCATCAGCATGCCTTGTCCTTGGGTAGTGCTTTGAAGCATAAACAGACCCCTTCATGTCTGTGAGAATCTGGATTTCAAGAAAGATCAACCTTGACCTCCCGCTGCTGATGGAAGACCCTCTTGGCCCCTCTGTCCCCCATGGCTAGTGTCACAAATATTAATGTGGTGCTTCCACATGCTGGGCTCAGAATGGCCTCTTTTAATTAAAATATGGTTCTATTTTTTCAAATGCATTTTCAGATTTCTGCATGGGGAGAAGTGCTTCTTCCTGCCGAGTGCAATTTCAGATTGGGCAAAATAGGGGCAGATTTCGTTCGAATCTCTTTGATGTTTCAAAACGTCCTTAAACCATAGGATTTTTTTTTTTTTTTTTTTTTTTTTTT
>NW_016107442.1:5017938-5032249 GCF_001604975.1 Cebus imitator
ATCTTTGGGATTCTGAAACATTATTGGATAAATATTAAAGAGAACCAAATTGAAGACAAGTTAAAGTGAATCAAATAGTGCCTAAATAAAATTTAAAAAGCAACTCTTAAAAATATATTGTTATTAACCAAGACTTTTGAGGAGTTATAGACTTAACATGAGTCTCATACTAATAAGTCAAGGGTTTTTTATAGGGAAAAATGTTATTTTCTTTCACATGTCAATGTGTCCACTTGGAAGCAGAGTTCCACATTTATCTCTTAAGATAGCAAGGCACAGATATCAGGAAAGAAACTTTTGTTGGCTAAATTTTCCCAATGGATCGGAACTTCCTTTGGGTCCCACAACACATTTTTCTGGAACTCCTTTTTGGCATGGTCTGTTGGCATTTATATCACATTTTATCTTGTTTCTCTTCATGCACCCACCTGATTCTCCCACTAGATTACTAAACTCTATAAGGATGAGGCTGATGCTGGGCGTTACTATCTCATAGTTGCCTCTCCAGTGCCCCTCCACACTCTTTATCATTTTTTCCCTGCCTTACTGTACATTTCTCATGATTTGGATGTGCTAACAGCTTGCAATGACCTATTCTGTGAGAATCAATGGACAAAACAGGGATTTGGAGGGAGAGAATAATCAATCCCCACCTCCTTATTTTCACAAACATACAGAGTGTCAGCAAAGCTCCTGGATGACTGCTGCTTCTGTGCTCCTAATTTCCTTATGTTGATAAGGTTCTCACCCTCAAATATTTGTCTGTACTAAATTTCCATGTAAGTTCTTTTCACCAATATTTGGAACTTGGTACTATAACTTGCTTATAGACATTGAGTCGTGATAGCTATGATTAATTTGGAATCATGAACATCCTTGGGATGCCATCATCTTAAACAGAGTGGCGACCAGGTTCGATGGCTTGTCCAGAGCTCTTCAGAATTCTTAATGTGAGGTTTAGAAAAAGCCTCTGAATTTCATCTCTTTCTACCAAATTTGTTACCCCAATCAAAGAAACCTGAGATATAATCACATCTGGACTCCTTAAGGACAGTGAGTGGATTTGGGAAGAAGCAATCCTAGTGTATTTCACCGATTCCTTTCCTAAATCATGGTGGACCCGGCAATGCTACAAAGCTGTCTTGCTCCCATTCTCGTCCACTGGAATGAGCCCAAGTCCCTGGAGGTAGGCACGCTTACTTCCACTTAATTTTATAGTTTGCTTTCATTTGTTCTCCCCACTGAATTTGCACTGTGTCTACCAAGTCTGTTTCCTCCGAAGATCTTTCTTTTCTGTTCCTGAACTACTCGGCTGGGTTGTTGTCTGCTTTAAACACTTTGAGAAGAGTGGGGTTTGATCTTTATGCAGATGCCAATGTTTTCAAGACAGAGGAGGCCTTCCTGAGAACCCCCCATTATTTGGCTACATTAACACTTTACTTTTACCATTTTTACTTTTTTGTAACTTCATTGACAGGAAATGATCCCTAGTTGTTGCTTTGTTACTGTTTTATCGTTGTTTTTTGTTTGTTTGTTTGTTTTTGAGACAGAATCATGCTCCTGTTGCCCAGGATAGAGTGCAATGGCGCAATCTTGGCTCACTGCAACCTCTACTTCCCAGATTCAAACGATTCTTTTACCTCAGCCTCCCAAGTAGCTGGATTACAGGTGCCCACCACCACGCCCGGCTAATTTATTTTTAGTAGAGATGGGGTTTCAGCATCTTAGCCAGGCTGGTCTCGAACTCCTGACCTCATGTGATCCGCCTGCCTCAGCCTCTCAAAGTGCTGAGATTACAGGTGTGAGCCACCACACCCAGCTTATTGTTGTTTTTAAATCACCAAACCCCAATTGTCAGCACAATATTGCTGCATGTAAAACATCCCAGTTCACCTGCTCTCCACCCCGGTGCATACCTGGTTGTACACGGCTGGCGATGGGGAGAATGGCCACTCAGCAACAATTAGCAGAAGCCAAAAATGAAAAAGAGGGTGCAAGTCTTCAAAGGTGAGACAGCAGCTGATGCGACTTAGTTCTCTCTAGTCAGGGCAGCTGGAAGACCTGGTGGCTGGAATCAGCTGCAGGGTCCCTGCAACAACTTGCTCAAGCTGTGTTTCACAGCCACTCATGACAGTTAACTTCAAGCACATTTTCACACTGTTTGGCTCAAGCTCCTGGCAGCGTTCCTAAACACTCTGAGGAAATAATTCCACAAAGTGGCATAAATTAATGTGACTAATTAACATGATGTTAATTATTTGTAAATTGTATGTTTGGATACACATTACTTGAGAGGCATATGTTATATTCAGTGTTTACTGAAACAAGTGACTGCTAATAGCTCCTCCTGAGTGTTCCCTTCACGACAGTCAGCAAATGGAGGCTTCTCTAAAAATAAAAATCCTGTCCTCAGGGGAGCTGCATGAATGACTGAATATAATCAACTGCCAAGAAGTAGCCCCATTCTCTTAAAAAGTGGAAATCACTGAGGCTTGTGGCTTCACACCTGGTGTATTTTGGAGATGACTTTATTAAAGCGGTCTCTTCTTTTCCAAAGCCCATAGACAAATGACTTTTGAGATGCTCCTAAAGTGGTACCCAATGTCTAGCTGGGATGATGGCAGCATCTCAGCATCTCCTTCCAGTGCCGTTTCTGTCCAGGGCAGCCCTTCCCTTACCCCACAAATGGAGTGGCAGAAATCAATTATGACCAGGGCGGGTTAAATATCTATCAGCATGGTGAATATCAATTCAGAATTGTCCAGGGCTTCTCACTCAGCAACTAAGCATTGTCTTTGATTCAAACTTTACATTCCACTTCTCCATCCCAAAATAAACCAATCTGTTTCGTAGCTTTTCTGTTCTGAAGAGCATATTGTATTTTGTTTCATCAAGATTTTTTAGTTTCATGTGCTTTGCATATGTATTCTTAACATGCAAAATAAGTTACTCTTTTTTGCTTTAAAAAGTAAAGTACAGGTTGACATGGTGGCTCACACCTGTAAACACAGCACTTTGGGAGGGCAAGGTGGGAGGATCACTTGAGGTCAGGATTTCAAGACCAGCCTGGGCAACATAAAGAGGCCTCATCTCTACAGATAAAAAATTACCCAGGTGTGGTGGCACATGTCTGTAGTCCCGGCTTTTTGGGAGTTTGAGGAAAAAGAACCACCTGAGTCCAGGGTTTTGAGGTTACAATGCACTGTGATTGTGCCACTTCACTCAGCCTGTACAGCGGAGTGAAATTCTGTCTTAAAGAAAAGATAGGAAAGTCCTGGTTTTATAGAATTATTGGGACATAGTAGCTAATTAAGAGGTGTCTGTAGTAACATGTTCTGATGACACCTGCTTTACTATGGCATGCACTTCCTACCTGATTAAAAGCATGTCTTTTTCTCAGATTTTTTTGGACAGGATTGAGTGACCAAGTCTATTGTGAGGGAATATGCTGATCCCTTTTCTAAGAAGAAGACAGGGTCATAGTTAGACCTAGTCATGGAAGACTCAAGGAAAGACTGCACACTTATTCTAAATACCATGATTCGGGGTAAAAATCAATAGCTTCAAAATTTTATTATAAGCTTAGGCATTAAAAAAAGGATGAAAATCACCCCAGGGTCCAAGAAAATCAACTGAGGGAATGAGGCAGCTCAGTCTAGCTGTTTCTGTCTTAACTCCAGAAATAGATACAGCTCTTCTCTAGATATTTACTTGCAAGGGAAACATTCACTGTCATTTGTTTCCCGGAGGGGCAGGTGAAAATATTTATGAAAATATTTATGGAAAATCTAAGTCATTTGAATTAATTCATGGGTACTAATGAATTAAGTAAAGCCAAATAATAATGCTTAAAATATGCATCTGTTTAGCCTGGACTTTGGAGTTGCAACAAAGCCCTGCTGAAACTGATCTCTGATGCTGCTGCTTCTAACACTAACCTCTTCTTACCCCCTGCAACCACAGTAAGGCAGGTGTCTTGGACATAATAGACTCTAAGGAGTGAGGGAATAAGTGATTCCAGGTTGGGAGTTAAAAGAAAGTTAAACACAAATGTGTTCTCCTCAAACCTAGATTACATGGTCATTCTCAAAATTGCATAATAATACAGATAGAGAAATGCTCTCAAAGTCCCAGGCAAAATTGAATTTTGTTTTAATTTCGTTGACAAAAGGAATATGTGACACTTTGGGAAAGATAGGGTGAAAGAGAGAGGAAAGCTGCCAAAAACTGAATTTCCCCCCACATGATAACCCATAGATACTAGGGATAAAGAAATCAAGATTCTAGAAGGGTTTTCACATTTGGATTTGGGAAGTAGACCATTGACTTGAGAGAGAAGTGTTATCTGTCTTAGGAGAAAGAAGAGTGACTGTTGACATGACAATCTTCAGTGACTCCCACCTTTTAAGGGAATGGGGCTACTTCGTGGCAGTTGACATATGAACTGAAATGGCAGCAGGAGCCTCATTTGAGGTGGCTCTCGTAGTCTTGGGGGTGTCTCTCAATGTGTTCACTTGCAGAGACATGTCGAAATCCAGTGCTGCAAGGAAGTTACCAACTGTTGCTATACACTGCAGATTTGGTATTTGAAAACATAAACACAAATGTGTTTACAGTTATTAAATGTTATAAGTAGAGGTTCGGGACATCGTTGTTTTTACGTTGTATAAATGACTACAGAAAAGAATTGGAATAATTGTTCTCCCTTTTCCAAGAAAGAAGACAGAGTCATAGGTAGACCTAATCATGGGAGACCCAAGAAAAGACTGTACACTTATTCTAAATACCATGATTTGGGATATAAATCTATAGCTTCTAAATTTTGTTATAAGCCTAGACATTCAAAATTATCTTTGATAAGACTATATATGTTATAAAATTTGTCCCGAATTCAGATTCTTTGTAACCCCAACACACAACATGGACCCCAACACATGGTCAACTTTCAAAAATGTTTACCAGATGAATGAAAAAATTACACCAAGCAAACCAACAAGATCTCAAGATGGTATATAACAATAATAATAGAAAATGTGCTCTTGGCAATTACTATGCTACGGATGCAATGCTAAGTATTTGGCATGCATTAACTCATTGTGCCTTCACACAGTCCCATCAGCCAAGTGTTATCATTGTCTCCATTTTACAGATAGGAAACCCAACACACAGAGGTTAGAAAACTTGCTCAAGGTCACACAGCTTGGAAGCGGTGGTGCCAGGACTGGAAATTAGGCATGCTGACTCCAGAGATTCTTTCTTTAACACTCCTTGCTTGAAAAGTTTTAACTCAAAAGGAGAATGTTTTCTCCTCTGTTAAACAGCAATGTCAGAAAGATCCAGAAGCCACCCTTGGACGCAGAATTGGGAGCAAAGGGAGACACTATCCCCTCAGCAGTTATTGACAGGTAGAAGGAAAACATAAATATTACTTGCAGATATTTTCTCAGTTCCAGCCACCAGCTCTATGAGTTCCTTAAAATCCTATTTTGAGGGCTGGGAGGGGTGGCTCACACCTGTAATCCCAGCACTTTGGGAGGCTGAAGTGGGTGGATTGCCTGAGGTTAGGAATTTGGAACAGCCTGGCCAACATGGTGAAACCCCGTCTCTACTAAAAATACAAAAATTAGCTAGGCGTGGTGGCAGAGGCCTATAATCCCAGCTACTTGGGAGGCTGAGGCAGGAGAATCTCTTGAACCTGGGAGGCGGAGGTTGCAGTGAGTCGAGATCATGCCATTGCACTCCAGCCTGGACGACAAGAGCAAGACTTCAAATAAAAAAAAAAAAATCCTGTTTTGAGTAGCCCTGATTTCAGAGGAACTTTAATAGCATAGCATTATCATCAGTTTACTGCTCAGTGTTTTGTGCTAGTCTCTAAGCTCTGGTAATAGGATAATAAGAAAAGTTCAAATTGATTCAGTGTTTTCTATTTGCCAGGCCATTGTAAGACCTTTAAACAGATTTATATAGTAGGCACAGTTATTGGCATCCCCACTTTACAAATAAGGAAACTGAGGCACAGAGGTTAAGGGCTAAGAGTTGGAATCTAAGCAGTCTGGATCTGTGGTGGCTCCCAAGATTTCTGGTATTTCTTAATGCATTTCTAATGAAGAAAGAGTAAAATAATGCGATCTGTCACACTTTACTACATAAGAAAGTCATTTTCTAAAGGATCATAAATTTTTAAACCAGTGATTGTCTATGATTTCTGACTTTTTAAAAAAAATCAAATTATTGGCTTCAGCTTCCATTTTTAAACTCTGCCCTGCTTTGTACTTGCTTAGAACATTCAAATCTCAGAGCCCTTCATCTGTGAATTAATCATGTGTGGAGTATATGCAGTTGGAATTTAGCTATAAATATAAATGAAATTGCTCCAGTCGTGGCTGGGTTCAAAAAAACTAGAGCGACTTGGAGTTTTCAGTTAAAAAAAAAATAGAGAAATTTTAAGGAAGCAAAAAAAAAAAGGTGAGAGGAGCAATTATATATAATAGAGTCTGTAAAATGTTGGGCTTGTGTTATATATCTACTTAGTTCCTAAGACTCTGCAGATCAGCTTATAAGCTCTACTGTCAAGATGAAAAGAATGGTGTTTACTAAACTCTAGAGTATCTTTCTCACTTGACCTGCAGAAATTAATCAATGTGAGGAATGACCACATGAATTGTTATAGAGTTACTGCCTGGTGCCAGTTGGCAAGAAGGTTCGTCAAGCTGGAGAGCTGAGAAAATGAGACAGGTAGGGATGAAAATGAATATACAATGCCTGCTTGACCAAGGGCACACGCCTTAGACTATGTTCTTTCCCCAGAAAGTCTGTGGAAGAAATGGCTAGAAAACCCTTTCATTTGCTATGGTGTTTCTTATCAGATCTGGTTGACACTGCCTTCCCTTAAGATGATGGAGTGCAGAGGAGCAGGAATTGAAGTTTGGAGCGCTGAGCTAAAGTTGTAGTTTTAACAGTTACTACCTAGGGTAGCCCAGCATGCTACCTAACCCTCTCCAAGGCTCAATTTCCTTGTGCACAAAATAAGAAGAGAACATCTGCCATTTAAGATAGCTGTGGAGAGCAACTGAGATCAGCTGTTTCATTTACCTACTATTGAATACCTACTATGTGCTATGATGCTATGTGATATGTTTGGGATACAAGAAAAGTTACTTGTCTCAAAAAATTCTCCTACTAGGGAAAACAGATTAGTGAATAATTGAGGTGCATTGTGAGAAAGAAAACAATAAAAACATGTTCAGAGTGTAGATTAATATAAGAGAAAGCTGAATAAGCCTGTAAGGTGTACTAACTTTGGTTGTAAATCCACTAAAAATTGGGGAAATTCATTTTTTCTCTTTCAAGGAGGACCTGAGGGTCAGGCAGGATCTCACAGAGAGAACCTCATAGCACACATATTGGTGTTTGAATGGGAATTCGCCTACATGGTGTCAGAACAAGGGAGTGGCATGGCAAAGACATGGAGTCGGTAGGAATAAAATGACTGATGTTGCTGAGCTGAAGCACGGAGCAATATTGAGGGGAAACATGATTGCCTTTCTCAGGAGCTTGGACTTCATCCTGAGGACCTCAGGAGGAGAAAAGTAGGGTCAGATCAAATGCAGTTGCCAGAGGCATCACAGCATGGAGCTTGGTACTCAGTGCCTTGCAAAAGTGATCCTTCGCTAGGGGCTGCAGATTATTATTATATACTGTTATGTATACTATTCAGAAATAATTTTTCATTTTTCTTCTATGTCAGCTTTATTGAGGCATAATTCATGTGCTATACAATTCACCTATTTAAAAATATACAATTCAATAATTTTTGCTGTATTTGTTGAGCTGTACAATTATTATCGTAATCAATTTTAAAATATTTTCATCACTTTAAAAAAGAAACTTCATACTCATTAGAAGTCACTTTCCTTACTCTCTTCCCCAAGCTTCTGGAAACCACTAATCTACTTTTTGCCTGTATAAATTTGCCTATTCTGGACATTTCATATAAATAGAATCATCCTGCCTGTGATATTTTGTGACTGGTTTCTTTCACTGAGCATAACGTCTTCAGGTTTCTTCCAGGTTGTAGTGTATATCAGTACTTCATTCCTTTTTCTGACCAAATAGTCTTTTATATGGATGTGATACATATCATTTAACTATTCCTCAATTGATGAATATATGGGTCGTGTCCATTTTCTGGCTATATGAATAATGCTGCTGTGCCCACTCATGTACCAGTTTTTACATGGATATATGTTCGTATTCTCTTGTGTAGTGATATTGCTAGTAGCAATATTGCTGGATTATATGGTAAGTGCATGTTCAACATTTTGAGGGACTATCAGGCTGTTTTCCAAAGTGGCTGCATGCTTTTCCCCTTTTCTATTAAGATCTGATGTATTGATTACTTTTTGTAACTATGTGAACTTTGTGGAGGACAACCAGAGGAACAAATTACAGCCCCTTTTTATGGTCCTGGAAAGGGGTAAGCTTTTGTTGTGATAATACTGCATAAAAAGCACCAAGTCTCAGTACCTACAAGGACAAGTATCTATTTCTTCCTCTTAAATCTGCAAGTCAACTGTAACTCTGCTGGGCCCTGCTAGGATTGGTAGGGTTGACTCCAGGCTGCAGGTCAGATTCATTCAGGGGCCAGTGACTCCCCAGGCCATATTCTTATTATGGCAGATGTGCAAGAGGCCATGTTGAAGAAATAACATTCCTTTGGCCAAAGTAAGTCACATAGCTAAGTTCAAAGTCGAATGCATGGGAAAGTTTGCTTTACCTGTTTTTCTGAAAATGTTTGCAATGTCACACGGCAAAGTGTTTATATAATCTTATTAAAAGAGTGGAGTAAAGAGTTAGGAAGAAGGACCTAATATTCCACAGTTAATATGGAATTTACAGTACTCTGAAACTGAGTTGTTCTAGATCAAGAGGGTAAGCAGAGAAATACACAAAAAGGGAAAGAGGAAAGAGCGATTTCCAAACTATAGCATATTTTTAAAAAATTGAACTGTAAGAAAGTTGTGGTAACTTAGAAGCCGTTCTTTGGAGATGTGCTTTAATGAAAGGGTGAAGGAGTTTGTAGATAGTCTATTGATTTTACACATTTCATCTTAGTCCTTAAAGAGTCCTCAAATGCTTGGTTACTTCACAGAATAACAAAATTTGGGAGTAGAAAGAGCTTTAAAGGATGCCTCATTCTATCTAAAGAATCAATGCAAATTGCTAAAAGAGATTCCAACCCCAAAGTGGGTACTCTTTACTTTCTGAGGCCACTCAGATGTCTGCCAGCCACCCCAAATGGTTCTCAGACTAATTACTTACATCCTAGTAATTTTCAAGACAGCCCTTGAAGTAGATGCTGTTATCATTCCATTATACAAACAAAACACTGAGACTTAGAAAGATAAAGGTAAAGTCACAGCTACCAAGCGGCAGGTCTGAAATTTAAACTCTGACCCAAAGCTCATGTGATCAGCCACAACCCTGGATATGTAAAAATAATTATCTATAAATGTGAAGTCTTGCATATAGGCAAAAAATCAAAAAAAAAAAAAAAAAAAAAAGAAAAAAAAAATCCTTGCTTCTGTTGATTCTGAATCGACCTATCTAAACCTGAAGTTACCTCCTGTTGCTTCTTTCTTTTGGGCTTTCTTTATGTGTAAGTAGGTAAAACATTCCTCTGTCATTCTTGCTTATATTTGAATCTACCTAACCAACCCTTTTTAAAAATTACTACAGCTATTCTAAAAGGAAACCTCAGCCACTGTGTGAATTAGCATATGCTCTGAATTAGTGGAGTCAGAATCCTTGGGACTTGGTCTTTTGCCTAAAAGGTATCATAGCTATCAGTGGGCTTAGCTGTATGTGTCCCTTTTTGCCAAAACCTAAATTAAACATAGGTAATATAGAGAGTGGGGGGTGATTTTATTTTGTTTCAACAATAGTAAGAGTTTTTCTTTTCCCAAATGAAGTGTTTATGCTTATGTCTATATGTCAGGTGGGCCACTAGGAGCAAATGAGATTACCTAAAGATACCTAGAGTGGTAATAGGCTGATGATGAGAAGGGAAGAGGGAAAACATAAGGGTGCCTGAAAGGCTAATTGGCCTGAATATCTGATATAGAAAATGATTAGAAAAGAACTAGTTTAAAAGAAGAGGATAATGGAAGCTAAAATGTGCAATTATGAAAGAGAAACCTTGTCAGAAAGTATAAGACGAATTGGTTCATGGCCGAGTGTGGTGGCTCATGCCTATAATCCCAGCACTTTGGGAGGCTGAGGTGGGTGGATCACTTGAGGTCAGGAGCTTGAGACTAGCCTGGCCAATGTGGTGAAACCCCATCTCTACTAAAAATACAAAATTAAGCCTAGTGTGGTGGCGCATGCCTGTAATCCCAGCTACTCAGGAAGTCGAGGCAGGAAAATCCCTTGAGTCCAGGATGTGGAGGTTGCAGTGAGCCCCTGCACTCCAGCCTGGCCCATAGAGGGAGACTCACAAAAAACAAAAACAAAAAACAAACAAACAAACAAACAAAAAAAAAAACAGTGCATGTGAAATATCTAATGACTAAGTTGGTCATGAAAAAAAATGCACACCTTATTGGATTTAGGAACTAATAGCATTAGATCAGCCCTTTTTAAAAAAACATCTGGAGCCTGGAATAAAATATTGAAGTGCAAGTCCCATCATTTGTGTCTCCACACTGGTTGGCATTCTGTATTCAAAAAAATTCTGTCAAAACCAGAATTTACCAAAGTGGCAGCAATAAATCTCACACACGCTTACCTACTCTTCCAAGGTGTAAACAGGGTTTCTTCAAACAAGACTGCCATACTTAATGGCATTCCAAATGGATGGGTTTATCTGTCAGACCGTAGACAGCTGTGCTGTGAGAGTGTTCATAAACTGTGTGTGAGCAATTGACAAGTTGACAAAACATTGACAAAAAACAATTACTCAAGAAGCAGCACTTGGAAGGGTTGCTTGTTGTTTAGGAGAGACCAAAGAAGCAGTGAAGAAGCATGGTTAGGTGCTACATTTGCCATTGCACACACAAAACTTTATTTCTCAGAATGCATCTCAAGACTGTGAGAAAAAAGCCAGCGAATAAAATGATTCATTATAATACACTAAGTGTATTCATGACACACTATTTGTAGGAAGCATTTAATTACTGGGCAGAGTTTTTTTTTTTTTTAATTAAACCTCATTAATTACTCTCTACCAAAGACTAAAATGAAGAGATTGTTTTAAGAAGTTTCTATGGCAAATACTTGGAATAGGCAAAATATTTTGAAGTGCTTAAAATATAAAATGTATTTTATTAGCTTGAAATAATTACTATATTTTTAGGCATGATCTGCATACTCTATTTATTTTCAGAATAATTTGCCTTCTTGGTTTGTACAATGCAAAGGGATCAGAATTTTAGTGCCATTTAACAATAATAAATAATAATGATGATGATAGAGAACATTGAAGCCTTATTTTGTGCCAATTAGCCACGCTAAATGTGTTACTTGCATTGTCTTGATGACTTCTTGATACCTCTCTATGAGAAAAGAACTATTATCCATCCTTTGATGTGGATAAAGAATCTAAAAATATGAAGCTTAGAGCAGTTATGTTACTTTTTGAAGACCATACAGCTAGTAACGGAGTGTGGCATTAGGATCTGAACATAGCTATGTCACGCTCTGGGCGCTGCAGTTAGCACATATGGAGCCTCCAAGGGAATTAGGAAAAAGTGCCCCCCGCCACCCACCAAGATACTTTTATCTCCATATGTTAGAGAATCGTTATAATAAACTGATTGTGTAGATCAAGACAGCTTACTGCCATCTACCGGGAAATTGTCGTAATAAATATACATACAAGTCTATGACTTGAAACGTGTTCCTTAGAGGTAGCTCTGCCAGGCACCGTAAGTGGAGGTTCAGGTGCTTAACGAAACCTGCTATTCAGGTAGGAGAACATTCTCATCCCCTAAAAAGAAAAAAATTTAAAAAGAAAATCATCCTGCCACCCCTCTACAATTTCCTTTTTTATTCAGATTTAGCCTGAATGAAACACTATGTTGATCTTGATGTGAATTAACTGTTTGTCCAATGTCTATTCTTTACTAAGCGTGGCACTTACCCATGAGCATCCATCAAGTAGGCAGAGAAAACGTCTGCTTTCCAGGAGCTCATAGTCTAGGAGGGGCAATAATTAAACATATCCTTAAGAAAAAGGTACATGGACTCTCTTGCAAGAGCCACCTTCAAGTGAGTGATCATGGCCACCTGGAGGAGAGCCTTTGACATTGAGGAGAAACAGGATCCTGAAGCTGGGTCCGTGGAAAGGAAGCCCAGTGAATTATTATTAGTTAAGTGATAATGTTATCTTGTTCCTCCATGCTTTTTTTGTGTGAGATTTTCTTTCTTTTTATTTTCAATTTATCTCTTTCTGGTATTTGATCATCTTATCTCTGAACTCGAATTTTCCTAGATTCATGTTATCAAGTTCTGTATCATGAAATGTTTATGAGTATTTCCTGTTTTTTCACTTTGTTTTTTCTTTAGGCGTGGGTTTTTGTGTTTTACCTGCTATCTCATTTTCTTAACACTTCCTTTTCCTGTTGTATATTCTCATAGTTGCTATATAGTTCTTTGCCATATTAATTATTCCAGAAGGTTTAGACTTACTAGTTGGCTCAATAATGTAGGCATAACTTCATTCCTTTCTCCAATATTATCTAGGACTGCTATGAATTTCCCTCCAAGCACTTTGCTTTCTGAGGCAATTTGGTTTCTGGGAGATGAGACCAAGTTTTGAAGTCACGCTGGGTTGCGACTCTCCATTCCACTTCAGAATTGTCTATTTCTGTTTTTGGCTACGAGTTCTTAATTTTTACCCTTCTATTTTTAATTGACAGGCAATTATTCTACATATTTATGGATACTTAATTTTCTTTATACTAAGTCATGCCCTCTCACTTTAGTTACTTTTAATAATTGTTTCTTGCTACATTTTCTTTCCTTTGTTAATGTTCTTTCATATTAAGGCAGGTGCCCTGGCCCCTGGTCCTAGCTCTCTGCCTTGTTTTCTTTTCTTTTTTTTAGAGGAAGAGAGAAAGAAAGAGAAAAAATAGAAAAAAAAGAAAAAGAAAAAAAAAGAATGAAGGAAAGGAAGAAAGAGGAAGAGGAAGAGGGAGAGAGAACAGGGGTGTTGCTTTATTGCCCAGGCTAGAATGCAGTCTAAAAATGGGTATGCCTGTAATTGTGTTTAATAATAGAGACACAAAAAAAATTAAAAAAAAATTAAAAACGAGGGAAGAAAATAATTAACAAGCAGCCAACCAATATTTCATTTAAACCTGTAAATAGGTGTGATGTAGTACTGATAAGAGTGTATATTTTGTGTATTTAAGTGGAGAGTTCTATAAATGCTAATTAAGTCTACTTGTTCCAGATCTGAGTTCAAGTCCTGAATATCGAAGTTAACTTTCTGTCTCATTGATCTGTCTAATATTGATGTTGAAGTCTCCCACTATTATTGTGTGGGAGTCCAAGTCTCTTTATAAGTCTTATATATCTGGGTATTCCTGTATTGAGTGCGTATATATTTAGGATCTTTAGCTCTTCCTGTTGCATTGATCCTTTTATCATTATATAATGTCCTTCTTTGCTTCTTTTGACCTTTGTTGTTTTAATGTGTATTTTATCAGCTCCTGCTTTCTATTTATTTATTTTTGCTCTCTATTTGGTTGGTAAATTTTTCTCCATCCCTTTGTTTTGAGTCTTTGTGTATCCTTGCATGTGAGATGGATCTGGATGTAGCATACCAATGGGTCTTGGCTTTTTTTGCCTGTCTGTGTCTTTGGATTGGGGGATTTAGTCGATTTAAATTTAGAATTAATAACAATATATGTGAGTTTGATACTGTCATTTAATGTTGGCTGGCTGTTTTGTCCATTAGTTGATGCAATTTCTTAATTATGTTGATGTTCTTTATTTTTTGGTATTTTTTAGAAAGGCTGATACTGGTTGTTCCTTTCTATTTGTAGTGGTTCTTTCAGAAGCTCTTGTAAAGCAGGCCTGGTGGTGATGAAATCTCTGAGTGCTTGCTTGTTCACAAAAGATTTTATTTTTCCTTCGCTTATGAAGCTTAGTTTGGCTGGATGTAAAATTCTGGGTTGAAAGTTCTTTTCTTTAAGGATGTTGAATATTGGCCACCACTCTCTTCTGTCTTGTAGGGTTTCTGCTGAGAGATCTGCTGTGAGTCTGATAGGCTTCCCTTTATGGGTAACCTGACCTTTCTCTCTGGCTG
>NW_016107442.1:5032544-5108829 GCF_001604975.1 Cebus imitator
CTGCTTGATCAATTCGGCTGTTAAAACTTGTGTATAGTTCACGAAGTTCTCGTGTTGTGTTTTTCAGCTCCATTAATTCATTTATATTCCTCTCTAAGTTGTGTGTTATTGTTAACATTTCGTCAAACCTTTTTTCAAAGTTCTTAGTTTCTTTGCATTGGGTTAGAACAAGTTCTTTTAATTCCCAGAAGTTTCCTATCATCCACTTTTTAAAGCCTGCTTCTGCTAATGGAACACAGTCTTTCTCCATCAGGCCTTGTTCTGTTGCTGATGAGGAACTGTGATCCCCTGTAGAGGAAGAGACGTTCTGAGTTTGGGTATTCTCAGCCTTTTTAGGCTGGTTTCTTCCCTTCGTTATAAATTTATCCATCTGTGGTCTTTATAATTACCGTCTTTATAGTTGGGTTTCTGAATGGACGTCCAACTTGTTGATTCCCAGCGCTAAAATCTGAGCAACACACTGTGCCGGCCAAAACAGCGGCTTTATGATTGATGGTGCTTTTCTGACTCTGCACCAAGAACCGCCACTCCAAGGCAGCGGCAAAACCACCTCACCAGCTGGCGACACGTGGGCCTCCTCCGCTGGGAATCTCCCGGTGGGTGAGCAACAAAAATTGATCTCAAAGTGTGGCGTCCTCTCGTTCTCTGCGCTTTCAGTGGGAGCTACAATCCCGAGCTGCTAGTGATCAGCCATCTTGGATCTCTCTCCCAAGATGCCTTGTTTTCAGTGTGACTCTGTGTGTCCTTTGTGCTCTTCAAGCACTTGATTTCTGGACACAGTTACTGACATAGTTTGTATATGTGTTCCTTCCAAATCTCAAGTTGAAATGTGACCTCCATTGTAGGATGTGGGGCCTTGTGGGACATGACTGGATCATGGGGGCGGATTCCTCATGGATGGCTTAGTGCCATTTCTGTGGCAATGAGTGAGTTCTTGCTCTGAGTTCACAGCAGATCCGGCTGTTAAACAGAGTCTGGAACATCCCACCTCTCTCTCCTGCACCTCTTCTCTTGCCATGTGATACACCTGTTCCTGCTTCGCCTTCTGCCATAAGTAAAAGCTCCCTGAGGCCCTTACTAGAAGCAGAGAAGATACATACCCATGCCATGCTTCCTGTACATCCTGCAGAACCATGAGCCAGTTAAACCTCTCAAGTCTTCCTTCATAGCAATGCAAAACATACTAACGGTGTTACCATGTCCCTGAGCTCTCACGCTAGAAACTTCCTCTTTGCTCTCTTTCTCATTGAACATGCCTTGTTTTCCACAAAGGCTCATTTCCTGTACCTTTCTTAGATACTAAAAGGTAAGTCCCTTTATATGAAATACCAGTTTCCTACCTCCCATCTCCTGAAATAAAGTCAGCTTCTCCTAAAATGGCCTTCTCATGTCTTTCTCTTAAAATATTGTCCACACATCACAGAGATATCCTCTCCTTCTCCTCTACCGCCAAACTCCGTAGTCAAATCCAAAATGCCTCCAGCTTCCATCTATGTCCATCTCCTTGGCTTTGTTCTTTCCTTCCTTATAGTTTTCAACTTCCTGCCATCATTTGGAACCGGTGTCCTTTTTGTCTTAAATGTGTAATCATCATGGGGACAAGGACTCCAAGCCTGAAGTGAAATTTGACTCAATTTAATGAAAACAAAATTGTCTTGAAATTGTTGTTGAATTTGAACTAAAAATGACAATAGTTCCTAATAAGGACCAGCTTCGAATAGAAATATTATATTAGATCTAAGATATCAAATGTTTAGTTCATTGACAGCCTTCTAGCACAGAATCTACTCTTTCCAGAGGAAAAGGTAGAGCAAGACTATTGGAGTTTGATCCTGTACCTGTCAATTACCAGCTCTGAAACCTGAGCCAAGTCACTTCACCTCTTTATAAGTAAATTTCCTTATATGGAGATTGGAGATTAAAAAACGAATGCCCACTTCGTAGATTTTGCTGTGAGGGTTTTATTACTTAACATATAACAAGTAGTTTTAATAGTGTCTGGCAGGTAGTCAATGGTCACAAAATGCTAGCTGTTACTGTTCTTTTCCTCCATCCCGTCATCTGAGAAATAATGAGGAAGAAGGAAGACTGAGCATTCATCCTAATATTGTCCTGGTGACAGATTCCTCCTCCCAAAAAGTGAGGATTGTTCCTGAAGCCTCTCTAAGAGCCCAGCAACTTAGGAGGTCCTTCATATTTCAGTTAACTATCTATAACCCACTAATCGTCTAAGGAATTTCCATTATTGCACTGACTAGCCTATACTACAGTTCTCTATCACCCACCTCCTTCAGCAAAAAACTATTAGTTCATCTATTCGTTCATTCTGTAAACGTTAAATATATCTTTTTTGCACACCCACAAGGTAGAACACTTGTCCTCTTATCCCTTGTAAAATGAAAGGGTTATAAGACACTAAATAGATGATTGGGTAATACATTCCAACTAGCATAACTATTACAAAAAAGAAATCTAGTGTGCTTCAAAAATGTATAAAGTGGCACAGAGTAGATGCTTAACAAATAACGAAAGGATAGATGGATGGGTAAAAATTTGGGAATTAGCTAACTTCAGTGGTGTGACAATATTGTAAAGTTGTTTGGAAACAGATGGAATACATATGCTGTTTGTCATCTTAATCTTCTACAGTGTTGTGCACAGGTGGAGTGATTTGAAGGCAGAGCACATCTGCCCATTGCCTCTGGGTGTCCTGCCCTAAAGGCAGTGCTAGGTTGCTGGTTATACATTTACTGAAATAATGATTTTAATGCAAAACAGGGGCTATATTTCAATAATTAAAAAAATAAGGCTGGGCACAGTGGCTCACGCCTGTAATCCCAGCACTTTGGGAGGCCACGGTGGGTGAATCATCTAAGATCAGGAGTTCGAGACCAGCCTGACCAGCATAATGGAACCCCATCTCTACTGAAAAAAACAAACTTAGCCAGGTGTGGTGGCGCATGCCTTTAATCCTCCAGCTGTTTGGGAGGCTGAGGCAATAGAGTTGTCAAATCTGGTAGGCGAAAGTTGTAGTGAGCAGAGATTGCACCATTGCACTCCAGCCTGGGCAACAAGAGCAAAACTCTGTCTCAAAAATAATAATAAATAATAATAATAATTATTATTATTCAGTTTTAGATTCCTCTGTTTTTCTTTTATCAAAATTACTATTCTTTTCTCACTAAAAGATCTGTTTTTGCCAGTTTTGTATTTAGATGTTTTACCTGTCTTTGAGTTTTGTTTTGTAGTGCTCTCTGAAGCCAAGTCATGACCATGCCAAATTTCTATATACCCGGTTGTTAGCACAATTAGCTTTTTAACCCTTAAATTATTTTACATGGCAACAAAAATTGGGGAACCAATTTTTTTTTCTCCTAGGCAACATTAGAAACACTTTACTTAGAGCGAATTCTACATATAATCATTCAGGGGGAAAAATGTGAAACCAAGTAAGGATTATAATCCTTACTTGGTTTATTTTTCTCCTTTGGTAAACTTTATGAAAGCTCTCAAACTTTGCTCTGAAACTTTATTCAAGAGTTGAAAGATCCAAGCCTGAGTTCATTTTGCAACTGCTCTTTCTGCAACATGAGCGAATATTTCCCTATTTTTAATAGGGAAATGTTAAATTTCCCTATTAATACTTAATTAATGTCAATAGAGAATTTAAAAAGCATCTTACTCATTCCAAATTAGAGATTACATCTCTGTGCTCCCACAAAACCCCTGTGTTTGTTTCAATTACAGAGCACATTACTCTTGTTTTAGTGTATCCACCTATGGATTTTCTAGCTAAATCCATAGTTCCCTTCTTTGCATTCCCATGACTCTTCAGTCATTTGCAATCACAGAGCCTTTCTCATGTACCAGGGACTACTCTAGTAGGCATACGGAACACTCTAGTAAGCATTTTGTGTTTTTCATTCATAATGAATGAAAAACACAAAATGCTTACTAGAGTATTAAGGCCCTTTAATTCTATAAGATGAGTGCAGTTAATATCATGCTTTAAAAATAAAGAAATAAAGCACAGAGAGGTGAAGCCACTTGCTCAAGCTGTCCTGTTGGCAAGTGGCAGAGCCGGATTGTGGAGCCTGGCACCTGATTCCAGAATCCAGTGCCCTGTGCTTCCTCTCTCTTGATAGGTGATGTGCTTTGTTCAACTTTTAATCTCAAGCGTCTGCCATGCATCTGCTGTGACCCTCTCTTGGTAGACTCTAATAGAAGAATGGAAGAAGGAATCTTCACAGTTAAGATATTAAAGGATACTTTATTCCCCTGCTGTTGTCCCTGCCGCCTTATTTCCATTCTTCTTTCTGTAGCCTGTCCCAACACCCCATCTTAATTAAGTCTCCCCATTATGTTCTCCGAGTATCCAGGGCTTCTCTAGGTAGCTTTTGTTACACTTAATCACTATATATTAATTTGTGTGACATCTGCTTGTTGTTGAGTCGGTTTTAAACCCCAAGAAGACAGATGGGCACCACTGGTTGACCACGTAGCCAGCCCTGCACCTGGCTCAGAGTAGGCACTCCATAAAGACTTGTGGAATTAATGAATAAGGCATCACTGACTTTATAGTGTGGCCACATCATATTATTTAAGCACCCACATAATTGCTTACGAATAACAACTCTCTTTCAACCACTCCTTAGAGAAAAAAACATCTGCTCTATAAGGAGAGGGAATGCTGAAAAAAAAAATATCAGCCTAGGCAAGAACTTCCATAGAGCATTCAAGTCTTTCCCACAAAGAATTGGGTTTCCTTATGTTAAGCACAGAAAAACAACCCAGTTTCGTAACTGAAGGCTCATTCCTTTAGACTCCACAATAGTAGAATTTGTGAATATTTTCCCTGGGCTGGGCTAGACTAAAGAAAGTGTTTCCAAAGCCAGTGATTTACAGCAAGAAGACAGTAGGAGCCTTTGTTTTTACTAGAGCAAAATGGCTTTGAGAAGTTTCCGCATCTAAATTGTTTGTGGTCAGATGGGGATTCCTGATTTCAATTAAGGTAGAGCCAACTGGAGTCTTATCTGGAAATTTTTTGTTATCAGGGAGTACAAATTGCAGAGTAAACTTTAATACAACACAGATAGTGCTTCTTAAAATCTTACGGCAATTAAATTGCTTTTCTTTCTCAATGGCTTCTCAGCACTTCTTTTTGCAAATCCTATTTGAACTGCTTTGACGCCTAGCTGCTTTGGAGCTTTTTGTTCTTTTTGTTTTTGCTGGCAGATAAATTATAAATTTAAAAAACGTGTCATCTCTTGAATTGGTTTAGGTTTCTCACCAATTCAAACTGCCCCCTTGTACCCCACCCCCACATTCCCCTAGTCCAAATGTAAGAGGATTTACTGTAATAAAATTATTCCTATTATAAACCTCAAAGAATAAAGATGCAGAGTTGAAAACAAAATACATAAATATAAGTTGTCATACAGCCTGAAGGCTCTTTAGGTAAATGACAGAATCTTATTGTCTAGGGATTAGCTTATCTCCTAAGTAACCAGAGTGCCATCCGAACCATAAGGCATTTAATCTACTCAACAGACTGGCATTGAGGTATGATACCGTGGTCCTACTGCCTGTTAGGTGTCATCCCTGCAGCTCTCCATTTCTGGTTTCTTTGGTCTACTAATTTGGGAGAAGAGGAGAAAGTACATGCTGGCTGTGGCTGCAGCAGTAGAGAATGATAAAAGGCGTTTTCCCCCACATTTGTGTGGTATTCCTCCTCGACCCAAGTGGACTGGAAGCTCAGCTCTGTCACTGACATCCTGGTGTGGTCCTAAGCAGGCCACTGCAGCTCCCTGAGCCTTAGCAGTTTCTTCTGTAAAATTGGGATAATATGATGATGACTTTCAGGGTTTGCCCCTTATTGTAACTCAACTGGGGCTTTCATAATTTGTGGTGGTGTTTTATACTGTATATGCCTTCATATAAAACAATCCAAAACCCTACAAATATTCTACATGGCCCATCACCTATATAATCAGTCTCTAAGGGCCACTTCTTAGTGAGAGCTTCCACTTGTCTAGGAGACACCTGAGAAACTAGGACATTAAACATGACGAACACAGCCTGCAAAATAGAAACAACAAATCTCGCGAGGCAAAGCTCTTATATTTCGCCTATACTATAGCCCTTGAACCCTGAATCATATTGACTCTTTCCAAAGGGCTTGATTACATGATTTTCTAACTGATAGAAGATTAGAAACAGCACATACAGGAGAGAGTGGAGTTGCTACCAAGGGCAAACCTGCACAGAAAGTGTCAGGTAATGATGTCACAAAAAGAGAGGTACAGGATCTATTTTTATTTATTTTTTTCTTTTCCTTTTCCCCCAGCATGAGAATTCAAAAGCATAAACTCTGTGATGATTTGCTATAGATGAGACATCCCCACACATCTTTCAATAGTCTTTTGCCCTGAGATGTGGCTACCCAAGGAAGCAGGACGGTCTGGCCCTCTTGGTGACTTAGCACAAACCAAGAACAGCAAATATAGAGTGTGCATGGATCGTTCCCTTCACCTGTGCCTAAAGCAAACACCCAAAGTCAATCTTGAAACTTTTAATTGATGTTAATACAAGGTATCCTTGTCTTGGCTTCAGAATCCTTCTCAACACAGGACTCAGGCTCTGACTCCCCATCGTTTGGATTTGATTCATGAGCTGGAATCCATTTACTGCCTTGGTGTGAGTGATGACTGTTAAAGGCCAGGGATGTGGGTGACTTGAATTTAAGAGAGGCTTTCTCACATGGTGGCGGACAAAAAAAAAGATTTGACTCACTAAAGGATGAGTAGTGTTGTGTCAGGCAAAAAAGTTGGAAAGGGGCTTTTCCAAAAGTTACTTTTCTCATCCCCAAATCATAGGAAGATGGATCCGATGCAAATGCACTATCAATTTGGAAAATCAGTAACTTCGGGCCAGGGTCCTCTGTAGGAGCCGAATGGATAGTGAGCTGCGTCTGGAGAGGTTCTGAGTCAAACAGCAACATCTTGTGTTGTGGGATCACCCTGTTGGAAGGTTTGGGGGCATGAGATGAAAGAATGCTGTTTTTCAAGGCCTTCCTGGAATTCACGTAATCCTTACAGAACAACATTCTGATGAATCGAATCAGAGGAATGCAACCCATATGTTTCTGATTCACATAGAGTTCGCAAGGGTTTAGAAGTTAAAAGAAGAGGTGCTAGGCGTGATGTGCTGTCCAATTTCACTAAGCCTGAACCATTTGAAACACAGCCTGGTTTTCCTTTCTTTATGTTGAACTTGGGGACATTCTGGCTCATTGGTTGAATTGGATTGGAATCAGCCACATGGGACCAGGGTGGGTTTCTTTAACGGTGCAGGCATGGTGAAAGGGGTAGAATTCAACTCATAAAGCCCATGGGCATGCTGATTTTATTCCAGTGGCTGGCCCTCTGTGTTTGCAGTAACTAGGTGTTCAGGCCGGTCCTCACAAGTCACTTTATCCCACCCCTCAGTGGACTGTGTGCCAAGTCACCAAGAGGGCCAGGGCGTCGTGCTTCCTTGGGTAGCCACATCTCAGGGAAAAGCCTTCAGTCCTCTTAAAGGAGGTCCTTTGCAACTGATTCTCTCCCATGTATTGATTGATTTATAAAGTACTTTGACTAACCTACAATGTGCACTGGAAATCCAGACAGTCTCAGTTAGTGGGGAAGAAAGACACAACTATTGATAATTATGATACAGTGGGATGCATGTTAGATGAGAGTAACTACTTTAGAGAAGGACACACATGGCTCCTCTGATCCAGCCTGGGGTACTGGGGTTGGGGCAGGTCACCAGACCTTCTGGGAAGAAAGACTTCCTGGGGTTTTGAAGGATGCATAGGAGTTCACCAGAAAGATAATAACTGTGGGAAGGAAAAGCGGGTGTTGGGAGGAGATTGTCCTGGTGGAAGCCAATGCATGAGTAAGGTGCTAAGGCCTAAGGAATAGTGGGATGCTTGGTCACGTGGTTTGGCAAGCAAGGTAGGTCAGATGATGTAGCATATCCGATGTGCCACACTGGGGCAATGAAATGGAGACTCCCTGGTTCCAAGTGGCTGGTGGGGTCCATTGTATGAGGGACCTCCCCAAAGGCTCAGGCTTGAAGTGGGACTTGAATGTGGATCCAGGGCTTATGGTGAGATGCCTGGGGGGAGTATCTAGAAGGGGTCTGGACAATCAAAATTCTCAGTCCTAACTGTGTCTGGACACTGCCCTGTATGTCCTTAGGCCCTGCAATTGGCCTGCCTACCTCACTTCCCACAGCCTAAACATATAGCCCAACTAGACTTGCCCTGAACCCCAAGCCATCTGACCACAGAAGCAGCCTCATACTTTTCCCTGCACCCAGGCTGCTCTCTGGCACTGGAGGAATAAGGGGTTGTGCAGGTGGCTCTGAATCCACCTTTCTGCCGATCATGTTCTTTTTCCGATCTCTCCCATTGATTCCCATCCTCTGGCAACCCAACAGGAATGGCACACAGTTCACCTTTTTATGTTCTGGACCAACTAACGATTTTAAAACACCAGAAAGTTTTAGAAAATTATCTCTGCCTTGGCTTTGGTTAGGATCATTAGCATCTTTGAGATTGACTGGGATTTTCAAAAAACTTCACCAACCGACAAGGGAGTACAAATGAAAAACAAAAGAGAAACCCACCTGAGTGACATAGTGCACGTTCCTGGTGCTACCATAATTGGGGCTATTCCTAGGCTTCACAAGGCTGTCCTAGTCTACCTGCTGCCATTAAGATAATAATCACAGCCACCGCAAGGCCATGTGTGATCTAGAAGGCCATGCTTCTGGGTGGATGTAGCCTATTTTAGAACATTCACACCCCTTACAGTCTAGAAACTTTGTGCAGTACCCAAAGTGCACAACCGTATGTGATACCTTAGCTGCAATCCAGCCCCAAAGGGCTGCTATAATACTTACCGGATTCATTGGTTTTCAGCTCTTGACCTGTGTGTACCTGGAATCCTCCTCCTTAGAGGCCAGAGGTGGTAGAGAGTGCAAAGGTCATCTCTTGGAATCTCCAAACTCCCTTCTGCTCTTACCTTTTCCCTTCCCAGCCCTCAGCTTTGTTGCCTCAAGCTCCATTGCAGGCCATCCTTGGCATGAGGTCAAAAGAGCAAACTTGGGTTGGGGTCCCCAGAACACTGACTTGCATCATCATGAAGTGGGGTGTCCCAAGGTCCATGTAGTATACTGAAGGAACCCAGTGCCCAGGCTATGAAGTCAACCAAACTCAGTCTATTAGTTCAATATTCCGTTGTAAAAATTTTCTGTGTAGCACCTTAGTTTATAGACCAAACATGTTTTATGTCATGTGGTTTAGGAATCGATAAGTGTCTCTGCTGGGTGCCTCTGGATAAGCTTTTCTTGCAGAGCTGTAATCAAGAGGTCAGCTGTGGCTGCATTAATCTCAAGGCTCAACTTGGGGGATCTGCTTCCAAGCTCAGTCCCATGACTTAGGTCCTTGCTTTCTGTGAACCAAAAACCTCAGTCTCATATGATGCAGCTTACAAAGTAGCAACTGGCTTCCCTCAGGGGGAGCCAGTGAGACCAGATACCGGTGATGGAAGCCATAGTATTTTTGTAACCTAATTTTGGAAATGGAATCCCATCGCTTCTGCCGCATTCTATTTTATTGCTCGAAGCAGCTCACTAAATTCAACTGAAACTCAAAAAGAAGGGATTGCACAAGGGTGGTGAATACCAGGAGGCAGGGATTCTTGGGGCCATCTTGGAGGCTGCCTACTGCGCTAGGAACCCTGACTCTCTGTCGGTTAGGGAAAATAATCTCATTTATCTGATGTTTGGGTTTTGTACCCATAAAATGGAGATAGTTGATGCAAAATACCTGACACATAACAGATAGCAGCCAAGAATAATCATGGTGATGATGATAATGATGATAAATATTAGTTTTTCTTCTCTTCTTTCCAGAAGGTAGAGTGAGCTCCCCACAAGCACCTTGAAGAATAGTTCATCTGTATAGAAGGGTGGACTGGGGGAGTCTAATGTTTTCAACATTTATAAACCCTTTTCACTGAACTAGAAAAGAACAGAAGCACACTGCTGCCAGTAGTATGGGCCATACCAGTAATTACCACACACATTTATAATCCCTTCGATGATGATTTACTTCCAGATGTTTTAAGCATATAAAGTAGCAAATGAAAAGTGGAACTGTGGTGGAGCAGGGACGACACTAGGGGGAATAATCTTTTCGTCATTTACCTCCCAGCGGGACTCATGATGTAAGCCTCATTGCCAAGAAGCCCTGACTATGCATATACAGCATATACAGGGAAGGAGGCATTGAGAGTGGGTACTTCATACGACCTCACCAGAAGGATTTTTTTTTTAAACACAGCAGCAGTAGCCTTTAATATAGCTAAGGCGCAGTTCTCTGTGTTGTGTCTCCTTGCAGTTTCTGGAGAATCCTTTGTCTATAGTCCCTATCTCCTTTCACGGTTGTCTAATGGATCTGTCTTCTGCAGTGTTTCCATCCAGGTGTTGGCATCCTTTCGTAGTAAGCTGCAGGAGAGGCTTAATGCCGGGGGTCATATATGTCAAAGACTAGCTGACCTTCATTGAGAGTCACTACTGATTACATGTTACCACATCTAATCAGTAGCCACTTGAGGTGGGGACTATTAACATTCCCATTTATTGCCGAGAAAACTGAGACCCAGCGCTGTAAAGCAAAGTTGCCCAAGGCCACAGAGCTAGTAAATGTGATGATTTGCAATAAAATGAAGCTTAGCCAGAGTTGGGAACTGGAAATGAGTGCAAGTTGTATTTGCCTGATTTCCCCCTGAGAACCTGGCTAGATTTCAAGCACTGAAGTGAAGTGTCTAGCTAGTGTGATTTGGGAATAAGCCATTTTCAGAGTTGTTGACATATGCTGGTCATTTCGTGACCAATTTCAAACTTTAGCTTTTATGATGATGTGTCTCCCGTGGCAGTGCTTTTTTGACATCTGACATTCTGCTATTGCAAAACAGTGAGAGAAAGAATAAGATAAGGGCAAACAAAAACCAGGGGCTTGAATTGGTGATAAAGGTAAAAATCTCATGTTCTCCAGGCATTCTAGTAACCAATGTGTATTCTGATTAAAATAAGGTGGTTTGGAGATCTGATTAAAATGAGAAAGATGAAAAGAGAACATTAGATGTCCTAGCCAGTGTGTGACATTGCGCAACTTATCATCTTTAATTCTCATTGTCATCATTTATACAAAGGGGTTAATGACTGCCAACCTCATAAGGTTGTGCTGTCAATAGAATAAAATAATGCACAAAAGCTTCATTCAAATATGTAGTTTGCTGCCCTCTACGCAGTGGCCTTTAAGGATTTTTGTGTCAACCTATATCTCAAATGAGCGTTGGACAGGATGATCTCCATAGACTGTTCTCACTGGGCCATTCCGCATTTCTGGAACAGAACAGAAAGGAATGATGGTTTTATGTAGAGGCTGTGAGGAGGAGGAGACACTTTGAGACGCTCTTTACAAAAGAGATGAAACATCATGCTGGAATCAATAAGTGCTTTTCCATCACTCAGAGAAGCCATGGAAATCAATAGGCTTTGGAAGTATGCTTAAACTTGTGTAAGTTTTCAGGGGGTCTTAAACTGCTTCCCATGCAAAAACCCCTCCCAGTATTCAGAAAACTTTACTGCACAAAGATTTTATTGCTTTTGTGTTTTCCCAGTTGATAAGCTGACATGTTCATGGAACAGTACTGAGTGGCTATCCTGGCTTTTGGGTCCAACTCATTTATTCACCAAATATGTATCAAGGCTACTCCATCCCTGGTACTGGGGGGATACGGCAAAGAGCAGGACAGTTGAAGTCCTTACCTTCAAAGAGCTTACAATCTCATAAAAGAACATTCATGTCAATGGTTCGATCCAGGGTGAGAAGTGCTCTGTCACTACTGAGCAGAAGGAATAGCAGAAACTCTGCTGAGTGATCCTTTCTCCAAATTTCCTGGAAAAGGTTATTAAAGTGTAGATTAATCAGAGAAAGTATTGCAAGCAGATAGAGCTTTATGAACTAAAATTCAAAAGCAAGGGAGAGCTATCTGATTCAGAGGGGCTATAAGAAGTTCTGTGGTGCTGGAGCGAGAGTGATTGTGATGTGGGGTGGGTTACAGAGACCCAGAGAGAGGTGTGAGATGATGCAGAGAAAATAGCATGAGGATGCAGGGGACTAGCGGGTGATGGGACAAAAGAGGTAAGCAGGGATCAGGTCATGAAAGATCCTTGCGAGTCACGTTAATATGTGTGGACCTCATCTTGAGGACAGTGGGAAGCCATTGAAAGGTTTCAAAGATGGGAGAACTTGGCCAGATAACTTTAGCAAATGGTTAGGCTAGGCGATCGATCTTTAAGCTCTGAATATTTTAACCATCCTAAACAGATACTATTACATTTTCCTTGAAATTTTACCCAGAGAAACAAATTCTTGTATACTTTAAAAACAGCAAATTGTACTTTTTTAGCCTTTATTCATAAAATGCTGTCAATCTAGCAAAACTTTCATTGCTTATTTATAACGTGAAAGAGACCATGATGAATAGGTGTGGTGGTGATTCAGTTGTGAATAAAGTTAAATCAGATTTCAAAGAACACATAATAGTCCTACATAATAAAAGACATGGCATTATTGACCAATATTATTGACCGATGATTGATTTTGGAGTCAGATGTTCTAGATGTGCAATATCTGTCTAAGCCTCAGTTGTTTTTATGTACAATTGTGATAATAATACTATCTCCTATATGAAGTCATTGAGATTATTGGAGATAGTGTAGGCAAAACAATCCAATGACTGGCACATTATACAAAATGTACTTACTAACACTTTTCATGTTTTTTATTTTTTGTTTGTTCCTTTATTTATTTAAACAAATTTAGTGTGTAGTGCTGAGCATGGTGGTTCATGCCTGTAATCTCAGTACTTTGGGAGGCTGAGGCAGGTGGATTTCTTGAGCCCAGGAGTTCAAGACTAGCCTGGGCAACATAGTGAGACCCTGCCTCTATAAAAACAAAAACAAAACAAAAATTTCAGCGTGCAGTTTTGAGGTTTGAATGATGTTATGGGATGCTTCAGTGTGTAACGATGGTTACTATAGTGAAAAAGATTAACGTATCATTTCACATAGTTACTTTTTTCCTTTGTATGACAAGTGCAGCTAAAATCTGCTTATTTAGCAAAAATCCCTAATACAATACAATTTTATTAACATAATTTGTAATAACAATAATGGTATTGGTACCTTTGTGAAGCTAGAACTGGCAGAAAGAGTTTGGAGGGAGGTGGCACGGAGAGGCTGTTATGAATAACACATTGTAGTTTTGATAAGATCTCTGCTATTTGAACACCTCAAATTCAGAATTATAGGAATTTGATTTACTATGAAATTCTTTTCTCCATGGGGTCGAAAACAGTTTGCTTTACAAATGAATAATGGAAAATATGGTAGCCGTAGAGGTGAGGGGGTGTTGTTAAGCTCTTTAAATATATAAATATAATGTGTGTGTGTGTGTGTGTGTGTATTTCAAGCATTTTAAGCAGCTTTCAAGCCATACATGTTACATGAAATAAGCTGAGTATCAAATGTGACCATATTGACTTATTCAAGTATCTTCAAGTATCAATCACTTAATTGACAGCAACTTGATGGTAATTTATTTTAAAGAATGTGTTTAAAAGCAAATAAATGGCATTTCTTTGCAAAACATTTTGTCTTTTTAATTTATTTTTATATGCCCTTTTTCTCCTCTAACTTTCTGTAGTTACTCTCAATGTGCGTTATTTTACTAAATTCACAGCAGTCATCGTTTACTTTTTTATTCAACTAATATTTATTGAGTGATGGCTCCATTCCAGGAAATAGGCTGGATACTGAGACAGGAATAAACAAAAAGACAAGGGCCTCCCTCTTGAAACATACATTCTAGTCATAGGTTTGGCTTTGGAATAGAGTAGTGATCATCTTCTGGGAGTTGGTTCAAAGTGTCTAGTGGTATATATAGAAAAATAAACGTGGTAAAATTGAACACTGACAGAATGATAACTTAATCAGAGTTGAGATCATTATACAGGATCACAAACTTTGGGAAAACAGCTTTTGTAGACACTGTTTTGTAGACAAAGTCTCTAAAATTACACAGGCAACTATTTTTGGCACATAGAGATTGGAATGTTTTCACCATTAACAAATACTTTCACTCCACACCATAAAATCTCATCTTAGTTCCTCAGTAATTTGACATGAATATTAACAGGAAAAATTAAGCACTACTGGACTATTAAAAAATAGACGACATTTAAAGCTGTGAAATATTTAAATCCAGATCTGGTCCTGCCTTGCTCAAATTCCTTAATAGTTTCTATCTGCAGAGAAAAAGCTGAACTCTAAAGCTTTTCATTCAAAATCTCCATACGAAACCAGCCAATAGCTGTTGTTCTTCTTGATATCTTGTCTTTAATCCCCAAGGCATCCTGAAGACCCAAGAGACCTTGGATGAAGAAGGAAAATTATGCTATCACTGTTTCCCATAACTCTAAACACTGCCTCATCTTTGTGATGTGTACCTATCCTGGCTTTCTTTTTGTAAGCAAGTATCTGGTTCTTTTATGTAATTCAACAAATAATTATCGAACATCTCCTATGTGCCAGAAATTTATAGTTTTTGTTTTTCTCTTTATTTGTTCCACTTGAAATATATAATCTAATCTGTGGTTTCTCTAAGTAAACAGTGTTGCTTTTCCAACTGGTACCCAGCCCACTCATCTAGAATATCAGAGTAGCTTTCCCTGTCAAACAATAATCTTAAGTGTTCCACTGATTATTCACTGGCCATAAAGGCAAGTGAAAAGTTTTATTGAAGGAAGTGGCAGTAGTCTCTTTGTATAGATTTGTTATCTACCCACCTAGTGGACATCTGTTTTTATTAGGTTGGTGCAAAAGTAATTGAGGTCACTTTTTAATTGCAAAAACGACAATTACTTTTGAGCCAACATATATTTTAAAGCATCTTTACTTTTAGTGTTGAAATATGGTTTTTAATCTCCTATATTATTTTTGAAAACCTCTTTCTTAATTTACATAATTGGGCAGGGCACAGTGGCTTACACTTATAATACTGGTACTTGGGAGGCTGAGGCGGAAAGATGGCTTGAGGCCAGGAGCTGTAGACTAGCCTGGGCAACATGATGAGACCTTGTCTCTACAAGAAAAAAAAAAAAATTAAAAAAGCCAGGGGTGGTGGTGCACATCTGTTGTCCTAGCTATTTGGGAAGCTGAGGTGGGAGGATTGTTTGAGCCCAGGAGTTCAAGGTTGCAGTGAACTATAATTGTACCTCTGCATTCTAGGCAGGGCACCAGAGCAAGACCCTGTCTCAAAAAAAAAAGAGTAAAATTAAATGAAAATAAATAAGTTTGCAGAATTGATTTAGTAGCATCATTGTTGGGAGATCTCTAACTCTTTCTAACTTGCCCTTATGATCACATGAGGTGGAGGTGATTTTTTATCTTCTGAACACACATCTATCCTGCAGGATTCAGCCATCCATACCTCTATGCAAGCAACCATTATCATGCTACAGGCGATGCCTTACTCACTGGAACTAAGACAGAGTCTAAGACAGAGTTCTTGCCCTCACAGAGCTCATGTTATAAGATTCATCTGGGGTGGCCAAAGTCCCAAATCAACTAAAGACTCTGGATATTTATATATAAACCTGAAACTGGGCAGTTGGCTTTTGTTTGTGAATCAGTTGTCATGACCTCGGAGATATACTCCCCTGTTCTGACACTAGAATTTACATAGGTACCCCTGGCCTGGCTTGAAATTTTTTCTTGGTTATTGCTGTAATCTCTCTGAAACACAAGGCAGTGTTGTACACGTAGTAGATGTGTAAAAAGAATTTGTGGAATTGAATTGTGTTGATGTTCATTTGCTACCTGCCAACTATTTTTCAGTGAACCTAGATTCTGATAAATGACACATTATTCCCTTTAAGTTCTGAACCAATTGAGAAATAAGACAAAGGTACATATAAAAAATGCCATCTATAGTTCTGGTATAAACAGTTACTGGAGAACATGGATATGTCTTCAGGCAAATAACTTTTCTACTACCAAGTCCAGAAACAAGTAGACTTACCCACCCAGTCACCAGCACTTGGTCAGCCTTTAGGACAGAGCCTGCCTCTGGAGAAGCTAAGGAGAACATGCATTCCCTGTAGATCTTGTATCCAAGAACAGGAATAGGAAGGGAAGGGTCTGGCTACACATGCCCAGGTTTCACCTTCTAAATTTCAAGCTCTCTGATAAGATTTCATCACACTTCTCACCTCCCCGCATTCCTCAGGTGGAGTGAATGAGGAGCAGAGAGAGAAGAGATGTATTGCCTTAATGGAAATCCCTCCACAGGGAAGAAGACTTAGGAATCAAGAAAAACATTCCCTGGCAATCCTCATTTCTCTGTTGATTTGGAAGATGATCCTTACCTATTCCCTGCCTGGGTTCTTCATGTTTGTCTTAGTTTGTTGTTGGTTTCCCCCTTCTAAGCGGTCTGATTCCTTTAATTCTAACAACCCAGAACTTACTTCTTGCCTGGTTTTTCTTGCTTGCACTTTGCATTTAGGATCATCCTTTTTACTGGATCCTAATTTGACATGAGCCTACCCAGTGAGCTCAGTTGTCCAGCAGTTAGAGACTCATTGTGATGGATGAACACATTCATTATTTGGCAACTTTGCCAGGCACTGTTTTGGACATTCAAGATATAGAAGTGATCGAGATAGATATGGTCTCTTCCTTCATGGAAATTTTGGACAACTGGGGGCTAGAGAGATGTAGCAGAAAATTATATCCCAACTCTCATAATTACTCAGGCAGAGAAAGCATGCTTCTGACATACACAAGATCCTCCTACGCTAGCTACAGATAATAAAATATGCATTTAGAATCCTTCCCATAGTATTTAAAGTGCTGATGAAATATTTCTTCATAATGTTTTATATGCAATCTTCATTTTATTATTCTTAATTTTCCACTACTATTAATATTAACTTATCTAGTAAAAAAAGAAAAATAAAATAAAATAAAACCCTTCCAAATTTCTGTGCAGCCATGAGGAAAAAAAAGTCAGAGATATCCACTAGCAGCTTGTAAAAACAAGAGGAAGTTCTAGGGGTAATAAAACATACACTTGACAACTGATATTATCCACTGGTGAGATATTGTTCATATCTCCACAGCCTGAAATTGCACGAATGATCACCCTGGTTATCAATTCATACATGCTCACGATGGCCTGGTGGCTCCGGGAATTCCCTCTTTGGATTGCTGCAAATCCCTCATCTTCAACAAATTCATCATGCAGAGTCTCCACTATAATGAACCTTGGGTAAAGCTCAGCACTCCAACATGTTTTAACATGTTAAGTGGAGTGTAGCCCATCTCAGAAACATAACAGTTTGGGAGTTTTAGAAAAGAAACTTCATCTTTCCAATTTCTTTTCCAAAATTATCTCTCCACATGGCTTTGATGCCGTCTCAGTGGTTTGAAAACTGAAATATTTATCCTCTCAGCAGAAAGGCCACCGGGGAGGTGCTCACCTGGTGGGCTCGAGTTCTCCTGATCAGGGTCTGCAGCCTGGTGTGGTCTGCAGTAGGGTAAGCCTTGCGGACTTTCTGGCAGGATAAAGGCAGCTAGCGTGTTACCTGGTTGTCAGTCACAGTAAAAAATGTTTGCTTTTGTTTTTGTTTTCTATGGATCCCATGGGTTCTCCTGGTGTATTCGTCCGTTCCCATATTGCTATAAAGAACTACCTGAGACTGGGTAATTTATAAAGAAAAGAGGTTTGACTGGCTCGTGGGTCAACAGGCTGTACAGGAAGCAAGACTGGGGAGACTTCCAGAAACTTACAATCGTGGCAAAAGACAAAGGGGAAGCGGGCATGTCCTACATGGCTAGAGCAGGAGGAAGAGTGTGAAAAGGGAGATGCTACACACTCTTAAACAACCAGATCTCTCATGAGAACTCGCTGTCATGAGAACAGCAAGGAGGAAATCCACCCCCGTGATCCCTTCACCTTCCACCAGGCCCCTCCTCCAACACTGAGGATTAGGCTTCAACATGAGATTTAGGTGGGGACACAGAGCCAAACCATATCACCCAGCAACCCCTTATGGAGAAAATCTGTGATGGCAACTGGAGGCTATGGGACGCTGGACCTCCTTCCAGTATTGCATGCCAGGATCAGCTGCATTGTTCTCTCTGTTGAACAGAGCAGATTCTGTCACCTACCAAACACAACTCCATGTTACGTTCAGTCAATAGCTATATACGTGTGTGTGGATATGTGTATGTATTTAAACATATGTGCACATACATACACAAACATATACACATGCATATATGTACACACGTATACATACATATATACATATGTACAAGGCATCACTCTTATTAGATGCTAGGTGCTCTGACAAATTCTATGAGGATGAATGCGAACAAGGCAGATAGGGTGTCTGTCCTCATGGAACCCACACACTAAGAGGACACAAAGACAATTCAAATAAAGCAGAGTGTCTCTGAATCTGATCTGGGGATCACCTGCCTCCAAAGCACCTGGGACACTTGTTAAAAGTGTCAGACCCTAGGCTTATCCCAGTCCAATGAAAATAAATGCTACTGCGGGTGAGGCCTGGGAATTTTTATCTTAACCTGCTCCCTGGGTGTAGTCTAAGTTTGTGGAGCGCTGTGATGTGAAAAATGCTGAAATAGACAAGTGTAGGTAGTTAATGGAATTTGGAGGAGGTGCGCCTAACAGACTTGGCCTGTGTAAATCAGAGAAGGCACCTTGGAGGAAGTAGTTCCCAAGTTGGGAGCTCAAAAAGAGAAGGAAATATCCAGAAAAATACAAGACGGAAGAGCAATCAGAAAGAATGCTCAGCAGAGGAAAGCCAGAGAGACTGTGGAGAGACTTCTCAAAGCACCCACCCCTAGCAACTAAAGGGCTCCATCAGTACAGGCAGGTTAATGTTTCCTCCATTCCCTCCATTTATCATGCTTCCAATTTAATAGTAGAAAAGATTTTCCTATGTGTCTTGACATCCCAGTAAGCTGCATGTATTAGTTTCACTTCTTTTTCTTGTGCCTGCTTCTTTCTGCTAATGACAATATCATAGAAACCTGAATTTGTCTTTGGACATAGTGCAGGATCTAAACAAATAGAAAACCTTCCATGTGTAGCCCTTAGGAGCACTGAATCCCTGACCTCGTGCTGTGCTATTGCTCCTTGGTGGCCATCCCCAATGGAATGGATGATTTCATGTTTCCTGTACAGAACAAAGTATGTCCTCAGAGTGAAACTTCCAACACCTACACACTGATGGTCCCTTTCTCCACTGGGTGTTACTCACGTCTTAATTTTATCTTTGTTCAGGATCTGGCTTACTGAGGTCAATTAAGTTCAGGAGAAGACGTCGACTTGATTTAGTAAAATTGGATTGTCTGCCTTATCTCCTTGGGCTGAGCTGTCATTTGAATTTTATGTTTTTGTCCTTATTTCTTCCTACCATTGTTTTTTTCCTGGGGGTAGTTTTCAGTGTTCCACTTGCCTTATCTGTTTGCAGGGAAGGTGCTTGTTTCTATAAAGTGCCTGTCCCATCTGATCTCCATCATCTTTATGGTCTTGCATTCTGTCACTGCAGCTCATGTCTGGCTGGGGTTTGTTATGTTTTGACAGGAATTTGTTATAAAGCTGGGGATCACGTCCGGCTTTGCCTTTCCAACTTCCTTCTTTACGGTTGCCATAAACCCATGCTGCTAAAATGTTCCCTCTGAGGAGAGGGTGAAATTCTAGTAACAAAATCCTTGGGGGAGAAGAAAAGGAGAGGAGGGGAAAGATAGAGGGAAGGATGAAGAGTAGGATTAATGTAGCAAAGTACACGCTAACAGTCATGTGAATGCAAACTACAAAAATATAATACCTTAGTTTCTAAAGATTTGAGAAAATAATAACAGGAGAACTCACCTTAGATTACCCTGACCTGCATTTATATTGACATGAGGTGGTGTGAGGGGACTTTTACTCAAGGAGGCAGCCAAGCTCTATGTCCCTGGTCTCCTAGCTCTGGGAAATAGCAAAAGAAGCAGGTTCTGATACAGAAGATGTCTCCAAATCTCGAATACAGAGTCATACAGCACCAGGACAGCCTCAAGTTACTCTTGGGAAACATGGTTTCTCTTGGTGGCCTTGTCTCCCCGACCTACAATTCACTTAAAATGGGTTCTTGACTAGGGATTAAGGTGGCTGGTTCCACTTCCTCACTCTCCTAACACGAACCACCCCTTTGCCTCACTGCCTACCTGGACATCAAGTTAATTTTACTCTCAGCACCTCTGCTTGGACATACCTCCAAGTATGTCATTCTCAGCACATGCTTGGTTCTGTATAGGAAACGTGAAATCACCCATTCCATTGGAGATGGCCACCAAGGAGCCATCCCATGGCATGAGGTCAGGGATTCGTTGTTCCTAAGAGATACACATGGAAGGTTTTCTATTTGTTTAGATCCTGCACTATGTCCAAAGACAAATTCAGGTTTCTATGGTATTGTCATTAGCAGAAACCCTTCTTTCCTTCTTTCTATTCATCCTCCATCTCTCCCTTACTCTTTTGCCCGTGTTTATTCCTTATGTATTGAATATACACTGGGAATCAGGTGTTTTCCATGTTATTTAATCTTTATGGCAAGCTAGTAATAATAAAATTGTAAAACAACTAACAGTTGTCAACACATTATCTTGATACGTGCCAATACAAAATCCAGTCATCTAACAGATGTTTATTTATTAAAAGCCTACTATGCATTCTGAGAGGATAACCAGTAGCAAAAACACATGATCCTTCCATTTCTGGGGCTTGTATTCTTGTTGGGGAGTGATTGATACAGTAACAAGTATGATATAATGTGAGTATCCATGAATGTTAGGGAGAAAAGTTAATTAGGGTAAGGGGGCATAGTTCACCTGAGGAAAGAGCATTTCATGGCTGGTTTTATATCCTCTGTACACTCCCATGAGGTTGCTTCTGTTCTTATTCCCATTTATCCAACGAGAAACCTGAGACCAGAATGATTCAGGAACTTGCCCAAGGTCACACAACTACCATAAGGCAGAGCAGGGAATCAAGTCCTGAAGGAAGTCCTTTTCTCAAGCCTGAGAAAAGGAATCCCAGGAGGGTCCCTAGATCTTCTTTTTTTTAAAAGTTTTATTAATTTACATTTTTTTCTTTATTTCTTCTCAAAACAAACAAACAAAAAAATAGGATACATGTGCATAACAGGCAAGTTTGTTACACAGGTATACGTGTGTCATGGTGGTTTACTATACTTATTGATCCATCCTTTAAGTTCCCTCCCCTCACTCCCAACCAGGCTCTGGTGTGTGGTGTTCCCCTCTCTGTGTCTGTGTGTTCTCAATGTTCAACTTCCACTTGTGAGTGAGAACATGCAGTGTTTGGTTTTTCTGTTCCTGTGTTAGTTTGCTGCGGATGATGGTTTCCAGCTTCATTCATGTCCCTGCAAAGGACATGATCTCATTCTTTTTTATGACTGCATAGCATTCCATGGTGTATATGTACCACATTTTCTTTATCCAGTCTATCATTGATGGGCATTTGGGTTGGCTTCATGTCTTTGCTATTGTAAATAGTGCTGCAATAAACATACATGTACATGTGTCTTTATAGTAGAATGATTTATATTCCATCGTGTATGGGATTGCTGGGTCAAATGGTATTTCTGATTCTAGATCCTTGAGGAATCGCTGTACTGTCTTCCACAATGGTTGAACTGATTTACGTCCCAACCAACAAAGTGTTCATATTTCTCCAAAGCACCACCAGCATCTATTATTTCCTGACTTTTTACTTATCTCCATTCTGACTGGCATGAGATAGTGTCTCATTATGGTTCTGATTTGCATTTCTCTGATGATCAGTGATGTTCAGCTTTTTTTCATGTTTGTTGGCTATGTCAATGTCTTCTGTTAAGGTCTGTTCATATCCTTTCACCACTTTTTTTTTTGATGGGGTTGTTTGTTTCTTTCTTGTAAATGTGTTTAAGTTCCTTGTAAATTCTGGCTATTAGACCTTTGTCAGATGGGTAGATAGATTGCAAAAATTTTCTCCCATTTTGCAGGTTGCCTGTTCACTTTGATGATAGTTCCTTTGCTATGCAGAAGCTCTTCAGTTTAATTAGCTCCCATTTGACAATCTTGGCTTTTGTTGACATTACTTTTGGCATTTTTGTCATGAAGTCTTTGCCCATGCCTATGTCCTGAGTGGTATTACCTAGGTTTCTAGGGTTTTTATTGTTTCGGGTTTTACATTTAAGTCTTAAATCCACCTTGAGTTAACTTTTGCATAAGGTGTAAAGAAGGGGTTTGGTTTCAGTTTTCTGCAAATGGCTAGCCAATTTTCCTAGCACCATTTACTGAATAGTACCATATACTTTGGCAGGTTTGTCAAAGATCAGATTGTTGCATATGTATGGTGTTATTTCTGAGGTCTCTGTTCTGCTCCATTGGCCTATATACTGTAGCCTTATAGTATAGTTTAAAGTCAGGTAGCGTGATGGCTCCAGTTTGCTCTTTTAGCTTAAGATTGTCTTGGCTATACAGGGTCTTTTTTGATTCCATATGGAAATTTGAAGTAGCTTTTTTCTATCTCTGTGTAGAATGTCAATGGTAATTTGATGGGAATAGCATTGACTCTATAAATTACCTTGGGCAGTATGGCCATTTTCACAATGTTTATTCTTATCTATAAGGATGGAATGTTTTTCCATTTGTTTGTGTCCTCTCTTATTTCCTTGAGCAGTGGTTTATAGATGTCCTTGAAAAGGTCCTTGTTAGCTGTATTCTTTTTTTTTATGATTTCCCTTTTTATTGTAACTTTTTTTTAATTGTTTTTAGGTTTTGGGGTACATGTGAAGAACATGCAAGATTGTTGCATAGGTATACACATGGCAGTGTGATTTGCTGCCTTCCTCCCCTCACCTATATCTGGCATTTCTCCCCATGCTATCTCTCCCCAACTCCCCACCCCATGCTGTCCCTCCCGTATTTCCCCCTGACAGACCCCAGTGTGTGATGCTCCCCTCCCCTATGTCCATGTGTTCTCATTATTCAGCACCCACCTATGAGTGAGAACATGCGGTGTTTGATTTTCTGTTCTTGTGTCAGTTTGCTGACAATGATGGTTTCCGGGTTCATCCATGTCCCTACAAAGGGCATAAACTCATCGTTTTTTATGGCTGCATAGTATTCCATGGTATATATGTGCCACATTTTCCCTGTCCAGTCTATCATCGATGGGCATTTGGGTTGGTTCCAAGTCTTTGCTATCATAAACAGTGCTGCAGTGAACATTCGTGTGCATGTGTTCTTATAGTAGAAAGATTTATAATCCTTTGGATATATACCCAATAATGGGATTGCTGGGTCAAATGGAATTTCTATTTCTAGGTCCTTGAGGAATCGCCACACTGTCTTCCATAATGGTTGAACTAATTTACACTTCCACCAACAGTGTAAAAGTGTTCCTGTTTCTCTTGTTAGCTGTATTCTTAGTTATTTTTTCTCTTTGTAGCAATGTGAATGGGAGTTCTTTCATGGTTTGGCTCTCTGTATGGCTATTGTTGATATAAAGCAATGCTTGTGATTGTTGCACATTGATTTTGTGTCTTGAGACTTTTCTGAAGTTGCTTATCGGTTCAAGAAATTTGGGGGCTGAGATAATGGGGTTTTGTAAATATAAAATCATGTCATCTGCAAACAGAGACAACTTGACTTCCTCTCTTCCTATTTGAGTACGCTTTATTTCTTTCTTTTGCCTGATTGCCCTGTTCAGAACTTCCAATATTATGCTGAATAGGAGTGGTGAGAGAAGGCATCCTTGTCTTGTACTGGTTTTCAGAGGGAATGCTTTTACCTTTTGCCCATTTAATCTAATATCGGCTGTGGATTTGTCATAAATAGCTCTTGTTGTTTTGAGATGTGTTCCATTGATAACTAAGTTTACTTAGAGTTTTTAACATGAAGTGATGCTGAATTTTACCAAAGGCCTTTCCTGCATCTATTGAAATAATCATGTGGTTTTTGTCGTTGGTTCTGTTTATCTTATGGGTTATATTTATTGATTTGCATATGTTGAACCAGCCTTGCATCTCAGGGATGAAGCTGACTTGATCGTGGTGGATAAGTTTTTTGATGTGCTGCTGGATTTGGTTTACCAGTATTTTACTGATGATTTTTGCATTGATGTTCACCAGGGTTATTGGCCTAAAGATTTCCGTTTTTTATTCTGTCTCTTCCCTGTTTGGGTATCATGATAATGTTGGCTTCATAAAATGAGTTAGGGAGAAGTTCTTCCTTTTCAGTTGCTTGGAATAGTTTCAGAAGGAATGGTACCAGCTCCTCTTTGTATTTCTGGTAAAATTCAGCTGTGAATCCGTCTGGTCTTGGGCTTTTTTCGTTTGGCAAGCTACTAATTACTACCTCAATTTCAGAACTTGTTATTGGCCTATTCAGGGATTCAACTTCTTCTTGGTTTAGTCTTGGTAGGGTGTATGTATCCAGGAATTTATCCATTTCTTCTAGTTTATTTGTGTAGAAGTGTTTGTAGTATTCTCTGATGGTAGTTTGTATTTCTGTGGGGTCAGTGATGCTATCCCCTTTATCATTTTTATTGTGTCTATTTGATTATTTTCTCTTTTTTATTAGTCTAGTTAGTGGTCTATGTATTTTGTTACTTTTTTCCCCCAAAAAACCAGCTCCTGGATTTGTTGATATTTTGGAGGATATTTGTGTCTCTATCTCCTTCAATTATTCTCTAATCTTAGTTATTTTTTGTCTTCTGCTAGCTTTTGGATTAGTTTGCCTCTCTAGCTCTTTTAATTGTGATTTTAGTGTGTCAATTTGAGATCTTTCTAGCTTTCTGATGTGGGCATTTAGTGCTATAAATTTCCCTCTTAATACTGCTGTAGCCTTGTCCCAGAGATTCTGGTACGTTGTATCTTTGTTCTCATTAGTTTCAAAGAACTTACTGATTTCTGCCTTAATTTCATTATTTACCCATTAGTCATTCAGGAGCAGGTTGTTCAATTTCCATGAAATTGGGTGGTTTTGAGTGAGTTTCTTAATCCTGAGTTCTAATTTGATTGCACTGTGATCTGAGAGACTGTTTGTTAAGATTTCCATTCTTTTGCATTTGCTGAGGAGTGTTTTACTTCCAATTATGTGGTCAATTTTAGGATAAGTGCCATATGGCACTGAGAAGAATGTATATTCTGTTGATTTGGGGTAGAGATTTCTGAAGTCGTCTACTAAGACCGCTTGATACAAAGCTGAGTTCAAGTCCTGAATATCCTTGTTAATTTTCTGTCTCGTTGATCTGTCTAATATTAACAGTGAGGTGTTAAAATCTCCCACTATTACTGTGTGGGACTCTAAGATTCTTTGTAGGTCTCTAAGAACTTGTTTCATGAATCTGGGTGCTCCTCTATTGGGTGCACATATTTAGGATAGTTAGCTCTTCTTGTTGAACTGTTTCCTTTACCATTATGTAATGCCCTTCTTTGTCTTTTTTGATCTTTATTGGTTTAAAGCCTGTTTTGTCACAGACTAGAATTGCAACCTGTGCTTTTATTTGCTTTCCATTTGCTTGGTAAATATTCCTCCAACTCTTCATTTTGAGCCTGTGTTTCTTTGCAGGTAAGATAGGTCTCCTGAACACAGCACACCAATTGGTATTGACTCTTATCTAATTTACCAGTTTGTGTCTTTTAATTTAGGCATTTAGCCCATTTACATTTAAAGTTAGTATTGTTATGTGTGAATTTGATCCTGTCATCATGCTGCTATTTGGTTATTTCACACTCTAGTTGATGTATTTTTTTGGTAGTATCATTGGTCTTTATATTTTGGTGTGTTTTTGCAGTGGCTGGTACTGATTTTTCCTTTTCATATTTAGTGTTTCTTTCAGGAGCTCTTGCAGGGCAGTCCTGGTGGTAATGAAATCCCTTAGTATTTGCTTGTCTGGAAAGGATTTTATTTCTCCTTCAGTTATGAAGTTTAGTTTGGCTGGATATGAAATTCTGGGTTGGAAATTATTTTCTTTAAGAACTGAATATTGGCCTCTAATCTCTTCTGGCTTATAGATTTCCTACTGAGAAGTCTGCTGTTAGACCGATGGGCTTCTTTTTGTAGGTGACCTGGTCTTTCTCTCTGGCTGCCCTTAACAGTTTTTTATTCATTTCAGCCTTGGGGAATCTGATGATTATGTATCTTGGGGTTGATCTTCTCATAGAATATCTTAATGGTATTTCCTGAATTTGCATATTGGCCTGTCTTGCTAGGTTGGGAAAGTTCTCCTGGATAATGAACACACACTTATTAAGTGTGTTTTCCAGCTTGTTTCCATTCTCCCCATCATCTTCTGGTACTCCATTCTATCTTAAGTTCAGTCGTTTTATGAGGTCCCATATTTCTTGGAGGCTTTGTTCATTCCTTTTCATTCTGTTTTTTGCTGTTCTTGTCTGAAGGTCTTATTTCAGTAAGGTGGTCTCCAAACTGATATTCTTTCTTCCACTTGGTTGATTTGGCTGTTGATACTTGTGTATGCCTCAGAATGTTTTTGTGCTATGTTTTTCAGCTCCATCAGATAGTTTATGTTCCTCTCTAAACCGGTTATTCTAGTTAGCAATTCATCTTACCTTTTATCAAGGTTCTTAGCTTCTTTGCATTGGGTTAGAACACGCTCCCTTAGCCCACTGCACTTTTTTATTACCCATCTTCTGAAGCCTACTTCTGTCAATTCATCCATCTGATCCTCTGCCTAGTTGTGTATCCTTGATGGAGAAACATTGTGATCATTTGGAGGAGAAGAGGCACTCTGGCCTTTTGGGTTTTCAGCATTTTTTCATTGACACTTTCTCCTCTTTGTGAGTTTGTCTAGTTTTGGCCTTTGAGGCTGCTGACTCTCAGATGGGGATTTTGTGGGGGACATTTTATTGTTGTTAATACTGTTGTTGTTTCTCTCTGCTTGTTTGTTTTTCTTTCAATAGTCAGGTCCCTCTTCTGCAGGGGTGCTGCAGTTTGCTGGAGGTTCACTTCAGGCCGTATTCATCTGATTTGCTCCGGTGCCTGGAGATACCACTTAAGGAGGCTGGAGAGCAGCAAAGGTGATGTCTGCTCCTTTTTCTGAGACCTCTGAGCTAGAAGTGCACCAACCTGATGCCAGTAGAATTGCTCCTGTATAGGGTGTCTGACAACGCCTGTTGGTGGGTCTCATCCAGTTGGGTGGCACAGGAAGTAAGACCCATTTAACGAAGCACTTTGTCCCTTGGTGGAGAGAGCGTGTTTTGTTTTGCTGGGGAAAACCCACTCCTCTGGGCTGCCCAGATTCCTCAGAACTACCAGGAGAAGGGGCTAAGTCTGCTGGTCTGCAGAGACTGCAGCCATCCTTCGCCCTCCCCCTAAGGGCTCAGGCCCAGGGAGATCTGAATTCTGTCCCTGAGCCTCTGGCTGGAGTTATTGGAGATCCTGTGTGGAAGCAGTGCCCACTGAGGAAGGATGGGTCAGGGTTGGGCCTGAAGAGACACTTGGGCCGAAGACTCCCACAGCTGATGTATTGAGCTGTGGGGACAAGTCTTGGGACCAAGCTCTCCAGCCTTCCTCCTTCCTTGCCCCAGCAGGGGAAAAGCACAGTCTGGAGCTGTAGAAATGGGTGTCACCCTTCCCCCACCCAGGGAGCTTAGTCTGTTAGGCAGTTGCAAGCCCCAGTGCTGGCTGCTGCACCTCCCCCAAGGAGCTCAAAAGGCTTAGGCAGCAAGCAGCTGCAGCCGGTGCTCGTCGCCCCTCCCCCGGGAGTTCAGTAGGCATAAGCAGATTCCAGCTGAGAGGTTGTAAGAGTCTGCAGATTCCGAGGTTGGAACACCAGGTTCCAGTGGGGTGGGTTTGCAGTGGAATCTTCTGATCTGTGGGTTGCACAGTTCTGTGGAAAAAGCACAGTTTCCCCAGCTGGCTAGCAAGCTCACTTACTTGGCAAGGGGGAGGGCTACTCCTTCCCCATGTGGTTCTCAGGTAGGCCACCGCCCTACACTGCTCTTTCTTCTCTCCATGGGTCACAGCAGCCTTCTAGTCAATTTTGATGAGAGAACATGGATACCTTGATTGCTGGTGAAGGAATCACTGGCTTATTATGTTTTTTTTCTTTCATGGGAACCTCCAATTACCACTGCTTCTAATTGGCCATCTTGGCCCCATTCCCCCAGACCTTCTTAATACTTTTTAATAGTTACAGAAGAGACAGAATGAAGCCAGAGAGCAAAGCCTGAGCTGTGACCCTGCAATGGAACAGCCCTGGTCCTGATTCGCATAGTCCAGTAAATCTCTGGTGTTCCTCTCTTCCTGTCAGAAGGTCTCCTCTCCTCCTGGACGTGATGGAGTGCAAACTGTCCAGAGATGCCATTCATCTTTAGGAATGGAGCCCCAGTCTCCCACTGAAAGGTGATGGGATAGCTTCAAGGAAGGATGATGGAATAGTAGCAGAATGTTCGGTGCGCTGGTTATGTGTTTAACCCATGACAGACATTAGTGACCTGTGTATGCACCAGCACCTAGGTCCAAAAATCAGGCTGACCAGGGTCATTTCAGAACCTACAGAATGCCCAGAGGCTGCTTTCTCTTGCATAAATCCTAGGGTTTTACTGAAAACCTGCACACAGAATGTCAGACTTCACAGCTAGTGCCCAGGCAATGTTTCAGACTTGGGTGGGTATAGTTGGGCTATTCCGTCACGCTGCCTGAGAGCCTATGCAACATTAATTCTCTGTCAAAATGGTTGTTCCTTTTCTTGTAGACAATCCAAGGGTCAGAAGCACAGCCCCCTGTGGACTCCTGTGGAATGTGAATCTGACCCTCTTTTACTGCTTTTCATTTCCAAAGACTTTTATTTCCTGTAAAATGCCCTGGAATGCTGACCTGGCATGCAAATAGAGTCTTTTTGTTTTGTTTTGTTTTGTTTTTTAAAGAAGTGTGATTTTGTGTATGGAGTCAGACATGTTTGTGAATTGTGCACATTAGTATGATAAGGTAGAAACCCCATCAAAACTAAGTTGTCTCAAATAGGAGACTTGGTTTTTAACTTGCAAAACTCAAAATGAACTTAAAAAATGAATCTTTTAAAATGATTACTCTAAGCCATAAACCATATTCTGGACTAGAACATTGAGACATGAAAATTCCAGATACAGGGCCCTAAAACCTTATTCCCTGTTTTTTGTGGTCTTCTCTTGAACCTGAAATGGAAGTGGTCTTACCTCTGTGTTAAAAAACCGTGTGTATGCATAACAAGTTTGAGATTGGCAGGCTGTCCACATAGGTGTGCCAAGTCCACATTAATCCACTTGCCAAACATCTCATAAGTAGCTATTTACATCACAAATGTGCCATGATACTGAAATGATCAAGAAACGTTCTCTGCCTTGAGGAAACTACAGTCACTGAAGGAAAGACAATAAAATTGATGATTACAATGCAGTGGGATGAGTCCCAAAGTCTGTGCATAAACAAGGTATTACAGAAGTGATAAGTAGAGCTAACATGTGTCAGGTACTGTGCTAAGCACTTCACGTGCATAGTGTCAATACTTGCAACTGCCCACTGGAGCAGTTATTGTTGTATTGCCATTTTGTAGCTGAATAAACTAGGGTTTAGAGAGCATAAATCATTTGTTCAAGGTCACAGGATGAGTAAGTAGCACAGCCAGTGTATGAATCAGAAACTTTCACTGCAGTGCTCAAGTTTATGATCACTTTAAGAATACAAAGGAGAGAATGAGAGACTCAAAAAGGCAAGGAAGATGGTGCTGGAGCTGAGACTTGAGGATGCCTAAGAGTTTGGATAAAACAGAAGATATGAAGCAAGGCCTCCCTGGGTGGTAGATGGGTAGATGCTGAGTGAGCAAAGATTTCAAGGAAAGCAAGTACATCGCACCACTAAGGAAGTAGATCAGATTGAAATAGAATTGAGAAAAGGGGGTGGGGGAGAGACAGTTTATTATTTTAATTCTACAAACCTTTCTTTTGACTTCAAAATTTTCTTTCAAGGATCGTATTTTATTAGCTTCTATTTTAGTAATCGCTTAACACTTTAGAAAAAAACGTCTTGTATAATATCCAGCCCTGAGGAAAGGACCAGTTTTACCCAAGTCTGCATTGTATCTACAGAAAGGAAATCATCTCTTCACCACTCTTAGAATTGGTAAAGATCGATGATTCCTGGTTTAGATTAAATGGGAAATTACACACATATCTCTGTTTCTCTGGCAACATTTCTCTAACCCAGATGAATCATGTTGATATTAAAACACAAAATTAAATGACTTATGCTGTCCGCATTGGTTTGAGTTGGACAAGTCCTGATAAAACATATTGAAATAATTTTATAAGAATTCTTAAAGTTTGTCAACTTTGAAAGATAAAGGAGTAGATTTTCTTTTTTACTCCTCTAGTCTGAAGTAATTTTTCCATGTAGCCAAGTGAATGGATTTTGGGTAGAAAACTGCAAACCATCTGAAAAGGTCAAATGTAAATTAGTCACTTGGAGCAATAACCACATGAGCTGGATGCCTGTTATTAATTGATTGTTTTTATCATTTACATGCAGGTAAGCTTTTGAGTACTTAAGGGCTGTCACTTTGTGAGGGACATGCTTTATGATCTAAATGACAAAAAATTAAAAACTTGACGACAGTAAGTGTTGGTGAAGGTTTTGGGTGAAACAGGTACTATCAGGGCTGGTAAGGAAGTTAATCGGTGACAGCATTTTGAAGGGCAATGTCTGGTATCCAGTAAAATAAAATATATATTTCCCTTTCTTAGGGAAGAGAATGTAAAACAATCTCTCATGTCCCTCAGCATGGGAATATCTAGATAACTTGTGATACAGCCATACTCTAGATTACAATGCAGCATTTAAAATCAACGAATGAGTCTTCTTATGTACACTAACATATTTAAAGCTGAAAATGCATTATTGAATAAAAAAAGGATAAATTCTACCATATAGATATATTTAATATAATTTTGTATAAATAAAGACAACACAAAATGAAACAAAAGATACTCATACAAAATGAGTTTTCTATGAGGATATATATATATATATATATATATATGAATGTATAATTTAAAAATCTAGTAGGCTACTACGGAATATTGATAAAAAGATGACCTAGGAAGTGGTGAAGGCACTGAGATTGGTGGGTATAGGGTGGTCAGGGAAGCTACACTTACTGGTAACTGTTTCACTTAACCCTACCTGTTTAAACAAATAAACTTTCATATTCCAATGTCTGAATACCATAGAAAGGTATTTTTTGCTCCAAAGTCCAAATGGGTTCTTCCCAAATGTGGCAGCTCCCCCCCGGTTGTAATTTAGGAAATCAGAGGCTCCTCCATTTCCTGACTCCTCCATCCTTAGGGCAGTGATGGGGGCAGGGAAGTCTCTGGAATTTGCCCACTAGGTCTTCAGAATCTGAATGTCAGGGAGACAGTGTGCCAGTTACACACAGAATGATTTTACTGGCTTGTCTGGAGGTGAGATTTCCCTTCTTGATGTCTATTCTGTTGAACAAAATGAAAACCATGGAAGTGTTGGTTAGGCACTGGCCACAGTTCTGTCACAAGACAGCAATGAGCTGAAAGGGAGTTTGAGGATTCTGTAAGATCTGGTTCAACACCTGGAGAAAAGAATCAAATTTAGCGACTAGCTAGTGAGTACCTGTGACAGAATTTTTTTTTTGTACTTGTATTACTAATGTGACTTAAAACTAATAAAAATTAAATCAAGACATAGAAAAGAACCAACATTGGTTGATTAAAAACAAGTATTCTATTTTATTCCATACTGACTCCAAGTAGGCTATGTAGTTTTACTTCTCTAATCATGGAATTTCGCTCCTATTAAAAGGAAGGTGTGGAATATAATCATGGATAACCTAATTACTTTTATTAAATAATGTCAGCATTTTATATATTTTTTCCACATCTGTTAAGTGCCATTTATGATCACTAATCAAGAGCTAATCAGTATTACCATAGATGAGATCATCCTACTCAAATCGGAGAATGTTAAGTATGTTATTTTTTAATGATTTAAAAAAATATATGGAACTAGCTTAAGGTGCATTTTATCTTCAGGAATCCATTGAGATTAGGAAATGCTGCTGGGAATTACTGGACTAAACCTTTTGCTGGCCCTGTCATTCTAACTTAGCATCCAGCAAGTGGCTCAAATAGAGCACTGCTTTCACTGACATTTGCGAAAGGAATGAGTTAATTCATAAGTTTAATTTATCCAAAAATGTGGTATACGTGTGTGTAAGATAAAGTAAGGTTTATACTAAGAGTACAAAAGGTATTCAATAATTCAAAATATATTAATGGATAGTTTTCTAAAGGAAAATTAATACTACTGAAAAGGCATGTGGTCAAATTAATCATCTATCAGGATTAAAAAGAAAAAAGTCATAAAACCAAGGAATAGAATAATAGTTTGTTTTTCTTTCCATAGTAAGTAACAAGATCTCATATCAACCTAGTATTTCCCTTAGTCCTAGAGACATTTTCTAAAAATCTCAAGGGGAAAAAATAATGCCCACTACTTCCCTCATCATTTAATATTTTTTCCTGAAAGTTCTGATATATATACATTATGAAAGAAGAAAATGTATATTATGTTATTGCAATGGTTAGAACAGAAATATATATAGGAAAGGAGAATCTATATATTGGTAAGGAGAAAAGGAACAAAAATATCAATATTTGAGAATAGTGGATTTTTTTGCCTAGAAAATTTTTAAAACTATTAATATTAATAAGTATTCAGTTAAATGCCTGGGTTACAAATGGAAATGCAATTTTTTAAATTCCATTAACCATTTAGCATAACTAAAATATTTAAGGATCTTAAGAAATGTCAAGTATCCAAATATAGAAAACTACAAACTTCAGATGGTGCAACGTATTTGTTGGCCAGGCATAGTGGGTCATGCCTGTAATCACAGCTCTTTGGGAAGCTAGGGCAGGAGGGTCTGCTGAGGCCAGGAGTTCAAGACCAGCTGGACCCCGTCTCTGTAAAGAAGTAAAAAATTTAGCCTGTCATGGCGGCACCTGTGGTCTCAGCCTATTTGGGTGTCTGAGCCAGGAGGATTCTTCGAGTCCAGGAGTTTGAGTTTACCGTAAGCTATGATTGCACCACTGCACTCTAGCCTACGAGACAGAGTGAGACTCTTTCTCTAAAAGAAAGAAAAAGAAAAAAAAAATGATGGAATTGTTTTGAGATAAAAATAAAGGTTTAAACAGCTGGACATACATTTCATATTCCTGTATAGGAAGATTGCATATATTAAAGTTGTCAACTTTTTAAAAAATACACTTAATTTAATTTGAGTCGGTCTTTCATTCTCTTTCCCTATTTCTTTTTTGAATTTAACATGATTATTTTAAGCTTCATGTGAAGAATAAAAAACAGAGTATAGTTATGAAAATGCTGACACAAAAGAATAATACAGAGGGCAAAAATAAATCTACCAGAGGTAAACTACATCCTGAAGTTTTAATAACTAAAAGGATATTGTACCATCATAAGGAGAGAGCAAGAGCTCTATATAATGGAGTAGCTCATCCAGATGAGGTCCTCCAAGGTATAAATATGTAACATCTGACCAAGGCAGCAGCCCACATGATGAGAATGTACCACCTTACCTAACACATGCTGTTGCTTCTGCCGTGACCACTCTCTTCCCCCGCCCTCTGTGCCTGATTAACGTCTCTTCATCCTTTAGCTCGGGTCTTTCTCTTGACACCTCACTCTCTTCCTGTGGACTCTGCATTATCTTTATGAGCCATTAGTAACAGAGCATGGACTTATTACGGAAGTCAGCACAGGATTTCAATTTCATACTTAAACAGTGTTTAATTCATACGAAGATGACCAGCCAGGTGTGGTGGCAGGCACCTGTAGTCCCAGGTACACAGGAGGCTGAGGCAGACAAATAGCTTGAAGCTAGAATGTGGAGGCTGCAGTGAGCCGAGATCGCACTACTGCGCTCCAGCCTGGGCCAAAGAGCAAGACTCTGTTTCAACAACAACAACAACAAAGTCTAGTTAGAAGGAGGACTTCATTGTTGTGGACCTCTCCTGTACAATGCTATTGTCAGTACTTTGGATCAAAGGCAAAAGTGTTTTGCCAGCATGAAAAGCACACACCTAAGAGAAATAGCCCATCGTATTACTGACAGATCCAAAGTAATCTGAATATGTCAAAGTACTGGGTTCAATCAAATAAGATGAACCCTATCAAGTTTATATGTAAGCTCCTACAACTTGGGAGCTATAAATTAACACATGTATTGGATTGACTCATTCATTATCGTGTGTCAGGCAATGGGGAAACAGGAGAAACAAGATGGAGCCATGACACACATCTTGCTTGCCCTTAATTGGTGAATTCATGATGCTAAGAATTGCTTGATCAAAAGCTCTGTAACGGCAGGAATGGGGTCTGTCTTGGTCATCATTGTTTCTCCAGCACCTAACACCTAGTGCAAGCAAGGTAGGGTGACCCAAGTCCTGGTCAAGTTATTAAAAATTGGGTAGGTAGAAAGTGGAAGAAAAAATGCCTATTAAATTTATAGGATGATCAAACTTTTTTTTTTTTTGATGTTTTGGGACCATGTTGGCAGCTGGATAATGCATTCAGGAAAAACAGAGTAAATTATATCATTGGCCAAAATCTTTCAATGTCATGACATTGCACTAAGGATAAAATGGAAACCATTTGCCATGGTTTAGAAAGCTCCACATAATCTGAGCCTGCCTCTTTCTGTGACTTCATCATCTATCATCTTGTTCTCTGGCCACCCTCCTACCTTAAAGCCTTCTTTCTGATACTGCAACACACACAACACGTTTAATCAAAATTCATTCCCGTCTTAGGGCTTTTGCCCTTATAAGTCCTGGGCCTGGACCTCTTTAATTCCAGATCTTCGAATGGCTTTGTTCAATTAGGACTCACCTCCATTATCACTTCCTCATGACAGCCTTCCAGGCTGTCCAGTCTAAACTAGTCAGTCTTTCCGAGCCATCAAGTTTATTCTCTGTGTACTTACTTGTCTGTTTATTTCCAGCACCTAGAACAATATCTGACCTATAGTAGTCACTTAAAAAGTACATATGAAATAAATGAATCTTTGAAATAGCAAGACTGGTCATCAGAGAGAAAATATTCAAGTATATTGGTTTGGTTGAGAAAATAAGTAAAAGGCATATTAGAATGAAAGTCATGTCAATTTATAAAAGTAAAAGTAATTAATTAATTCGACTTGCATTCCCTTCACCAAGAACTACGAGATCTCCCTTGAATCAGTATCACTCCCATCACAGGCCAAGCATATTTTACTTCTATTGTTTTGGCTATATAGAATGGTTATTTACCATAAATGAAATCATCAGTATTGTTTATCTCACTCCTAGGAGCATATTCATTTGCATGTCAGCATAATGCATTCACTGATTTCTGAATACAGGTGAGTTTAAACTTTAATGACCCTTGGTGTTTATTATGCGTCTGAATAATACAATTTCCATTTGGATTTTTGAGGTATAGCAGAACTACGGTAGCTTTGGCAGAACGGCATAAAACCACCCAGATTTAGCCAACCAATTTATCTAATATTTGGATAAAAATTTTAAAAATCATAATATAGTAAATAATTTTAATATAATTAAGTTTGCCTAATTAAAAACACATGGTTGGTCATATGGTTTTCTCTTTTCAGAGTTGGAAAATCATCAGCTAAATAATGACCATGTGTTAAGTGGCATTAATATATTGTTAGTTACAAATTTTCCTCTTCACATTTTATTATAATCAGACTCTCAACTACTTTCAATTCTTGGAAGTGAATTGTCTTTGAAACATAGAAATTATAGACATTTAAAATTGTAATTTATGTTTCCAAATTAAAAGGTCTTACATTAGATGATGGTTTCTCAAAAGACTTGTAGAACTTCAGAGTACTTAAGTATCTTTAAAGATAAACTTGAGAATTGCAGTTTGGTAAGGGTATTTACCAAGAGCTTAGAGTCCCACCTAATAGACTTATAGAGAGTTAGAAATTCTCAAAATAAGAAGTAATTGCTACATTGATTTCCCTAAAATATTTGTGTATACCTTACCAGGTTTTTGTTTTAATATTTTGTTATTATTTTAGCTTTGTATTTCAATAAATAGTTTAAATATTTTCCTAGCTGGTTGTTTTCTACATGCAGTTTCTTTTGTTTGAATTAATTATAAACATCCTTAAGAGCTTTTTTTTTAAAAGGTGTTTCATGATTACTAAAAGAGATAAAATGCTCTAAAAACGAGACCTTCTGCTTTGGGGAGGATGCATAGTAGCTTATGTCATCTTTATGAGTTCCCAGCTTGTATTACACTATTTGTTTCTAAACAAGGAAAAAAATTAGTTAATATCTGTGAATATCCTATAGATTCCTAATATCTACAAATAATACCTACAAGAAAAGGCAGAAACTAGATCCTGTCTCCACCACATTACATCACCCCATCAGCTTCCATAGCAAGAATTTCTGGGGAGTAAGATGGATGTAAACAAAACAGAACAACAATGAAAATCTCCCTAAGGAACTTGAAAGAAGGGATCCACAGCCCAATTAGCTATGAATAAAATCTTAGCTATTTCTGGACTAATCATATTTACCTATAAAGTGTAAGGTATAATTTAGACATTCTTTATACACATTTCAGATCCTGAATAATTTAATGTATGATTTTCTTTGCTCTTTCATGAATACATAGATAAATAATATATGGTATATTATACTCATCTAACATCACAGAAAATCTTTCTGTGCTATCTGACTCTCCATACTTCCCAACTATGGCAGCTTTGATCTAAATGTGTTAGAAAAGTAGCACCACCTTTATAATCTACTATAACATTAATCTCACTCCAACAATATTTAGAGGACATAATCCTTTTTATAGGAATACAATGTAGATTTATGTATATCAATATTTAAATTATTTTAATTCTATATATTAAAGTATAAATGTAAAGTGTAAGTTTGACCTATGAATGTAACAGTATAAAATTTAAGTAGATTTGGAACTGCTGTGGCTGTCGTGTTAGATGACCACCGAACCTAAATCTGAAATGTTCACCGATTTAGTTATTTATAGCTGACTAAATCAGTGCAATGCAATGGCATGATTGACTGCATTAAAAGAACATGCTAATCTCAGAGCTTCAGAAATAATAAAATTGAACATTGAATTCGGGATACAGGAGATACTGGTAAAGTGTTCAAAATCACAAATCCATTTTTAAGCTTTATCAGCGATCACGTCGTGTTATAGATATTTAGATATTTGCTACCTCTCCTGATAGAAATGAATTTGAAAGACAGGGACAAAAATATATCTTTGTGTTTGTAGCATCTACCATGGAGCTTTACACCTACTCCAGATTCAGTGGATGTTTACAGAATGAACTGATAAATGATCAATAGGATGATTTCTTCAGGCATGTGGGATTTTGTTCTGGCTGTCTCTCCCATTCACTGCGCATTATTATTATTGCACATTGTGTGCCTGTGTGCATGGTATATGCATGTATCTCTTGTGTTTCTGATTGCTCTCCCTTGTAGAACAGAAGCTCTTGGAAAGCATAGTCTCTGTGGGAAGCAGAATAATACCCTATGCAAGATACTGTGTTTGAATCCCTGGTATCTGTGAATGTGACCTTACATGGCAAAAGGGGCTTTGCAGATCTGATAAGTTAAGGATCTTGAGATGAGAAGATTATCCTGGATTCTTTGGGTGGATTCAGGGCAATCACAAGGATCCTGAAAGTCAAGAAGGAGGCAGAAGAATAAGTGAGAATGGTGCCTCGCCAGCCCCCAACTTTCCCCTGTGAGTTTTGAAGATGGAGGAAGGGGCCACATGAAAGGAATGTGAACAACCTCTAGAAGATGAAACAAACAAGTAAATAGATTCTCCCTGAGAACCTCCAGAAAGGAATTCAGCCCTGCTGAGAACCTGACACTAACCCAGCAAGCCCCATGTCTGATTGTTGGGGCTATGAAATAATAGATTTGTGGTGTCGTAGGCCACTACATTGGTGGTAATTTGTTACATCAACAACAGGAAACTAATACAATCTCCGAACCTTTGTAATCTCCTGCAGCTTCTAAGACAGTGTGTTGCACAGTCAGATATCTCTTGCTGTTGATCACTGTCATCACTTCCTCTTTATTCTCTTAGCATTTGCTACACTGTCCATGCCGGAAAAGGACTGCAGTAGTCAGGATTCCTCTATTTGCAGATGGCAGAAACCTAACACCAACTAGCTTAAGCCAGTTAAAAAAAAAATGAAGGAGGGGCACACCTCACATAAGTGTGACCTCTGAGGGATGGCATTGGCTTTATTATGAGCTGAGACTAGGGCCCAAATCAGCCTATGAAGACTCTCTGTTAATTTGCTTTGCTTTACTTCTGCATGCAGACTCCTATGTTTCCATGACTTGCAAGTTTTTGCTGGCAAAACGACCCTCTTTCTTTCAGGGAAGGATTCTTATTTGACTACCTTTGTGCCTAGTGTAGTTGAAAGGGGCTACAATTATCTACTGACACATTAAAAAACACCCCAACACATGTTGGCTTAAAATGCAAACCTTTCTTTTATTTACGTATGATTCTGAATTGTGTGCAAGGCACGTCAGGGACAACTCATCTCTGCTCCATGTGACACCAGCCTGACGCAGCTCAGTTGGAGCTCAGGGATTCACTTCCTGGAAAGCTTTTCCCATGCAAGCTGTGCTGTTTTTTGGCTGGAAGCTCAGCTGGGGTTGCTGGCTGGAAGGCTCAGCTCTTCACATGACTTCTCCATGTGACTAGGTTGGGCTTCTCATGGTATGGTAGTCTTACAGTAGTAGGACTTTGTACATAGCAACTAACTTCTTCCTGAGGACAAAGTGAAAGCTTCCAGTTCTTAAGGTGTAGCCCAAAATTAATACAGGGATACTCTGTATCAGCCACATTCAATTGATTAAAGCAGATCACAGGGCCAAGCTCAGACTTATGGAGAGGAGACTACATACACAAGGGTGTGAATACCATTGTCATGGTTTACTGGGGCCACCAGACTGTGGGGGTTTAGTCCACTATGGTAAATAATGAATCTTTGTGACTAATGGTCTAAATAGGGCCATGGGAAAACGGGATGGCAGGCTCACAAAGGAAACCGGGCTGAAAACAAACCTCCAGTATCCATGGCAACCATTTCCTAGAGTGCTAGAAATTATTCAATAAAGCAAAGCTGTATTTTTTTTTATTAAGTATGTTTACTATATAATTTGTACATTTTCTGGATTTGGGGAGGTAATTAACAACTTAGATTTAAAGTTAAAGAATCTCAAACTTTTTTTCCCATTCAACTTTTCTTATACTATGAATGAAAATGATGGTAATATATAGATATATAGCCAACTGTGCTCTAAAGGAATTAACGTGTGCAGGATTCATGATAAATAAAGTGTAGTGTTACTAATCCAACGGTGGTTATTTGCGATAACCTTTTTAATGTGACAGCTCTTTGGCCTACATCTGCATTTTTATGGTTTGCATTTATTCTCAACAGTATGAATCCCAAATTGTCAAATTACTTAGGCTGATTTATGATAATTAGCTTTAAGTTAGAATATTTGAAATGCATTCAATTAATTTTATCTGTTTAGTGAAGTACAATATGGATTTTAGCATTACAAAGTTTTCTTTATAATATTAGCTATGCATATGTTAAAGGATATGGTGGACTCCAATTACTCTCATTTGAATTTTATATTTAGAAAATGAGCATGCAGTATTGGGGATTAGGCAGTATTTAGGAAATGTATGTAGAAGGATTATCTAGGACAGAATCACGGAAAATCCTGGAATGTTTAGCACATAGTTGTTGATTGATTTTACCTGCAGCAAACATGAGGCAATAACAACTGTATAAATTATTTAGAGACTAGTCATCCATATGGGGATTCCTTAAAATCATTTCAGAAAACAATTTGGCATGGTATTTTCTTTATACTTATTTTTTTCAAGTTCATGTACAAAAGAGATATAGATCCATACAAAGTGGATTATCACTAATTCTTTTAAAATAAAGTTAAAAGAATATTTTAAAACATTCAAATGATGATTAGGTGATCTTTCTTAGCTAAAGTTTTTTTGGTAGTTTATTTATCTTAAATTTTATTTTTGTCTTTCAAAGGGTATTATACAGTGAATATAAGAGATTTATTAAAAACCTTGGATTGCTCGAGAGTGCTTTAGAACTTTGCCTTAAAATCTGCACATAGGCAAAATTCTTGATATTATGAGTTGGGATTTCCAGTGTAAGAGGATTTCAAATCACTGCCGAAAAAAGGGCTTGTTACAGATTCCTAAGCGTCCTGTATCAGAAAGGCCCAGCAACTTACACAATCGCTGAAACTAAAATGGGGCAGGACCAGACACATGGAATGAAAGAGATCAATTTAGACCAAGTGAAAGGTATCAACTTCTCCTAAAATGAGCCTTTTATTCTAGAGGGCTATCTTATACAACTCCTAAAGCAGATAGAATAACCAGCATTTACATAGTTATGGATCTCTTTGTATATGGAGATGGGAATTTTTTTTTAAGATTTCCATTGTTTAAAGCAGTTTGAGACATAGTGTTGGGAAGAGCAGATATTTGGGTGTTTGTAGATAAGCAGTTGGAGACCTCAAATATTTACTTACAAGTCACATGACTTTGAAATATTCAAAGTAATCTTTTTTTTTGGTGTAATAACATTTTTGGATCTCGGTCCTGCATTCTCTTGGGGTTGTTCTGAAGATCCAATGAGAGAATACCAAAATACTTTACACATTGCAAAGCATTATGTTATTAAAATCTATATTATCACTACTAATAATAAAACTAAAACATGACTGGGTAACTGCCCTATACATGATGCATTAAAAAATCCAAGTATATTGGATGTGTCTTATTTTTATAAACAGTTTCCCTCCAAAAGTATACATGGTCCAAAGTAGTTCATGCATTTCTCCCTTATTATTTTTAAAGTACTAACCCTTATTTCACTGACTTACAGCGGACACAAAATCTGGAGAGATGACTAAACACATTTTTCCTGAATAGTTGAGGATTATATTTTATTAGCTGCAACACAGAAGGGTCATGAGTGTTTTTAAGTAGAAATTTGCAGAGAAATTTGCCTCCTGGTATCGTTGCTTGAGATGATCAGTATCCGGTTGTAGGAGGTTTGGCAATGGTGTTGTGTGTGTGGGGCTGGTGGGATACTTTTGTTAATGGTTTGTTTCTCTGTGTTTCTCTCCCAGCTATCGGCAGGACCCTCATCCCTCGTTACTTTAGCACTGTGTTTGAAGGAGGGGTGACCGACCTGTATTACATTCTCAAACATTCGAAAGAGTCATACCACAACTCATCCATCACGGTGGACTGCGACCAGTGTACCATGGTCACCCAGCACGGGAAGCCCATGTTTACCAAGGTACAGGACAGGTTATCACATGCCCGGCTTTTTCTACTCTGAGTGCATTAAAGGATAATAATAATTGTGGGTTTCCTATGGAACTTGGGGCTGATTGCTTGCAGATGCTTTCAACACCAGGAGAGAATCTTTCTTGTTTGGGGCATGGGTTGATTCTAGGGGTGAACTCCGTTCTAAGATGTGCACATGAGATACTGAGCACATGAAATTCAAAAATGAGGGACTCCAAAACGGAGAGGAAGAGAGGTTCTACTGCCTTTTAAATTGTAGTTGCTAGATTATAATTGTTTTATACAAAAGATCTGCTATAGCTGAAAGAACATAGCCTATTGTTGCATGGTCAGCACTATATTTGTGCTTTGTTACTAAAATAACTTATTAGAGCTGAATTCAAATTTGAATAAGGGAAGAATACACTAACCACAATCCAACTTTAATCTGTAAGGAATATAAAAATTTTAAAATGTCAATGAAATTAGGAAATTCAACAAGCAGCTGATCAAGCATAGTTATAAAAGAGTGAATGAGGCGAGGGCAAATGTCAGGATCAGATTATCACAATGTTTGAGGCTGAATTCAAAGCCCCGTGAAGTCTTCGAAATGAAAAATAGAAGAGATAGAGATTTAAACTTATCTTCTATACATTTTAGATCTATGATTCTTGCCCTACATAGAAAATTGACATATGGAATATTCCTTCTTACCAAATACCCTTCTGGAACACTATAGATAATCTCTTTATGTTCTTCTGCAGGTAGAAAAATTAGTAAGAACAAATATTTAATCACAAAGTCTGACAAACAGAAGTTTGTTTTAATAAACACTTGTTCACTGCATTTTGACTAAGACTCAACATGAAACTAATATGTGATATTAATGATAGCAGCTATCTCTTTTAGTTCAAAACACAAATGAGAACCCTCTCTTTATACTTAAAAGAGGTTGAAACATCAGGGTTAATTGCAAAAGCCCAATGTATAAAACTAAAGATGGGTTTATTACTTATGCAATTTTTCTGCAAGCATAAAAATATAATGTTTCTTTTTTATTCACTGAGCTTATCTTATTGGTACAGTTTCATCTCTCCAGTTCCATGCTGGTATACAAAACCAAAGGCAAAGGAAATGGTTAGAAAATGCAAAAACAAATAATCAAATACCATTGATTCTATGGCATCTTAATTTTGTCAGCAAACTTTCTCAAATGTGGGAAAGGGTAGGGTTTTTCTTTCTTCCTGTTCTAACAGGCAAAGAGGAGAGTTGACATTCAGAGACAAAGAAGCTTCACACTGGATGCAGAAGTTTTGGCTGGCAAGAGACTTTTGCTACATGGAAAGTAATAATCACCTGAATAATTGTTTAATCTGTCCATGTCTTACTTCATTCTGGAGATGCAGAACATTTATACAATCTTGTAGATCAGACGGATATGCAGGCCATTCATTTCTAGTGTTACAAAGTCTTAACATTGCAGAGAAAGCCTTTCTCTGCTGCTTCATTATTGTTTTATTTTTTCCCTCTAGGCTTAATTTTATTTTTAGGTTAATTCAAGAGAAACATACCAACTCCTTATGCTGTAAGGGGGAAAAAAATCCATGACAATTAAATTAAAAACTTTGCTGTAATTAAGGCGCTGCTTCCAAAGCCAGTAGCCATTGAAAATAAAAATGCATTTTGTAGTAATCCTTTAGTATATTTACTCAATGTCTTTCTTTCTCAGGTTAAAATTGTTTCATAAGTGAACATAGCTGCTCTGAAGGTTTAGTGCTGAACATTAGGGACTTGTTTTAGATAGAAAAGAATTCCATTCTTCTAGTGAATCCATAAAGTGTGATTTTCACTCAAATCAAGGAACTAAGGTTTTCCTGTGTTGCATTCTTTCTCATCTTGAAATGCTCCTCTCAGATGGTTGAATGGTCTGTTCAGCTATCTAAGGCAGTCACCAAGCACTCTCCTGAACACAGCTCCCTTGCCCCAAGCAGCAATTGTTTGGACCACCCATCTGACTCAGCTCCAAGGAAGTATATTTGCCAACTCCTGAAGTGAATATTTCCATGCCGTGAGGTAAAATATCACTTTCTGGGAAATGGAGCTCAGTTATGTGGACCTAGTCCAGATGCTAATTATGCACATTTATTTTTAGGAAATTTCAAAGGATCTATTTTTTTTTTCTTATTTTCCTCTCTTTTTTTTTTTAATTTTTGCTCCTTGGGGATTATTATAACACTCAAAAAACTTTCCAATATTTTTGTTCTTATATTAATTAAAAATAACTCATTTATATCTAATAAAATAAGGCTGTTTACTACAAAACAGTGGGTTAATGACTTTTCAGAATTTTTTACAAAGAAAAAGGGTTCAGAAGCTAATGTTTATTTTTAAAGGGAAGCCTGCTATTAGTCCTTAGCATATATGCAGGCAGCATTGCAGTGTTCTAATTTAGTCTATCAATAAACTCTCATTCCCCAAATAGCATTTGACCCCGCGGTTCTGAGTTGCTTTTATGAAAATTTGATCAACTGGTGAATCAAAAATCAGCCGCAATCCTAATCAACAGAAATATTAACTATTCCTCAGGAGTGTCATGAGCATTTTGCAATTTCCTGGTACCAGGAACATTATTGATTATGGATAAATATATAATTAGAATTTTAAAACACACATAATAAAGCCTTTCTTTTATGTTTTCAGTTTTCTAATCAAATAGAAAACAAAGTTTAATGATCAGAAGAGCAGACATCAAGGTTTTCAGAATTAAAGACCCCAAGTAATATTTATATTGGAGGGTTTGAACATTGATGGATGCTGAGAGGAACACTCTCTAGGGTACATTTTTGGGGTTAATTTCAGATTTTACAAACTGGAACAAATCTATGGCCATTATTGTACATCTTTATCATCTCTATAAAGATAGGTTTATGTTTTCTCTGTTTTCACTTATTCATTATGAAATTATTTACTACAATAGAGAAGTACCATGGAAATGCATCCATCAATTTTCCTATATGAATACTCACTTATGTCTTTGACAGTTCATCCTTCTTACCTTAGCCTGTATACCACATTATATTTTAGAATTTCTACTCTTCTCCTGATTCTAAGCAAACTATACTATCAGTGGTCAGATCATGCTCTAATGTGTGTGTGTATATATATGTATAATACATATGTATGCATCTGCATATGAAATACCTTTAAGGAAAATACAATGAGCTTTGCACAACTGTTAATCTAAAAGCACTATTCCATGCATGCTGTTCCAAGCATAAAAACTAAGAAAATTAGATAAACACTCCCACTTAACACGCACACTTGATTTCATCAAAGCTGTACGAGAATCATTGTATTATACAGTTATATACACAGTCACTATTGCATTACAATTAGCCAAAGAAAGAAAAGGGTTAAAAAGCTACTGGTTAGTTTGAGAAATGTTCTTTTTTAGTTCTCTTGTTCCTGGCCTAGTCTCAAGCTAGCACGTGATCGGCTGAATGCCTGCCAGCCTCTTTCTTGTTGATCCTCCGGAGACCATCTGTACTGGGGGCATTGATTAGAGTGTGTCTGCTGGGATTACATCTTTTCTGTTGCCATGCCAACTAATCAGCTGATTTTGGTTACCACAGAAACAAAATGTCAGAGCTCACAGTACGGTAACATGAATTCAGCACAACAGAAAATGTTTTCTTAATTGGGGACCCTTTTGATTTTGGATTCCAAGTGAAAGGCAGCTTTAAAAAAAAAGGGGCCGACTTCAGATAAAAGCTACATTAATTGTATTGATTAAGAGGAATGCACAGAATTTTTCTGAAGAGAGAAGACATTAATTCCCTTTTATAGGCTATGCCTGTTTTTTTTTTTTTTTTATCATTTCTGAATAGGGAATACGTATGTATTTTTTCTTATTTGCCTCCATTCCATTGCTGGCTGTTGCATGTAGAACAAATCACAAAGCCTTTGGTTTTCTTTAATTTCTATAATGGGCACAGGTGTGAAGGGCCTGCCTAGGGCCTGGAAGGTGTGGGTGTAATTACTTGGGGAAGACCAGCAGTGACCAAAATCCCCCTCCATCCTTTCATTCAAAGAAATCGTTTATTTTTCCTTTAAAAAAAAAATCCAGTGCAGTCAATTCAGATTTGATTCCAAGGATTCCTGTCTTGCACATGGTATACCCTGGTTAAACCCTTGGTTTTGACTGAAAATAGGAGGAGCCCAAGGCTTGCTGCAATTTTCCATTTAGTAGGCCCATGACAGTTTGAGTGTAAGAAAGGTCCCCAACTAGCTTGCTCTGTTACCGTGAACAAAGGACACAATTTAACTTGATCTTAAGGATGCTCCAGCTGAGTAATCCATCAGTAGGCGTGCATACATGCCTTCCCATTATGAAATTCTCTCCCAATAGAAGTAAACCAGAACCTTCACTTGCCCTGCGTTTGTGGTTCATAAATGCAAAACAAATATACTAGGTAATTTTTAAAAGGCTGACATTTAACTAAGCTAATATTTGTTTAAATATCCAATAATCCCCTGCCTTTAAAAAGAGGATTATAGCATCCAAATATCCCTGTCCTGTTTTGTCAAGACATTTCACTGTTGATGGCTCCCTATAGCTACCTCTGTTTTGTGAAAGCTGTCACCGTAGGTGGCTTCTGTCATGCCAACACCCCAGGGGGAATCGTGTGGCTTAATCTCCATGCAACTCTTTTGAATGTCTTGGTAAATTAATTCCAAAGCTGATGATGCTCAAGGGGACAGGTTTGGGGACACTGAAGTCTTCTCCCATCTCTGTGTACGCAACTCTCATGGCTGAGACACCAGAAACAAGGGTCTGAAGATTACACAGCCAAGGGGTTCCCAGCCAAGTGCCCAAATGCCTGAAATTACCCACAGATCCTGCTAATTGGATCTGAGGCAAAGGTCTTCACCCAGATTATCAATAATTATCTCACAGTGTCTCTCAGATCTTTTATAAGACAAAGATGGCACACATTTACAGCATCTTTCTTGAGTAGTGTCCCATCAACACTTGTTAGTAATTCTGTACTGGCATTTGACATGTTTAAAGAACATGTGACCTTCAATTAGAGGCCATGAGGTGCACCCAACCCAGTGCGCAGACCAAGTTACAACTCAAAAAGTGGTGGTGTTTTGTGTTACATTTCCAAAGAGGAAAGTGATTATTAATATTTGATAAAAAGTTGATATATATTCATGCACTATGGTTTTGCAAATACTTATATTCTCTCTTCAGCTAATTAATTTTTACTTATTTGTTTCTGAGTGTGTTTTTTCAAGCTTCTGGAGGATTGCATGTTTGTTTTTAGCCTAGGAAATCTCTCTAAAATGCTTGATCAGAAGCCCAATGCAGTAAGAGACAGACAAAAATCAAAGCTGCTTGGTGAAATCTAGAAAGTTAATGGGGACCTCAAAGCTGAGATGGAGGCCCAGCTCCACCCAGGAGAGCCCCTGAGATCCTGCCGCTAGTGAACTTCTAGGTCTCAGGTGGCACATGATGACCATTACTGGTCTAGGGCTTTGTGTTTCTTTGGTAGCATTCTTTTTTTGTTTGTTTGTTTGAGACAGAGTTTCACTCTTGTTGTCCAGGCTGGAGTGCAATGGCAAGATCTTGGCTCATCGCAACCTCTGCCTCCTGGGTTCAAGCAATTCTTCTGCCTCAGCCTCCTGAGTAGCTGGGATCGCAGGCATGCACCACCACACCTGGTTAAGTTTTTGTATTTTTGGTAGAGACAAGGTTACACCATGTTGATCAGGCTGGTCTCGAACTCCTGACCTCATGATCCACCTGCCTTAGCCTCCCAAAGTGCTGGGATTACAGGCGTGAGCCACCGCACCCTGCTGGTAGCATTCTTTTTATCTGTAGGGCTATCATTTGCTGTTATCCTACTACATGGCAGGCACAATTCCAGGCAGTCTGCATACATGATTTCATTTAATGTATTTGTCTAACATCCTTACCCAAGGACATTTCTATTTCCATTTTACATATGAGAAAAACAAGAATTTGGGGAACTTATTAGATTTTTTCCAAAGTTCTGGAATTACTAAAAAGTAGAGTTGGGATTCAAATCCACTGCTGTCTTGATGCCAAAGTATCCACCCACTAATTTGTCCTGCTTTCCTAAGGCAGAAATGGTCTGATTAATGAGTTGTAACTATTTAAACTGAGCTATTTAAACACTACCACCACCTCCTATCTTATAGTTGAAATAGGCTCAGTAGTTTACAATTTCCTAGCACTTTCTTTCATTTCAAAGTCTTTAATAGTGAAAGGAATGGTAAATAAAATAGGAATTACATGCTAAAAATGATGTGAATATCAAAAAAAGATTAAAATGTGACTGTCACTGATTACTCTATCAAGGAAGAGACCTTTCAAAATTCTATTATGTTTCATTAATAATATATATTTTTCTTAGAAAGATAAAGGGTCCCATCCCCTCTAAGACTAGCCTTCTATGCAGGCAGAATTTATCATTACTGATGTGCTGAGATTCAAGGAATATAGTTTCGCCACATGCTTCTATTTTCTACACATCAGTAAGTGATATTGCTTGCCTTGGGTTAAGCATTGCCCTCTGGAATTTCTTTCTGGAAATAAAAACTTCCTCTAGTTGGGTCAAGTTGTAGTAGCTCACACTTAAGCATGAATGAGTTTATTGGGTACTTTGTCCCAGAATAGGATAACCAAGATTAGGATAGGAGCTCAAGCCTCTATGGCTGAAGGATGATGAAAATGGAGGAAAACTTTTTGACCCAATGTCACTATAAGATGAGTTTTATCTCCATATTTACAGATGAAGAAGCTGAGTCTCATAGAGTTTCAGTAGTAACTAGTAAAATTACTAGCACATCATGGATAGTAAGCAGCTGTACAGTCTTTTGGACCCATTGATTTTAGAGCTGACATTTGTACCATGTGCAGTGGACAAATCACTTGTGTCACATCTTTACCGAAAGTGAGCACTGCCCAAGGGCAGAAAGGGAGACCATGCTGAGTAACTGATGTGTGAGTTACAAAATGTGGCTTTCACAAAGTGCATAACAAATTACTGTGTTGTTTGTCGCTTGTAGGTATGTACAGAAGGCAGACTGATCTTGGAGTTCACCTTTGATGATCTCATGAGAATAAAAACATGGCACTTTACCATTAGACAATACCGAGAGTTAGTCCCAAGAAGCATTCTAGCCATGCATGTAAGTAATGTAATTTCTGTTTTGCTTTCTTTTCTTTTTTTTTCTCCTTCATTTCACTCAAGGGGAAATACCCGGTCCTCTCTCTGTGAAAGAATTCCAGTCGTTGTCACGCTTTAGGTAATTAACTCTAAATACTGAGTTTTGTTCTCAGCCATTTTAATCCACAGGCCCTTTTCTCCCCTTTTTGTTTCCAAGTTTGGTACATTGTGAGACTATTTTTGATACTTTATTATTTTGAACTCCAAATTGAGGTTACTTCAATAAACAGTTTGTACTTTTCTTAAATTCCATTCAGTCATTATCAAGAACTGCTCTGCTTGGGCTAATAAACCTGTTATGTATAACTGGGGAATGAAATAAAACAAGAAGTTAGAAAAACAGTTTCCAGTTTTGAATAGAACCATCTGACGAGACATGAGACGCTGATATCTTCAGATTCATGTTAGAAGTTGGTCCTCCCTGATCACAGTGCTAAATTTGAATACCTGGGCTTTTCTTGGTTTCTTTTGACCATAAATCACATCATATTTACTAAGCACAAATTAGGTGTAAAGATGGATTCTATGCTAATCTAGAGATGTATTTTAAATGTGCACTGTCTTCAGAAGTCGTCAAAGGCATCAACTTAAATTTAAGTCTCTCCTCTATAATACATGATGCAGCAGCTTCCATGAAAACCATTGGAGCAAAATCAGCCTTCGTATGCCTGATTTTAAAGACCCTGAACAATCAAAAGAAAGTAACATAACAATAACTACCATTTACTGAGTGTTTACTATGCCAGGCCTTGAGCTAAGCATTTTGTATACCTCATGATATTGAATCCTCACAGTCATGCAGACAGGTGAGTTAGTATTATTCCTATTTTAAAAGTGAAGAAACTGAGGTTCAGAGAAATTCAGTACGTTGCCTCATGTTTTTTAGCCCAAAGGTAGCAAAATCAAGATTTTGCCCCAGCTGGTTCTGACTTTGTCTCCCAGCTATCCCATTCCCAGCTATCTCTCCACAAGTTTGTTCTCAGCCACCTCTTTCTGACTAGTTAACCCAAGCTCAGCCCCTCCCCTCGGTCTTGTGCTTTCTGTTGCAGCACCCCACTTTCCTGCTCCGTGATTTCTGACTGTCTGTGCTCCAAGCTCTTGATTTTTAAAACTTAGTTTACATCCTCCACTCTCTTTGAGGGAGTCTGGAATATTCACTTCTATTATTCTCAAAATAGACTAAAAGGCAGCAAAGGATAGTAGTTGGGATCCTGGGCCCTGTATTGAGACCACATAGGGTTGGACCTTTGCTCCTGTGTGGCTTTGGCAAATGATGTGACATCTCTGTGCTTCTAGTCCCTCGTCTATAAAATGGGCATAGTAATAAAGTATGTCTCAGAGAATCAAACTAAGAGTTAATGACTGTAAAGCACTTAGAACGATGCCTGGCACATAGTGTCTCCTCTACGGTTTTTGGCGATTGGCTCTCATCATCATCATTGGTAGCCACAACAGCAGGAACAACATTTTTGCATTCCTTTATTATTATCTTTTCTGTCTTCTGACTGACATGTAAGCTCCTTGAGGTTGACCCTGGCTACTTGATAGAACAAAAACTTCCTAGCACATGAGACGAGTTTAATATATATAGGATAAATGTCAGAGAAGACCCCTTTTAGGAAATTGACATGAAACTGGTATGCTCTGTTTTCTCCTGCATTTTTTATTTATATACACAAATCCAATTGGTGATATCACTATGAGAAAAGTAAGTACAGAAAAGAATAAGTCACATTAGTATAACCTAGTCTCATGAAGGCAGACAGGGAGACAAGGGGATGTTTACTTCCATCTCCCTCTGTTTAGTGCCAATTTGCTTATATCAATTAAGAAAGAAGGAAAGCCAAACAGAAAGAATATCAACCAAGAGACTCATTTTAAAATGGATCCCAGAAAAATTTTCCTTTTTTTCTAGCCAAACAGAACATTTGGTGTGGCCCACAGGACTTTACATTCCTCTTTAAAATGTGGCTGACATTTTGGAAAATGTGATACTTACTCTTACAGTCCTACAGAAAAAAATTGTTGGGGATATCTATTTCCAGACTCAGCTTAATGGGAAGGAGAGTTAGAATCCTCTGTCTCTCTGTATGTGTGTGTGCATGTGTGTGTGTGTGTGTGTGTGTGTGTGTGTGTGTGTGTGTGTGTGTATTTCATGTCAGTGGTAAAGTTTTCCAGTACAGCCCTCAACCCCAAGCTGTAAAAACACCACCACTGTCACAGCAGGAAACAAAGGCCAGTCCTGAAGATGGCTCTGCCCAGTCCAGAGGGCCTGGCTTCTCTAATGAGGGCGGTAAACCTGGAGCTCTCCTGGCAGGGTTCTGTGACTCAGGCTGGAGGGCCACGTGCCAAGGCCTCTCCAGGAAGAAGTAACATCATTTCTCCCAAGGACTGAAAGCACACTGAGTAGTTTGGGTTTTCCCTGTCTTGCACAATTGATCTGAAAATGTCCTTGAGTGTTATATGCAAATGTCTTCGAAATGTAAATTAAATTACCTCCAGCAGCCTGCCCTCCAAAAGCAAATCGACAATGTCGAGATTGCACTTCTTAGCAGCTGTAGCACAGTCTGAGATTTTCTTAGGACCATCCTGTAGCGGTAAAATACATGTGGGTTTTTTGTTTTTTTTTTTTCCATTTAGGCACAAGATCCTCAGGTCCTGGATCAGCTGTCCAAAAACATCACCAGGATGGGGCTAACAAACTTCACCCTCAACTACCTCAGGGTAAGACCATCAAATGGTTTTATTTTTTGGTGAGTTTGAAAAGTACTTCAGAGGTTTATATGCATCTTGAACCAAGAAGTTAAAATGAGGTACTGGTGATATAACACAATGTCTATGTTCTGTAACAGATGTGTGTGTGTGTGTGTGTGTGTGTGTGTGTGTGTGTGTGTGTTTTCAATGGAGGACAGGGTTTAATTAACACAGCATCAAAACTAGAATTTGTCAGGGTTGAGTCCTATATCTGTATGTCTCTTGGAATTAATCATTCAAAGGTTAGGAATGTCCCATTGTCACAAAATGCTTTGTTGCCGCTTTCCTTATGGTTGTCTCAAGTTCAAATGGGCTATTAGTGAGTTCACTGCCCCTATGCCTCCATCCAGACACTGGTCACACCTTAGGAGAATCAGTGTACTGCCTTCATAGAGTCTCCTGCAGAAATCCAATCCTGCACTGAAGCACAGATATTTCTAAGACTTCGTAGGGACTCTCTGAACACATGTCACATATTTGGTGGGGGAGGGAAATGGATATAAATTGTTTTTATTTTTTAAAAAATAAATGTTTTAGGCAAAAATCCCTGTGAAATATGCAGAACCTCCATATTTGACCTAAAAGAGTAATATATCACACTGATTTTTAGGATGGAGTTGCAGTAGTCCACTTACAGGTGGGGAATATAGTTTCATTCATAAAGCAAGCATTGTCCTCCAGAATCCATGAGAAGGCAGTGGCTGCATTTCACATGCCTTTGCCTCTGAGATGCTGAGTTCCTTCATTGTTCAGCAGTTTATCTCTCCAGGACCTCCCACTCCTTTATAAAGTTTATGTCATTGCTTTTTTAACCTTAAGTGCATTCCAGGTTTCTGAATTGTGTTTTGTATTCACAATCCTTTGTGCACAGCCATTTTGCATTGGTCGAAATGCTGAAATGCTTTGGCAGGGCTTGCTCTTCCGTGAATTAAGAGTGATTTGGGAAGATTCCTCAAAGTCCTTCACACATTGCAATGTGCCAGGAACTGGGCTGGACACTCAAGAAGCATTGACAAAAGTCATGCTACCTGTCATCAAGAAACTCACTCCTATGAAAGGTGGACCCATAAAGAGAGAAAATTATATGCAAAATGGTAAATTCCATGATAGAAGTTTCCAGAAGGAATTATGAAAACACAAAACAGAGACACCTTAGATGCCTCAATCAGAGAAGGCTTCATGGGAAAGATGATGCTTGACTTGAGCATGAAAGAATGGATAAAATTAAACCTGATGAAAGGGGAAGGATGGATACTTCCATCAAAGGGGAAAAAGGGACAGTGGATTGAAGAATGGAATTCCAAACAGTTGTATGATGCAGGACACAAAGTGAGAGGCCAGGAGGGCCACAAGAGAGAGTTAATTGGGAAACAGGTCTTGGAGTAACTGGCTGACTGAGCTACTGAACCAGGGGAGTTTTTGGTAATGAGGAACCTCTGAAAGGGTTAAATAAGAGAAGACAGAGTTCTTGTACTGGATAAAAGGAGATTTTTTTCTTCTACAGCCTAGAAGCCCCAGGGCCAAATTCAGGTCTGGCAAGAGCTGGAATCAGCTGTGTTCCCCACCTGCCCATCTTAATGCCCCTTCCACTGTGGCAGCCCTGAACCACTAAAGAGCCCACTGGTCTCTGCTCAGAGGGAAACCAAAGTCGGCCCAGGAGTGTAGGTGGGTAATGGGTGCTCCCAACCAGGCTAGCTGGGGCTATGCCTCCTAAACCTCTGGTCTCTGCTGCAAGAATGGCTCTCTTGCAGGGCAGCTGGCACAGTGCCCGAGGCCTGAGGGTCCATGGAGTTGTTCTCTCCACAATCCGGGAGGATGTTCTGTACTGCTGGGCATATCGTCTTGTCAGGGACCAGGAGAATTTTAGTTTAAAACAGGGAAGATGCTCTTCCTCCTGCAGACAAAGAAGTTTCACAGTATGTGCTCTCAGGCAGACCCCCAGAGGAAGCTGGGACTTTGAAGTCTATCCTAGATTTGGTCACTCACCCTATGGCAAGATCTTGGACAGATTCCTAATTACATCTTTTAGCTGCATTTAACATAGATTAGTAAACAAGAAATTTCCTTCCTTCTTCTCCCTACTCCTCTCTTACTATCATCATTTGTAATTGGTTGACTTTTACCCTGTGGTCAAGGCCCACCTGGTCCCCACATCCTGTGGCCCACAAAGACTGAAGTCAGACCTATGGAGCAGAGAGAAGGCACTACCCCTCTCCTGACAACGATAGTAAGGAAATCACTGATGGGTTTGGGCAATAGGGAGTAGTGTTTTGAGGCTGCACATGAACACAGTGCTTGCTGCATGTCGGGTCTTTTGCTATGTATCTTGTGACTGAGCTAGTCTCATAAAGATCCCTGTACCCCATTACCATCCCTCTAGCAAAATGAGGCACCAAGAGTTTCAGTAAGTGAAGATGCCCAGTTTTACACACAAGTGGCAGAACTGGGACTTGAACCCAGGCAGCCTGACCCAAAATCCATGTACTTCGCTGCAGAATGCTGCTGCCTTGCTAGTGAGCATGGGAGATTGATGATATTGATAGAAATTGGATCATGTGTTTCCTGCCTTCACTAGGGAGTCAGCATCTATCAGTGGTCCTTCATTAACTTTGCCAAAAATAATATCAGCTCCTTATAGGATTTAGTGCAAGGATCAGGTCAGACCATCCATGTAAAGGGCTTAGCACAGGGCTTGGGGACAGAAAGTGCTTCGTTTGTGTTCACCCTCATCATGTATTAAGCACCTTCTGTGTACCTATGATTGTTTGATGTGCTGGAGCCACATAGAGAAACACAGAGCTGACTGTCTACTCACTCGGGGTCTGCCTAATGCTACTTTATTTCCTAACTTGTGCATATTGGTTCAGCAGCTGTTTGCATTCCCTGCCTTCCTTGCATTATTTTTCACTCACTCATTATTCCTGGCAGTTTTCCAGGTGCTGGGCTTCATTGTGGAGATATGGCCTCTCTCCTCAGTTGGTAGTCATCACAATCTGGTGGGATGTGGTCAGCTTTGGTTCCAGTGAAGCATGCTAAGATAGAGGGAGATCCAAAGCAGGAGATAGCCCAGGGAATGATTCTCAGGTCTTAATAAGCAGCTCAGGACAGAAGCCATGCTTCCTAGTCACAAATCCTTCAGGCAGACGTGGGCCACTTGACAGGTCACGGCTGAGCAGAATCTCAAACTCATTGCTTAAAACCAGTGCACATGGGCTTCCATGGTGGTCAGTGGTCACTGAGAATAACAGACAAAGGTCATTTCCTTCCATTTAGACCTGGGATTTAAGATTCTTCTAACAGCCTTATCATCTAATTTTTTAAAGACAGTGGAGCAGTCACAAAATACATTCATTTATAAAGTTGCCTTAAGATCTGAAGCCTCCACATTCATCTGAGAAGCCTGGCCTTTGCCTCAAGCCCCAGAAGGTCATCTGAAGTATTGTTCAAATAAGGTAACAAGAAGCTTCAATGACACTCCCAGTATCAGAGAAAGAGGTCAGACGAATATGTTGGTAAATACAAATCCAAAGCCTTCTATGCAATTAAAGAACTTTAAAAATGGATGCATCCTGCTTTGGAAAGGATGGATAGAGATTTTAAATGCTCCAGATGTTGAAATTTCAATATGTGGTGTCTAACGTAATAAAATTAAGCAGACCAGAAAGTAAGCAGTTACAGCCACCTAGTTTCGTCAAAACAAGTTCATATATTCCAATGAAATTCTAATCATTCTCATGGAGACCAGCAGTCAGGAAATACACAGAGCTGACCAAAAGCAGCTCCCACCATTGGAGGGAGGAGCAAGTGAGGCCCCGAGGATGGCCGAGCTGTGGACATTGTGAATGCAGATGATGGGGCTGAACACAGAGGCTTGCCAGCAGCAGTTTGGAAGGGGCTCTGGTGACCTGGTGCTTTTGAAGTGACAACAAGAACAATTGTTGTCCTTTGATTTGGGTTGTCAAATCACGTGCTGTTTCCTCTCGTCATTCCCTTCTCCCTCCTGTCGCGTGCATGACAAGATTAGAGGTGCCCTGAACTAAGAGGTACCATGGTGACTGACTCAATGGTCCCAGTGGAGCTGCGGCTGGAAGTCGCTGAGCCTGCGGAGATGGCGCTCTATCACGGTGTGGTCTCACCTCCTCTGGAGGCTGCCTCTGTGACCTCTGGAGGGGACTGGGACTTGCTGACTGAGTGTCCCTGCAGTAGTTATCCAAGCCAGAGCAGGGAAGGGACCTGCAGGATGAGGAGGTCGTTATTTTGTGGCTGTTGGGTATTCCGATGCTGGATGGTGGGCTTCACGAAGCATGTCCTCGGTGTGCTGGGGAAAATTGTTCCATGACATGGGGAGACGGCGCCTTTCAGTAAGCAGCATGCTCTCGTGGTAGAACTTGAGCACTAGCATGGGAGAAGCAAGCCAGGAACTCAGAAATGTGTCCTTTGCCTTGTTTGCTGGGAAGCAGAAGTCATGCTGTCTGTCTGGCATTTTACGAAAAGATCCAGTTCAGCAACCATGAGAAGGCACAGTGCAGTTTAATGGGCATTGAGTCGTCCAGGTCAATGAGACCTGGCTGTGGAGCTTTGTCAGTTTCCACCCGATCCTGCTTGCCCATTTATTCGTCATTCATTTCATAGGCATTTCTACAACTCCTTCTTTGTGCCAGGTATCTGCCTTCAAGGAGATCATTGCCTAGAATGTAAGAAAGAAAAACAAATACAGACTTGGAGAGAAATCGTTCCCAGGTGCAGTGAGAAGCATGGCACTAGCTAACATTTATGGGGCACTTACTATGTGCCAGGCATCACTGCTATGTGCTCTGCAGGGAGTCTCTTTCTTTCTTTCTTTTATAAAAAATACTCACAGCATTCATATGGTGTAAGAACTATTTTTAGTCCTATTTTGCAGGGGAGAAAACTGAGGCACAGAGAAGTAGCTTCCCAAGGTCACAGAGCTGGTAAGTGGCAGATCAGAGATCTGGACCCATGATCTGATTTCAGGCACAAAAGACAGAGAGATTGTTAGAAGGTAGGAGAGGGAGGCTGCAAAGTCTTCATAGAGAAAATGGGCCTTGGATTGATGCTAAAAGATGAGTAGGCGGTCATCAGGCAGACAAGGCAGGGGGCAATCCAAACAGAGGGCCCACTGTGAGAGGGGTCAGAGAAGGATGGAGAGTGTTAGTGACTTGGGGAGCTCTAGAAAGTTTAACATAGCTGAAATGTAAGTTTCAAGTTTGTTTTAGGTTTTTAGGTACCAACACTGGTAGGTGTTTTGAGCCAAAACCATACATCCTGGCTGAGTGGTATAATTCAATAAATTTTTTTCCCAGTAACAGTATGGTCAAAACAAGCACCCTCCCACTGTAACATGAACTGGGAGTAAGTTAGACTGTATGTATCTGAGAACATCGTCTACTTACTAGCTGTGCCACCCTGTACAAGTTGTTTGACCTCTCTGAGCCTTCATTTTCTCATCTGTGAAACGGGCTACAACATCTCCTTCCTTAGGTTTTAGTAGGATAAATGCACGCAGAGCTTTCATTATTCATTCACCAAAGTACCTTTGTAAATGCTTCTGGATCTCTTTTCTGGATAGAGTACATCAGAATCTTTCACTGAATTTCCCTGTATGCAGAGCTCATGAAAAGCACCTCATGGGTCAACACACACAGGAGCTGATCCTTCTTCCTTAATTCTTGCCTTTCATTTTGTCAAAACGAAAGCTGCTTTTAACCCAGTTTGAAATTGCCATTATTTCAAATTTCTAATATGAAATTCTTGTACGTGAATGTTTACTGTGTGCAATAACCATGTTTTCTTCAAATAGCATTAAAGAATAAGATTTTAAAATTGAAGAAGTAATTGATGTTTATTTTATCTCTAACAATATAAAGAAAAGAGGGGTGGACAATGCAGAAATCATGTCCTTAAACATTTAAAGGAAGCCGCCACAAACTTCTAGGCTGGCATTGAGTGGAATGTGCCATTTTCATGTTTATTAATCTCCTGTAACAACAGAGTGGGCATTCCTTGCATTCACTGAACAGAAGGCAAGAAACAGCAGAAATAGCACTGGTTTATACAGTTGTCTACCTCTCTGAGGATTTGGGGTAGTCTGCTTTTGTTTATAAACTGCACATCAATTAGCTAACCAACAGTTTGGCAACATCTACTTACTATATTTAAGCACAAAAGGGGTGGGATGGGATGTTTACAAGAATGGCTAAGGCACATTCTCTTTTTCAAGGAATTTAAGATACTGTTACAAGTAAGTCTGCTCCAGTTCACACTGTCCAGTCTCTTCTGGGGACCTCAGGTCATTCCAGAATTTTTACCCTCTCCTGATTTTCCTGAGGATACCATGATCCTCTTAGTCTCAACAGGAGACTTAAATTTGACTTGTTTACAGTTTTCAGTGTATTAATCCATTGCTCTGCTTCACCACACCTTCCTCCATTTGCTCGCAAAGCCCTCCATGATCCTGCCTCTGCTGCCTCCCAGCCTCATTCCATGCCCGCTCCCCAGCTTGTACTCCATCCTGGACCACACGAACCACCTACAGTTGGTCCAGATTGGTCATGCTGTCTTGTCTCCATGCCTCTGCATAGCACGACTCACTGCCACAGACAGTCTGGGACACTGTTGCTACTCTTCTCTCATCATCCATTTTTCCCAGGCTAAATCCTTCTCATCCTTTAGGATTCATTCATCTGTCACCTCCTGTGAGAACATCTCTCTGACTCTCAGCTAGGGTAGGAGCTTCTCCTCAGTGCTCTGGGAGTTCTGTGCACACAGTCTCGGGACTAACACTTGGCAGGTCCCATATAAGAATTGTCTCCCCACTCGTTTGTCTCCTGGACTAGACTCTCAGCAATGTGAAGACACATACGCACCCAGCAGATACATTCTGAATGAATGTATGCTTGGCAGATGGACAGTTTGGTAAATGGAAGGCAAAATTTCAGATGACAACAACAATAAAAAAAACATGCAAATAAAACTCAGTTGAATTCATTTACCCTACAGTATCTAGAAACAAAATTGTGATTCAATTTTAAAGTCACAACCTAGAACTTCACCATGAAATCTGAGAAGCAAAAGAGTTGAATGCATTGAGAAAATAAAAGACAACATGGTATGAGGCCCTCACATCTCTCTAGGGTGCAGATTCCCACTTAAATACTCAGAAATCCCATTTTACATTTTTATTCTAATATTATTTTTTCTACTTGCTCTGAATCAGTATTTAATCCTTACTCTGAATGTCATTATGTTATTTTCATTAAATTGGAAATGCATTAAGTATTGAAAACAAATTTTTTAATGAGTGATTATCTTTTTCTATTTTCTTTGACCACATTTTCTTAATGCTAGGTTACAAATCCTTTGTTTTTTGTTATTTTAATTTTTAGGGTACATAGTAGGTGTATATATTTATAAGTTACATGAGGTATTTCAATACAGTCATGCAATGCATAATAATCATATCAGTGCAAATAGGGTATACATCGCCTCAAGCATTTATCCTTTGTGTTTCAACAATTCAATTGTATTCTTTTAATTATTTAAAAATAAACAATTAAATTATTTTTTACTGTAGCCACCCTGCTATGCTAGATTTTTAAAATTCTCTCTAACTATATTTTTGTACCAATTAACCATCCTCCATTTCCCCACCCTTGGCCCTTCCTAACCTGTGGTGACCATTCCTACTTTCTATCTCCAATTCATTTGTTTTAATTTTTAGCTTTCACAGATAAATGAGAACTTGCAATATATGTCTTTCTGTGTCTGGCTTATTTCACTTAATATAATAATCTTCAGTTCCATCCATTTTGTTGTAAATGACAGAATCTCATCCTTTTTATGACTGAATAGTACTCTACTATGTATATGTGCCATATTTTCTTTATCCATTTGTCTGCTGACAGACACTTAATTTGCTTCGAAATCTTGGCTATTGTTAATAAGCGCTGCAGTAAACATAGGAGTGCAGATATCTCTTTGACATACTGATTTCCTTTCTTTGGGGTATATAGGAATGTGATTGGATTGCTGGATCATATGGTAGCTCTGTATTTAGTTTTTTGAAGAACCTCCAAACTATTCTCCATGGTGGTTATACTAATTTACATTCCCACCAACAATGTACAAAAGTTACCTTTCTCCACATTCTCATCAGCATTTGTTATTTTCTGTCTTTTGACTAAAAGCCATTTTGACTGGGATGAGATAGCTCATTATAGCTTTGATTTGCATTTCTCTGATAATCAGTGATGTTGAGTACCTTTTCATATACCTATTTGTCATTTTCATGTCTCTTTTTGAGAACTGTCTATTAAGATCTCTTGTCTATGTTTAATTAAATTATTAGATCTTTTTCTATAGAGTTCTTTGAACTTCTCATGTATTATGATTATTAATTCCTTGTCAAATGGGTAGCTTGAAGCTATTTTCTCCCATTCTTTGGATTGTCTCTTCACTTTGTTGATTGTTTCCTTTGCTGTGCAGAAGCTTTTTAACTTGATGTAATCCCATTTGTCCATTTTGGGGGTGCCTGTGTGCCTGTGGGGTATTGCTCCAGAAGTCTTTGCTCAGGCCAAAGTCATGGAGAGTTTGCTCAATGTTTTCTTTTAATAGTTTCATAGCGTGAGGTCTTGGATTTAATTTTTAAAACCGTTTTTATTTGATTTTTTTATGGTGAGAAATAGGAGTCTAATTTCATTCTTCTGCATATGGAATCCAGTTTTTCCAGCACTGTATTGAATAGGCTGTCCTTTCCTGAATATATGTTCTTGAAAACTTTTTTGAAAATGAGTTTACTGTAAATGATGGATTTATTTATATATTCTCTATTCTGTTCCACTGGTCTGTGTGTCTGTTTTTATGCCAGTACCATGCTGTTTTAGTTACTATAGCTCTGTAGTATAATTTTAAGTCAAACAATGTGATTTTTCCTGTTCTGTTCTTTTTGCTCAGGATAACTTTGGTTATTCTGGGTGTTTTGTGGTTCCATAAAAATCTTGGGATTGTTTTTTGTATTTTTGTGAAGAATGCCATTGGTATTTTGATAGGCATTGCATTAAATATGTAAATTGCTTTGGGTAGTATGGACATTGTAACAATATTGATTCTTTCAATCAGTGAAAATGGAATATCTGTCCATTTTTGTATATCCTCTTCAATTTCTTTCATCAATACGTTGTAGATTTCATTGTAGAGATCTTTCACTTACTTGGTTAATTTCTAATTATTTTATTTTATTTGTAGCTATTGTAATTGGAATTACTTTCTTGATTTCCTTTTCAGATTGTTCACTGTTGGCATAGAAAAATGTGACTGATTTTTATGTTGATTTTGTATTCTGCAACTTTACTAAGTTTGTTTATCAGCTCCAATAGTTTTTTGGTGGAGTCTTTAAGTTTTTCCAAATATAAGATGTTATTGGCAAGCAAGGACAACTTGACTTTTTCCTTTCCAGAATGGATACACTTTATTTCTTTCTCTTATCTGATTACCTTAACTAGGACTTTCCATACTATGTTGAATAACAGTGATAACACTGAGCATCCTTGTCATGTTCCACATCTTAAAGAAAAGACTAAAACTTTTCCCCATTCAGTATGGTACCAACTGTAGGCCTGTCATGTATGGCTTTTATCATGTGGAAGCATATTCCTTCTATACCAAGTTTTTTTAGGGTTTTTGTTATGAAGAGATGTTGAGTTTTATCAAATGCTTTTTTAGCATCAATTGAAATGGTCATATGGTTTTGTCCTTCATTCTGCTGCATATGTTGAACCTCTCTTGCATGCCTGGGATAAATACTACTTGATCATAATAAATGATCTTTTTAATGTGTTGTCAAGTTTGGTTTGATAGTATTTTATTGAGGATTTTTGCATCAATATTTATCAGTGATATTGGCTTGTAGTTTTCTCTTATTTTGATGTGTCTTTGTCTGGTTTGGGGATGAGGGTGATACTGGTCTATGAGAATAAATTTGAAAGTAGTCCCTCATCCTCTACTTGTTGGAATAATTTCAGTAGGATTGGTATTAGTTCTTTAAATGTTTGGTAGAATTCAGCAGTGAAGCCATTGGGTCCCAGGCTTTTCTTTGCCAAAAGCCTTTTTATTATGGCTTAGATCTTGTTACTCATTGTTGATCTCTTCAGGTTTTGGATTTTTTTCATGCTTCAATCTTGGTAGGTTGTCTGTGTCTAGGAATTTGTCCATTTCTTCTAGATTATCCAATTTATTGGCATATACTTGCTCCTAGTAGCTATTAATGATCTTTTGAATTTCTGCAGTATTAGTTGTAACATCTCATTTTCCAACTTTGATTTTATTTATTTGGTTCTTCTCTTTTTTCTTTCTTTTTTTTTTGTTTTTGTTTTTGTAATCTGGCTTAAGGTTTGTCTATTTTGTTTAACTTTTAAAAAAACCAACTTTCATTTCATTGATCTTTTGCATTGTTTTCTTCATTTTAATTTCATTGATTCCTGCTCTGATCTTTATTATTTCTTCTAGTAATTTTGGATTCGATTTGCTCTTGTTTTTCTAGTACTTTAAGGTGTTTATTTGAAGATTTTCTTCGTTGATGGAGGCACTTACAGTTATAAATTTCCCTCTTAGTACTGCTTTTGCTGTATTTATAAGTTTTTGTATGTTATGTTTCCATTATCATTTTTTTAAAAAAATGTTTCAATTTCCTTCTTAATTTCTTCATTGATCCACTGGTCATTCAGGAGTATATTGTCTCATTTTCATGTATTTGTATTGTTTCCAAAATTCCTCTTGTTAGTGATTTCCAGCTTTATTCCACTGTGGTCAGAGAAGATGCTTCATATTATTTCAATTTTTTGAATGTTTTAACACTTATTTTGTGACCTACCATATGGCTGATCCTTGAGAATCATTCACATTGTGAGGCAAAGAATGTGTATTCTGCAGCCTTTGAACGGAATCATCTGTAAGTATCTATTAGGTCCATTGGTCTCTAGTGCAGATTAAGTTCAATGTTTTTTTATTGACTTTCTGTCTGGAAGATCAGTCCAATGCTGAAAGTGGAGTGTTCTTCTTTTTTCTTTTAAGCATTATGTTTAACATGACTGTATCTCAGCCAAAAGATATTTTATGTGTTCTCTTACTCTTTATCCATTCAGATACATAATTTATCCACAAATGCAATCAGGTTATATACAATTTATTAAGGTTATTTAGTAAACACTTGCATGTTTCTAGGTAGTCATCACTGGACACTTATAATAGCTACAAATATGCCAGTGTGGTGCTATGATGTGTTTAATCATTTCTTTAATGTTGAACAAGGAAGTCATGTTCAAATTGTTGGTGTCGTTAATACCACTTCTCTAAACAACTTGGCCATCTTTGCCATGTTAAGAAAACATCTTAACAATGTTTTCTGCAAGTAGAAGCCTGAATGGCAGAGGCCATGTGGGAAGACAAATATATGTGTTTTGGAGTCAGCAAAATGTAGGTTCAAATCCTAATGCTTCGCCTTACTACCAACATAACCTTGAACAAGTTTCTTAAGCTCCCTGAATCCAACTTTTTTCATCTGAAACTTGGAAAAAATAATAGATCTCACAAGGCTGGCATGAAGATTAGATGGAGCAGAGTTTGAAAGAGCCTGGCACACAGAAGAAGCACTGTAAATGCCAGTCCTCTCCTGAGTGCAGCAGATCAGGGCTCAACTTGTACTGCTGCCATTTATTTTTTATATGATATTGATCAAGTGCCTCAATTTCTCAGCACCCCAGTTTTCTCATGTGTAAATAATTATGTCCATTCTGAATGACAGTAGTTGCAGGTGAGGGTGAAAATAATAATGCATGTGACAAGAACTTCTTAAACTGTAAATTACTACTCCAGGAAGCCGAGTCCATATATTGGTTGTGGCATTGAATTGTATGCTGAGATTCTGTACGAAAGATCAGAAAGAAGAGAAGTAGTGACTGATTGATGATGTCTGCCAAGAAGTGTGGCCTGAGGGGCTGGAACATGTGCTTGCATTTGGCACCTCTCCCCCATACAAGTGTTATCACAAATGTGTCATCGTTATCATTGAGATATTTCCAATATTATCTATAGGCTATTGTTGCTGTTGTTAAATAAGTCTAAATCGTTAAATAAGCAGTATCATCAACTGAGTGCAAAAGCATTTAGGTTTCACAGTAGTGATTTTTGATCCTGTACCTTTAATTTCCCAAGTGAATGAAGATTTTTGTTGTTGTTATTGTTATACTTTAAAGAACATTGGTCCCTGCATGTAGCCTCCACTGATAGCAACAGGAGCATAGTCCAGCGCCTAGAAGAATTGGGCAATTAGCTTTGGAAAATGACCTCCATCAGAATGACATAAAGTGGCCTCCAGCAAAATGAGTGTGGCTGAAGTCAGCGTTTGGAATCCGGCCGAGGTTTTTTGTTTCTCATTTTTGTAAGATTTTGACTCTCAGCCAGGATGTTTCCCCTGGTTATACGACAGGAGAAGGGATTGCAATTCAACCTCCTTTTCCACCTAAATGCCAAGCCAAGCCTGAGGTTGGAACGGGAATCCCTGCTCAGAGGTTGAGATGACCTATAGTTGCTGGTGGTCACAGTAGGCTGGGATCCAGGTAGACCATTCACCATGATGCATTCTGACAGAGCCACAGAAACCCTTATTAAGCCCTGACTTTCTTAGGAGGGAGCAGCCACACCAGAAAATCTCCGATGCCTCACACAGTGCCAAGCATATTATAACTCCTCAAAAGAGTTAAGCATAAAATGTGCTATTCAAAGTGTGGCCCATGGGTCATGCAGGCTTGCAAACTGTCTGGTAACAATTTGTGATAAGTTCAGAAATGAGAATAAGAACTTTAAGACTACTGTAGCTATTTGACATTGTCACGTAAACCGACAGTGCATGACCATTGGACTCATCTCATTGACTGGAATATAGATCAATTCAAGGGTTATCAAGCTCATATGGCAAGTGGCCACTAATCAAAGACTGGGGGAGCACCTGTCACAGACAGTTTGGAAAAGACTGGCATTGAGCTGTGTAACATGAGTCTGATTAAAAAACCAGGTCCACTGTCTCCAAGGACCCTCCAGAATAACAATTATAATACCATTAGTTTTCTCTCTGTATATATTGAGAACTATATGCTCCTAATGAAATGATATCATTTTCCCCATTTTATGCATACAAATCCATCAATGACTAAGTTCACAAAGCTGATCCGGCAGCAATGTTTTCCTGGGATGAGGCCTGACTTGTTCTCAGAACCTGCTACACTACTCATTGCCTTGGCATGGGTCCATAAAGGAGAGACAGTGCTTTAGAGAGGGTGAGGGATTCGGCCTCTGAAACGAAGCTGCCAGACCTCATTCTGACTTCTCTCCTCCTTTTCCTTCACCTTCTCCTCCTCCTTCTCCTCCTTCTTTTCCTCCTCCGCCTCCTCCTTCTTGAAGAAAGGCCCCATCTGAGAGGAGGCAGAGAAAGCCCTTTGGAGCGATGGGAATGCTGCACAGAGAGAATGATTAAAACTTGGAGCACCCGAAGGGCACTTTTAATTGCATTTGGAGATAGAAAAGTAGTACATATGACTGCATGATAAGGGAATTAAAGCAGTTAACTCTTCAAGAAGTGAATAACCATAAGTTACAGATGTGTCAGTGTCTGGAAAACAGTGATTTCTAAAGTCAGGCCAAAGAGAATGACTATCAGTAATAGAGATATATATCCAAAATAACAAACAAAAACAGTATTTCAGCAGAGCAATTCTAACTGAAAATTTCAGAGCCACAGATGCCACTAAAATTTTTGGCCTTAAGTCTACAAATAGGGCCTGGATTAAAGAAAGTAATTTCCCAGTCTTGGGCACTAGAGAAAGAGAAAGAAATTGTTGTTTAACAATACACTGAAAGTCAAGAGAGATGGTGGTAAGGTGAGAAATTGGCAGTCAGTCTAAGGGAAAGCTGAGGGATTGCAAGTTAAGTGCAGGATGGAGCTCAGATCCTTGCTCCTGGGAAATAGCCTTCCCAATTGTCTAGAATGGTTAAAAAAAGCAAAACAAAACAAAAAAACAGTATATCAGGAAAATGGGGAGGGGAAAATATGGAGAGAGTTGTTTGAATTTATTGTTAATTTAAGAGCATAGGCAGGAAGTAGCCTGAAATCGGAAAAGGAGCTGGCGGGTTTCACGGCTTAGTGAACTCACTCAGCATCCTTCTCTGTGGCTGGTCTCTGATCACTCTTCTACTTTGCCCAGGCACCATCTTGCTCAATACAGAAAACTCAACTTCTTTAAAGACAGTAACTGTTACTGTAGATTCTATGGCCTCATTGTCTGTCCCTAGAAGAATTTGAAACACACTGGAGGTAGTAATAAACAAATATGTGAAAGAGAAGAAGACATGTAGACCTAATGTCTCTGGTCTTGATCTAGATAATGAGTTTTGGAACAACTATAAATGTTCACTATAATTAAGAGAAAACAAATAGAATTTAAAGTGTCCACCACACAACTCCCAAAGGAGAAGAAACGGCCGTAAACTAGTATCAGGGAGTCTTACCATGGGCAAGGCACAAAGCTGGCTGTATTTAATCCTAAGTAGACATTTGAGAGGGAGGTGTTAATGGCCTAGTTTTACAGAAAAAGAAATTGAGATGTAGAAAGCTCCTGGGAGTCATCTAACTTCAAGAAGAAGGTAAACCACCAGGCTGGGATTACATTCCACGTTGACCTAATGTCCTTTTCACTATCGTGCTGCAGAAATGTTACCTCCTAATAGATCTGGATTGAAGATCTGGGTTGAAGTCATTTCTACTGAGATGACCAGGCTATTTTGCCAAATTGCCAAAGGATGCAATGGATCAAGAACACCAAAAACCACTTAGGACCTAAGCATAATAGGGTCAAAACCTCTACTGGACTCATTCCATGATACCTCCTATCCCTGTTGATCTCAGACTTCAAAAGTCCAGGTTTCAAGGCCATGCTTCATCACCCAGGCTCTTATCCCTATGCTAGTGTCAGCACATATATTTTAAAAACATAGATCAAGCTGTGTCACTCCTTGAAGGAGAACCTTGAAACCATTCATTTGCTTAAAATCATCTGGTGACAGCACACTGCACTCCAAATAAAATCTAAGTACTTAGCTTGGCCTGCAAAGCCTTACAGGATCTGGCCTCTCCAACTTCATCTCCTTGAAGGCTCCAGTGCCCCTGCCCCCAACTTCCAGCTTGATTTTTGCTTTTCCAACATACGAAGTTTCTTTTCATACCAGAGACATTGTACTTGCTGCCTCAGGACACTTAACTAGCTGTAGAGCCTTGAGCAATGGCCTACTTTTTCTATGCCTCAAAATAAATCATTCTACTATAAGGACACATGCACACGAATGTTCATTGCAGCACTGTTTACAATAGCAAAGACCTGGAACCAACCCAAATGCCCATCGATGATAGACTAGACAGGGAATATGTGGCACATATACACCATGGAATATTATGCAGCCATGAAAATTGATGAGTTCATGTCCTTTGTAGGGACATGGATGAACCTGGAAACCATGATTCTCAGCAAACTGACACAAGAGCAGAAAATCAAACACCGCATGTTCTCACTCATAGGCGGGTGTTGAACAATGTGAAGACATGAACACAGGGAGGGGAGCACTACACACTGGGGTCTGTTGGGGGGAAATAGAGGAGGGACAGTGGGGGGTGGGGAGTTGGGGAGAGATAGCATGGGGAGAAATGCCAGGTATAGGTGAAGGGGAGGAAGGCAGCAAATCACACTGCCATGTGTGTACCTATGCAACAATCTTGCGTGTTCTTCACATGTACCCCAAAACCTAAAATGCAATAAAAAAAATAAAAAATAAAACAGGAATAATAATAATATCTTATCTCAATGAGTAGTTGAGAGGGTTAAATAAAATAGTACAAGGAAAATGTTTAGGATAGAGCTGGCACATAGTAAGTATACAATAAATATTTGCTTATTTATAATTATTATAGTCATCATCATCATTCCACTGCCTGGAATACTCTAGCCAAATTTTTTTTTATGTCTGGCTCCCTATTATTCAGATTGCAAGACAAATGTGACTTCCTCCAAGGAGTCTTTCTTGATTATTTTATCTTAGGCAACCTTTCCACCCTAGTTATTTTCTATCACACCTCATCACTTGTTTTGTTTACCGTAGCATTTTTCATCAGTTGAATCATCTTACATAATCATCACTTTACCCTTCTGTTGTTTCTCTGCCTCCCATGGCTACCACTGAAATGTAAACTTTTTGAAAGCAGGCATTGCGTCTCTTTCTCCCTGGTGCCGAAAACAAGGACTTGATATGCAGTGAATAAAGGGCCAATCATTTTAATTCTACTTAACTTTAGATGTGCTCCTTGAAAAGTCAGAGTGTTAAAAAGCAAACACTTTGTGTTGCCTTGGAATACTTGATAGCACTCCTGTGAAGGCTATTAACTGTCCTTGACATCACGGACTGAATACCTGCAGTACTCTTCCTCCAAAAACTTGATGTTCTCATTTGCAATTCATAAGCAGCCCTGTACGTGAGGGTAGGTATGGGGTGTCATCAACTTTATTTGATAAGCCTTCTTTATCTGTAAAATAAGACCAAAGCATGGCTTCCAAGCCCTTTTCCAACTTAAGGATTCTAAAAAGAATACAGAATAGAAATATTAACAACTACCACATATAAAATAATAAATACCATGCTACAAATGAGGAAACTGACACCAAGTGGCTGGATGGATGGAGGAATGGATGGATGGATAGAGGCTGACCTAAGTTTACCTGCCTACTGGTATAGGATGGTGTGGGTGGTTTTGTCTTGGTATTCCATTTGCAGTACTCATTCACTTCTGTTCAGCCTACAAACATGTACTAAGCATCTGCTGTATGTCTGGGTCTACTCTGGTCTCCAACTAGCAGATTCCCTGTTTGATACTATTTATTTTTATGCTCCTGAGAGTCTCGCACATATTGCTCTGATGTACTTAAATTTTTTTTTTTTTGGCCAATCATAGCATAAGACTCAAAGTCTACTCAAGAAGGCAGCTAATTCCTCTCTCTTCTCTTCAAACCTAATTTCTAAACTTTGTGAAAGAAAGTAGAGATGGAGCGACCCCTTTTCCATTCAGCCATGCCATGGATCATCATGGAAACATTTGACTTAAGAGCAAAAATAAACTCTGGAGAACTGACAATGTGGATTTTATTTTTCAAAAGTGTGTGTAGCCTTAGGAATTGAAGAAGTTGTTTTTTTATCCTTCCTCTTCCAACTTTGGCCTTGGATTCTGTCTGTGCTTTACCTACAGGAAAAAAAAAAAATTGTGGCCACCTACCAAATTCTTAAACAGTTTTACCGTGAGTGGAAATCTTAAGTAGAAAAACAGAAGTCTATATGGTGTTGATTAACAATGATTAGCAGAATTTACACATATACACAAAATGGCAGGAACCCAGTTTCATGTAACTTCATAAGCTTTGGAATTTTTGGTATCTCACTCACAGAAGGCAGGAAAGATAAGACCTTGCTTTGGAGAGACTGTAAAATGTCCTCTTACTGTTGCACATGAGCCAGGCCTTGGTGGTGGTTCTTGTCCTTTGTCGATTACTTCAACATTAATTGTACATTTCACCCTTGAACAACATGAGTTTGAACTGTGAGGGTCCACCTATATGTGAATTTTTTTAAACTACAGACTGTTCAAAAATACGGTAATCACAGGATGTGAAAGCCACTTATATGGAGGGGCATCTTTTCTTATCTGCAGGTTCTGTAGGGCAGGCTGTGAGTATGCACAGATTTGGGTATTCAAGGGGGCACTGGAACCCAATCACCTGAGTATGCTGAGAGATGAGTACATTGCATCTGCTAGCTCTGGCTTGCAGTTAAGAACAGAAACAGTTACTTTTCTGTAAAATGGGATTTGAGATGGGTTAGTGGGCTAACACCTACCTGCACAGGTTAAAGAAAAAATGAGGACCCTTATATTGAAATGCTTTGTAAGCTGTAAGGTTCTCTTGCAAAAACAGACATCCCTCACTTACTATGCAAACCCTCAATGCCTATTCTCTTTCCACCCTATTTCAAGAATCAATGAGTTTTCAATAACATTTAAAATAAATCCTTTGTGCTCCCATTTAAACTACTCACTGTTCAAAACTAAGGAATAAAATTGATTTATACAGCCCAGTATTCCCATTATTTTAACTAACTCTCTGAATCCTTATTCTCTAAATCTAGAGGCAGGCTCAGATGGTGAGAAATAATTGAACTAACAGCAACCGTTATTGTCACCATCACCTTACAGCCTAATTTATTTTTAATTATTTTTATTGAATAAAATAAAACTTTAATTTATTAAATAAACACATTTTTATTTAATAGTTTTATTAAAATATTTAATAATACTGGATTGAATGATATGAAATTGCTGTTTTTTCAGGTCAAAAACTGCTAAATGTTGACTATTTGATACAGTTCACTCTAATATTTAAGGAACAGGGATCCTCCATCCAAAATAGGCCATCACTTGGTTCCATGATTTTCCGTTTCTCAGTGTCATTTTCCAATTCCTAATCAGTATTATAATAGTCAATATGACGACCATTTATTGCTGGATGACTCTGTGCCAAACACTGCAAGTCATTCAACCCTCATTATCTCATTTTGTTAAAAAAAAATGTATTTGTACTATAATTCATTCAAATAGCACAAAATCCAAAGTGTGTAAAAACACTTAAAATGTAAACTTTTCATACCTATCACCCAATCACTTAGCTCTCTTCTCTAAAGAGAGGCAGTCAACATTGCCAGTTTCTTGCATTTTCTTCCAGAGATATTCCATGACTCTACAAGCATATATTGCTTTAAACACACACACACACACACACACACACACACACACACACACACCCTACCTCTCTATGTCTACAGTGCTAAGTGTTGAGCAGTGGCATTCTTTATAAAAGCAATAGAAATATATCCTAGAGAAGGTTATCACTCTAGAGATATACCATAATTCATTTTGCATACATTTAATTGATAGACAATTAGGTTGCTTTAATATTTTTCTACTATTCACAATGATGTACAATTATCTTTTCGTATTTGGTTTTGAACAGAGGCAATTAAAAATCTAAATATGTAGGAGAAATTTCTAGAAGTAGAATTGCCAGATGAAAAGATATGTAAATTGTAATTTTGATAGATATTTTCAAGTTATTCAGCATAGTGGTTGTACCAAGTTTCAGTTTCACCAGTAGCATATGAAAGTGACTATTTTCCCACTTTTTAAGAACTAGAGGTTATCAAATTTAAATTTTTTCACTATCGTCAGTGAAAGATAGCATCAGTTTCATTTTAATATGCATGTCTCTTGTTACAAGAGATATTTATTGTCTTCTCATATACTTAAAACCCACTTTATTTTCTTTCTGGTGAATTATTTGTTCATATATTAATCCATTTTTTTAACTGGGTTTTTTTTTTTTACAGATATGTAGCATGTTATATTTTAAAGAAGCAACTTTGCTGTGATATGCTAAAATTGCATTACAAGTTCATGAGGTCTTTATTTAGCTTTAAGCTTGTTTTCCATTTAATATTTTTGTTTTTGTTTGTGTGAGATGATGTGTTCTTTTCCCTATGTCATCTGGTTTATGTTTTGTATTTAGTAACAGCTTTCTTTGAGCTAATAATAATAATGATATATTCTTCTATGTATTCTAATGCCACTTTTAAAATTGGGGTGATTTTTTCTTTATGTTTAAATAATCGATCCACCTGAAATTTTAGGGGTTACAAAGTGAGAGGAAACTATTTAGTTACTGATATGACTGATACGTCCTTTTCTCACTGATTTGAAATATTATGTTGAGCATACTTCTAAATTATCCTAAGTATTCAAGCCCGTTTGTGTACTCCAGTTCCTGTTATCTATTCTTTGTATTTCTGTCATTGCGTTCTTAATCCAGTATAACACTTTTTAAACTATTGTTGCTTTATAATATATGTTAGTGTCGGTTAGAATTTGTATAATCTCATCATTTTTCTTTTCAGGATTCTTAAATCTTTGTGGCTTTTTGTTTCATGTGAACTTTGGAATTAGATTATCTAATTTGAAAATAAATTAGTTGGTGTTTATTGGAATTCAGTTAAATTTACAAATTTATGTTGGGAAAATATATCGTGCTTGTGCTTTCATGATGTTTGGTCTTCCTGTTCAAAATCTTGGATAGCTTCTCCAGTGAGGTCCTTTTTGAGATCTTTTTCGTGTCTCTTGTAACATTTTGAGAATTTCTTGTATGTGTGTATGTATGTATGTATGTATAGATTCATATGTGTGTGTGGTCATAGGCATATATTTAGACATATATGTGTATGTATTTTCCATTTCTTAATAATTTATGGTCACAAATTGGTTCTCTTCTTCCATTTTAGAGTTTAATTGATTTGGTTTGTACTAATGAAAGTTATTGATTTCTATATATTAATTTTATTCCCAGGCACCTTGTAAAATATTCTTAATATTTATAATTTTTGTAGTTGACCTTCTTGGATGTTCTAGCTAAATTTTATATCATTTACAAATAATAATGATTTTACCAAGTTTTTAAAAATTTTTATATTTTATTTCTTTCTTTTGTCTAATTATGTTGGCTAGTACCATCAGAAAAAATGTTAAATAATAGTGAGGATAATTAACATCCTTGTCTTGTTTCTGATTTTAATGGAAATGCTTCTAGATTTTTTCATTAAGCAAGGTGATTATCTATGATTCGAGATAGACATATTTCTCATGTTAAGGTAATATCTATTCTTATTCTATTAAGAGCTATTTAAAGTAAAAAAAAATGGATGTTGAATTTTATCAAATATATTTCTGGTGTTCAAGGAGATAGCGTTACTCTTTTCTTTTTATTATTATGAGTAAGTATATTAATTAGAACAATTGATGCTTATTTGGTGAAATTGATGCTCAAGGCAGTATTTCAATGTCTTTACATCCATCGATTCAGTTAATCTTTGCCTATCTTGGAGCTAGGTATCATTGCTGTTCTCACTCCAAAGTTAAAAAAACTCACATTCACAGGTTAAGTGACTTGGGCAAGACCAGAAAGCCGGTAAATGGCAGGGCTGAGCCTTGAATTCATGCTAATTTTCTTGTCTATAAAACTAGTTTCACCATGATAGATTTCTTGATAACAAATTATTATTTCATTTCCAGAAAAAAAAAATTCAATTATTCAGTATATATCCTCCTCTTAATGGGCCAATTACTACTGATATTTATTTACAATTTCTTGTAATTGTAAAAGAGAATTGAATTCAAAAAAGAAATTCAGCTGATATTCCCTCTTATATGATGTCATTGTCAGTGTTGAGTTTTATTAGTATCCTAGCCTCATGACCATTTAGGTAATATTTTTTTCCTTTATCCAAGCAATTTGGATGGCATTGAAGTTATTTCACTTTTCACTTTTAAAGGTTGTGTCAGATCCTCCTGTGAGACTTACATGGTCCTAATTCCCCTGTGAAACCATCTGAGTCTAGGGCTTTTTTGTGGAGAGTATCTTTCTGGTAATTTTTATTATTATTATTTGAAGACACTACCTTTAATATTGTCTAACATATATGGAAGTAATGTACTATGAATAAGTAAAACTTATAATATTATAAAGCTTACCTAAAGCAATGGAAGTTGTTGAAAGAAAGATCTCTTAGAAAAGTGCATTTGAAAGATTTTAGGAAAGAAAAGTTAACACACTTTGATGACTAAATTGAATAAGGACACCTCAGAAGAGATGGGGGTGACAATGATGCCCCTTGCATTTTAGCTTGTAGAGCAGGCTGGATGCTGGCCACCTTCACTGAGTAGGGACAGGAAGAATATTTCAGTTGGCTTTTGCATGGGTGGTTGAGTGGAAAAAGGCACTGAGCTGTTTTTCATTTGTTTGTTGATGTGTTGGATCTCAGAGCATTTGAGAAACTGAGGGTTGTCAAAAAGGCAATTAGATATAAGCAGTGAGTTTTTGAGTATCTAATAATTAAAATCTAGAAAATCATTAAGAACAGGAAAGCCCAAGAAGAGAGAAGAATGAGGGAGGGAAAGAGAGCCTGGGACCCAGATGTAACCCTGCAAGGATGTTAACTAACATTCACCCTTGGACAATCGCTGTAATTGAGTGTTTGTTCTATTTTACTACCCATTGAGAATCTTTGATGTCAGGGCTTCTGTGGTCTGATCTGGAGATCTATGGAATAATCTGGGGATCCTCTAAAAGAACAGCCATGACTTGAGGACTGCAGGGCCTCCATGTGTGTCTATGATCAGGTCCGACATGGTATGACTGCCTTCCAGTCTTTCTGCTGTGTTGGTTTAGAATATCTGATTAGAAGGTTTTGAATATTTTTGATAACACTATTGTTTGTTATTTGGTCCATGAACCCAAAGAGCCCCTTGAAACATGACATAGAGTTTCCTAATACAAAAAAGTAAATGTTCTAAGGCTCAAAATCACAGATAGAAAGGAGTGCCTGGAATCCTGAGGGAGATCTGTCTTCTTATGAAAATTCTTCAAGTTCTTTATGGAAGGGATGTATTGCTACAGTTTTAATATGGCTCTCTGGAATAATCTCTGGATATGATAATATTAACACATAGAGTTACTACATAAAAATCTACTTTATAAAGTTAACTTAGGTTTTCTGACTATAAAGTTTTCTGGAAAATTTTGGAATCTGCCTCCCCCAAATTTGAACCTAAGTAATGTTCTTATGTTATTTCTTCCCCTCTTAAAAACGTATGATTGTATGATGGATTGATTTCATTATGTACAATTACAAACTGGTAAGGAGACTGACTCATTTAAATAAAAGCAGTTAAAACCATGTTTTCTGTTGCTATTTTTTTTAGATGTAGTCAATTCAACGTTTAACTGCATATGTTTACTTAGGTTTTCTCTTATTAGAGGTCTCTCACCCGTCTGAAAACCATTACTTCTTTATTAATTTCCCAGTGGCTTCAGGCAATTTCCAGCTGCAGCAATGACTATGTGAATAAACAGTCTTTATTGTTCAGAGTTTTAAAATGGAGAAAAATACTTTTGACATACTTAACATGCTGATTTTTAGATGAAATCCAAGGAATAGTCATTAGCTTTGATAATATACAAAGCAGTCTCCTATTGAGTGCTCACTATATTCCAAAGCCTGGGGATTCCAAAAAGGACGATGTGTTGTTTGCAGTCACCAAGCTTATCAATAATAACTGAAATAATTGAGTACTTAGTATGTGCCAGGAACTCATTTATTCATTCTCATATCAATCATTTAAAGGATGTCAGACTTGGTACTAGGTGCTAGAAATATAAACATAAGCAAAAACAAATACATTCCTGCTCTTATATGCTTATGGTTGGGTGCAGAGGCATTTACAAAATGATGTCATAAAGATGTGTGTATAATTTCAAATTTAGAGAAAAGGAACATACTAAGTCTCTGAGTGAATATAACAGAGGAAGCTTGCCTCCAGTCTGCGAGCAATCTCAAAAGGATTCCCGGAGAAGGTGATAGTTGGACTTTTTTAAGGATGAGTTGGTTTTCACTAGAGGAGAAACAGGGGAAGAACATTATACTCCTCTGCCACACTAAAGAATCAATCCTGACAAAGTTTCCACGGCAGAAAGAGGAAGAAGGGTAGTGGCTGGAGCATGGGGTGACAGAGAGAGTGACACGAGATTGAATTGGAAGGGGGTGAGTGAGGGTGGAGTGGTTGGTGTCAGGTAACACAGAGCCTGTATGCCATGTTTCAGAACAATTTGAAATTAAAGGAGGAGACATAATCTAAACACCTGCTTATGCATTGAAAGTGAGGCAGTGAGAGCAGATACGTCTGTCTTGTGAGCTCAGAAAGGAGAGCCTCCACATTGGAGGATCAGCGAAAGCTTCCAGGCAGAGGAAAGGAGCATTTAAGCAGGTTTTTGACAGTGAATAGAAGCTTGGCAGTCAAGAAAGGAGAGAAAGGGTATTCCAAGCCCAGGGGAACAGAATGTGCAAAGGCTTAGAAAGATCCAAGAACACGGTGTATTCCAAAGGCATGACATACTTTCTGTGGTTAGCATGTATGTAGTATGTGCATGTAAGCATATAAGGTTTCTTGGTGTGTACATATGTGTGTGTACACACATGTGCAGGAAGGTTGAGATAAAAATTCTTAAAATACCCATTTAGAAAATTCAGGTTGAGGCATTCGCAAGGCAGTACCATCTGCCATGCTAAGGAATTTCCCATAGTAACAAAGTTTTTTAAATAGATGTAACACCTCTCATAAAATTGTATTTTTGGTTTAGAGCAATGTTTCTCTTAACACTACTGAATATCAGAATCACTTGGGGAGCTTTTAAAACTCCTGGTACTCAGACCACATCCCAAACCAATTGAATCAGAATCTCTGTGAGTGAATCCAGACATCAGTGTAT